>NC_041381.1:509865973-509882745 GCF_002162155.2 Triticum dicoccoides | reverse complement strand
ATCAAAAACCATTATGTGTTAACAAACTACCAAGCAGAAAATAAAAATTAAAAGACAGGATCGCTAGAGAATGCCCTAGAGTGCCTAGACTAGCAAGCTGGAGATAAGACCAACTGAAGGACCACATGGCTTCAGCAGGCACCAGGCCGACGGAAGCAACATTTGGAACATTGCTTATCACTGGAGTTTAACCGCAGTAAACTACTTAAGCTACTCCCTTCGGTCCATACTAATTAAATAGTTGACGTACACTTAGTACAAGATACAGTGATAATCTCTTCGTTTTAAAATGTATTTAAGACGTTTTTTGACACTATGGTTAAAACAGTCTTATATTTTGATACATAGGAAGCACATAGCAAGGACCAAAAGTATCTCCTTTGAATCAACTCCAAAACTTCATTGTATCCTGAGTACCCCAATACGCCACCCTTGAACAACACGAAAAACCATTTGCGTATACATGAACCAACTTTGGAAATTCAACCATAGTACGTACATATATTATAGACTGAATTAATACCAGTTCACATAGTCAGCAGGATCCAAGGTCGAAGGGAACCTGCTCCTCTATGGCATAGCGGCGGGCCATGGTGCGAGATTTCTCAAGGGTCCGCTAGAGCTTGAGATTTTTTGTCCAAAAAGACCACCTCACGAATCGAATTGCTAGAAAAGACCCCCTCTAAAATAAATTGACAAAAAAGACCAGCTGCACCGTGGCGGCAGGTGCGGCAGCCGACATGTGGCACCTGTCGCCACAGGCGCTGGCGGCAGCCCCTGCCACCACGGGAGCAGGCGGCTACTCGGGCTTAACAGATTTATTCGTCCACGAAGTAGCTGCAACGGAACGGACTGGAGGGGTGGGTGATGAGGATATAGACCTAGGGTAGGGTCACGGGCCTGACCCTGGAGCCCTACCCAAGGTCACTACCCTAGAAGCAAAGAAGCTCAAGAGATAACAGGAAGTACCCAAGGAAAACGTCGAGTGTTGGTCCACTCGACCAACCATATCACTCGGGTACCCCAACTTTACGAAGATCACTCGGCCATTCGAGAAACCACTCGACCTATGAAGACCAAGAGCCAGACGGAACTACAAAGGTCGGACATTCACTCTGTAGTCTTTATAGGCATTAATGGTACTTAAAGCTGGCGTTATCAGTAACGTTCCTCCTTTATGAACATTGAACCCTCTATAACGGAGGGGAGCTGGGGTCTTGGCGCACTCTATATAAGCCACCCCCTCCTCTGGGACAAGGGTTCGCACCCCTGTAACACACACGCATATACTGAAATCCAGTCGACCGCCTCCGGGCACCGAGACGTAGGGCTTTTACCTCCTCCGAGAGGGGCCTGAACTCGTAAAACACTTGCGTACAACCTTGCCGTAGCTAGGGCCTTGCCTCCTCCTACGTACCCCCTATTCTTACTGTCAGTCTTAGTACCACGACAGTTGGCGCCCACCGTGGGGCAAACCGTCTTAGCGACTTCCGGCGAGGTTGCGGTTCCTTCAGTCTTCATCAACATGGTTTCCGGCGGCGGTTTGGTCGTGGGCCACGAGTTCCGGCTCGGAGCGCTCACGTTCGTCACCGACGATTCGGTCTGGCTCCAGGAGGCCCCCCTCGACATCGAGGCGCTACCGATTCGAGGTTTGTCACATTTCCGCGTGAGTGCCCGAGGTGTTCTCCTCTGGCAGCCGTCGACTTCGTACCAGTCAGCGCCCATGTCGACTTCTCACTCCGTTGGACGCCGCCGCAAGCTGTCGGGCCGCTCACGGCTCCAGCGGTGGGTGAAACACGCGCTAGCTCGGCAGGCGTTCACCCCTCAGGTCGCGGCGATCGAGCTCGACGTATATCCTTGTGGTCCGGTCGACCCATCAACTGACTTTGCAGACACACTCTCCGAGAGCGGGAGTTGTGACCCCACGGCGGAGGTTCTCATGGTCGACTCCCATCGCACTCCGCCCGGTGTCCGTCGCGGCGGTGAGAACCAGGTCGGTGACGAGTCACTCGGCCACGAGGAGTACCAGCCTCAGCCTCTCAGTTCGTAGCAGAGGGAAGAGCTGCGCCGCCGCAACGAGGAGGCTCTCCATACCCCCATCGTAAGGGAAACCGCCGAGGCTCGGGCCTTGGAGGACGTGCGCCTGGCCACGCTGGCCGAACGCGCCCGTTTGGATTGTTGGAAATATGCCCTAGAGGCAATAATAAATTAGTTATTATTATATTTCCTTGTTCATGATAATCGTTTATTATCCATGCTATAATTGTATTGATAGGAAACTCAGATACATGTGTGGATACATGGACAACACCATGTCCCTAGTAAGCCTCTATTGACTAGCTCGTTGATCAATAGATTGTTACGGTTTCCTGACCATGGACATTGGATGTCGTTGATAACGGGATCACATCATTAGGAGAATGATGTGATGGACAAGACCCAATCCTAAGCCTAGCACAAAGATCGTGTAGTTCGTATGCTAAAGCTTTTATAATGTCAAGTATCATTTCCTTAGACCATGAGATTGTGCAACTACCAGATACCGTAGGAATGCTTTGGGTGTACCAAACGTCACAACGTAACTGGGTGGCTATAAAGGTGTACTACGGGTATCTCCGAAAGTGTCTGTTGGGTTGGCATGAATCGAGACTGGGATTTGTCACTCCGTATAACGGAGAGGTATCTCTGGGCCCACTCGGTAGGACATCATCATAATGTGCACAATATGACCAAGGGGTTGATCACGGGATGATGTGTTACGGAACGAGTAAAGAGACTTGCCAGTAACGAGATTGAACAAGGTATCGGCATACTGACGATCGAATCTCGGGCAAGTACACTACCACTAGACAAAGGGAATTGTATACGGATTGATCGAATCCTCGACATTGTGGTTCATCCGATGAGATCATCGTGGAACATGTGGGAGCCAACATGGGTATCCAGATCCCGCTGTTGGTTATTGACCGGAGAACGTCTCGGTCATGTCTGCATGGTTCCCGAACCCGTAGGGTCTACACACTTAAGGTTCGATGACGCTAGGGTTATAAAGGAAGTTTGTATGTGGTTGTCGAATGTTGTTTGGAGTCCCGGATGAGATCCCGGACGTCACGAGGAGTTCCGGAATGGTCCGGAGGTAAAGATTTATATATGGGAAGTCCTGTTTTGGTCACCGGAAAAGTTTTGGGTTTTATCGGTAACGTACCGGGACCACCGGGAGGGTCCCGGGGGTCCACCATCCCCGGAGGGCTGCATGGGCCAAGTATGGGAGGGGACCAGCCCCAGGTGGGCTGGTGCGCCCCCCACAAGGGCCCAAGGCGCCTAGGGTTTGGGGAGGGGGCGCATCCACCTGACTTGGGGAGCAAGTTTCCCCTCCCCCCCTTGGCCGCCCCCCTAGATGGGATCTAGGGCTGGCCGCCGCCCCTAGGGGTGGAACCCTAGGTGGGGGCACAGCCCTCCTCTCCCCCTATATATAGTGGAGGCAAAGGGGCAGCCCAACACACGAAGTTCTTCTCCTGTTGGCGCAGCCCTACCTCTCTTTCTCCTCCTCTCCCGTGGTGCTTGGCGAAGCCCTGCAGGATTGCCACGCTCCTCCATCACCACCACGCCGTTGTGCTGCTGCTGGACGGAGTCTTCCCCAACGTCTCCCTCTCTCCTTGCTGGATCAAGGCATGGGAGACGTCACCGGGCTGTACGTGTGTTGAACGCGGAGGTGCCGTCCGTTCGGCACTAGGATCTCCGGTGATTTGGATCACGACGAGTACGACTCCTTCAACCCCGTTCTCTTGAACGCTTCCGCTTAGTGATCTACAAGGATATGTAGATGCACTCTCCTTCCCCTCGTTGCTAGTCTCTCCATAGATAGATCTTGGTGACTCGTAGGAAAATTTTGAATTTCTACTACGTTCCCCAACAGTGGCATCATGAGCTAGGTCTATTGCGTAGATTCTTTGCACGAGTAGAACACAAAGTAGTTGTGGGCGTTGATTTTGTTCAATATGCTTACCGTTACTAGTCCAATCTTGATTCGGCGGCATTGTGGGATGAAGCGGCCCGGACCAACCTTACACGTACTCTTACGTGAGACAGGTTCCACCGACTGACATGCACTTGTTGCATAAGGTGGCTAGCGGGTGCCAATCTCTCCCACTTTAGTCGGATCGGATTCGATGAAAAGGGTCCTTATGAAGGGTAAATAGCAATTGGCATATCACGTTGTGGTTTTTGCGTAGGTAAGAAACGTTCTTGCTAGAAACCCATAGCAGCCACATAAAACATGCAAACAACAATTAGAGGACGTCTAACTTGTTTTTGCAGGGTATGCATTGTGATGTGATATGGCCAAAAGAATGTGATGAATGATATGTGATGTATGAGATTGATCATGTTCTTGTAATAGGAATCACGACTTGCATGTCGATGAGTATGACAACCGGCAGGAGCCATAGGAGTTGTCTTTATTTATTGTATGACCTGCGTGTCATTGAACAACGCCACGTAATTACTTTAATTTATTGCTAACCGGTAGCCATAGTAGTAGAAGTAATAGTTGGCGAGACAACTTCATGAAGACACGATGATGGAGATCATGATGATGGAGATCATGGTGTCATGCCGGTGACGATGATGATCATGGAGCCCCGAAGATGAAGATCAAAAGGAGCAAAATGATATTGGCCATATCATGTCACTTTTGATTACATGTGATGTTTATCATGTTTATGCATCTTATTTGCTTAGAACGACGATAGTAAATAAGATGATCCCTCATTAAAAATTTCAAGAAAGTGTTCCCCCTAACTGTGCACCATTGCGAAAGTTCGTCGTTTCGAAGTACCACGTGATGATCGGGTGTGATAGATTCTAACGTTCACATACAACGGGTGTAAGCCAGATTTACACACGCGAAACACTTAGGTTAACTTGACGAGCCTAGCATGTACAGACATGGCCTCGGAACACAAGAGACCGAAAGGTCGAGCATGAGTTGTATAGTAGATATGATCAACATGAAGATGTTCACCGATGATGACTAGTCCGTCTCACGTGATGATCGGACACGGCCTAGTTGACTCGGATCATGTAATCACTTAGATGACCAGAGGGATGTCTATCTGAGTGGGAGTTCATTAGATGAACTTAATTATCATGAACAAAGTCAAAAACCCCTTTACAAATTATGTCATAGCTCGCGTTTTGTTCTACTGTTTTAGATATGTTCCTAGAGAAAATATAGTTGAAAGTTGATAGTAGCAATTATGCAAACAGTAGAAGGCTTATGTTCTTAATGCACCGCTCAGTGTGCTGGACCTCGAACGTGGTCTGTGGATGTTGCGAACATCTGACATACACGTTTTGATGACTACATGATAGTTCGGTAATGTTAAATGGTTTAGAATTGAGGCACCAAAAGACATTTTGAAATGTCGCAGTACATATGAGATGTTCCAAGAGCTGAAATTGGGATTTCAGGCTCGTGCCCACGTCAAGAGGTATGAGACCTCCGACGAGTTTTTCTAGCCTACAAACTAAGGGAGAAGATCTCAATCATTGAGCTTATACTTAGATTGTCTGGGTACAACAATCACTTGAATCGAGTGGAAGTTTATCTTCCAGATGAGATAGTGATGTTTCTCCAAGGACATTGCCACCAAGCTACTAGAGCTTCGTGATGAACTATAACATAACAGGGATAGATATGATGATCCTTGAGCTATTCGCAATGTTTGACACCGCGAATGTAGAAATCAAGAAGGAACATCAATTGTTGATGGTTAGTGAAACCACTAGTTTCAAGAAGGGCAAGGGCAAGAAGGGGCACTTCATGATACGGCAAATCAGTTGCTGCTCCAGTGAAGAAACCCAAGGTTGAACCCAAACCCGAGACTAAGTGCTTCTGTAATAAGGGGAACAGCCACTGGAGCAGAATTACCCTAGATACTTGGTAGATAAGAAGGCTGGCAAGGTCGATAGAAGTATATTGGATATACATTATGTTAATGTGTACTTTACTAGTACTCCTAGTAGCACCAGGGTATTAGATACCGGTTCGGTTGCTAAGTGTTAGTAACTCAAAATAAAAGCTACAGAATAAACAGAGACTAGCTAAAGGTGAGCTGACGATATGTGTTGGAAGTGTATCCAAGGTTGATGTGATCAAACATCGCACGCTCCCTCTACCATCAAGATTAGTATTAAACCTAAATAATTGTCATTTGGTGTTTGCATTGAGCATAGACATGATTGGATTATGTCTATCGCAATACGGTTATTCATTTAAGGAGAATAATGGTTACTCTATTTATTTGAATAATACCTTCAATGGTCTTGCACCTAAAAGAATGGTTTATTGAATCTCGATCATAGTAATACACATTTTCATGCCAAAAGATATAAGATAGTAATGATAGTACCACTTACTTGTGGCATTGCCATGTAAGTCATATTGGTATAAAACGCATGAAGAAGCTCCATGTTGATGGATCTTTGGACTCACTCGTTTTTGAAAAGTTTGAGACATGCGAACCATGTCTATTGAGGATATGCATGAAGAAACTCCATGCAAATGGACCGTTTGGACTCACTTGATTTTGAATCACTTGAGACATGCAAATCATACCACATGGGCAAGATGACTGAAAGCCTCGTTTTTCAGTAAAATGGAACAAGAAAGCAACTTGTTGGAAGTAATACATTTTGATGTGTGCAGTCCAATGAGTGCTGAGGCACGCAGTGGATATCGTTATGTTCTTACTTCACGGATGATTTGAGTAGATACTGAGTATATTTACTTGATGAAACACAAGTCTGAATTATTGAATGGTTCAAGTAATTTCAGAGTGAAGTTGGAGATCTTCGTGACAAGAGGATAAAAATGTCTATGATATGATCACAGAGACGAATATCTGAGTTGCGAGATTGGTACACAATTAAGACATTGTGGAAATTGTTTCACAATTAATACCGCCTGGAACACCATAGTGTGATGGTGTGTCCGAACATCATAGTTGCACCCTATTGGATATGGTGCGTACCATGATGTATCTTATCGAATTACCACTATCGTTCATGGGTTAGGCATTAGAGACAACCACACTCACTTTAATAGGGCACCACGTAATTCCGTTGAGACGACACCGTTTGAACTATGGTTTGGATTAACCTAAGTTGTCGTTTCTTAAAAGTTTGGGGCTGCGGCGCTTATGTGAAAAAGTTTCAGGTTGATAAGCTCAAACCCAAAGCGGATAAAATGCATCTTCATAGGACACCCAAAACAGTTGGGTATACCTCCTATTTCAGATCCGGAAGCAAAAGGATTGTTTCTAGAAACGGGTCCTTTCTCGAGGAAAAGTTTCTCTCGAAAGAATTGAGTGGGAGGATGGTGGAGACTTGATGAGGTTGTTGAATCATCACTTCAACTAGTGTGTAGCAGGGCACATGAAGTTGTTCCTGTGGCACCTACACCAATTGAAGTAGAAACTTATGATAGTGATCATGAAACTTCCGATCAAGTCACTACCAAACCTCCTAGGTCGACAAGGATGCGTACTGCTTCAGAGTGGTACGTAATCCTGTCTTGGAGGTCATGTTGCTAGACAACAATGAACCTACGAGCTATGGAGAAGCGATGGTGGGCCCGGATTCCGACAAATGGTGAGAGGCCATAAAATCCGAGAGAGGATCCATGTATGAATACAAAGTGTAGACTTTGGAAGAACTACTTGATGGTCGTAAGGTTGTTGAGTACAGATGGATTTTAAAAGGAAGACGGACAATGATGGTAAGTGTCACCATTGAGAAAGCTCGACTTGTCGTTAAGATGATTTCCGGCAAGTTCAAGGAGTTGACTACAGTGAGGCTTTCTCACTCGTAGCGATGCTTAAGTCCGTTGGAATCATGTTAGCATTAGCTGCATTTATGAAATCTGGCAGATGGATGTCAAAACAAGTTTCCTTATCAGTTTTCATAAGGAAAGGTTGTATGTGATACAGCCAGAAGGTTTTGACAAATCCTGAAAGACGCTAACAAGTATGCAAAGATCCAACAATCCTTCTAAGGACTGGAGTAAGCATCTCGGAGTTGGAATGTACGCTTTGATGAGATGATCAAAGATTTTGGGTTTATACAAAGTTTATGAGAAACTTGTATTTCCAAAGAAGTGAGTGGGAGCACTATAGAATTTCTGATGAGTATATGTGGTTGACATATTGTTGATCAGAAATGATGGAAAGCATATAGGGTTATTTGGAAAGTGTTTTTCAATAGAAAACCTGGATTAAGCTGCTTGAACATTGAGCATCAAGATCTATGAGGATAGATCAAAAACGCTAAATGGTACTTTCAAATGAGCACATACCTTGACATGATCTTGAAGGTGTTCAAGATGGATCAGTCAAAGAAGGAGTTCTTGCCTGAGTTGTAAGGTATGAAGTTAAGAGTTAAAAGCTCGACCACGGCAGAAGAGAGAGAAAGGACGAAGGTCGTCCCCTATGCTTCAGACGTAGGCTCTATAGTAAGCTATGCTGTGTACCGCACCGGAAGTGTGCCTTGCCATGAGTCAGTCAAGGGGTACAAGAATGATCCAGGAATGGATCATTGGACAACGGTCAAAATTGTCCTTGGAGAAAATAAGGACATGTTTCTCGATTATGGAGGTGATAAAGAGCTCGGTGTAAAGGGTTATGTCGATGCAAGCTTTAACACCTATCCGAGTGACTCTGAGTAGCAAACCGGATACGTATAGTGGAGCGACCATTTGGAACAGCTCCAAGTGGAGCGTGGGAGCAGCATTTACAATATGACCTAGAGATTTGTGAAATACATACAAATCTGAATGTTGCAGACCCGTTGACTAAAACCTCTCTCACAAGCAAAACATGATCAAAACCCAGAACTCATTGAGTCTTAATCACATGGTGATGTGAACTATTTTAGTGACACTAGTAAACTCTTTGGATGTTGGTCACATGGCGATGTGACCTATCAGTGTTTAATCACATAGCGATGTGAACTAGATTATTGCCTCTAGTGCAAGTGGGAGACTGTTGGAAATATGCCCTAGAGGCAATAATAAATTAGTTATTATTATATTTCCTTGTTCATGATAATCGTTTATTATCCATGCTATAATTGTATTGATAGGAAACTCAGATACATGTGTGGATACATGGACAACACCATGTCCCTAGTAAGCCTCTATTGACTAGCTCGTTGATCAATAGATGGTTACAGTTTCCTAACCATGGACATTGGATGTCGTTGATAACGGGATCACATCATTAGGACAATGATGTGATGGACAAGACCCAATCCTAAGCCTAGCACAAAGATCATGTAGTTCGTATGCTAAAGCTTTTATAATGTCAAGTATCATTTCCTTAGACCATGAGATTGTGCAACTCCTGGATACCGTAGGAATGCTTTGGGTTTACCAAATGTCATAATGTAACTGGGTGGCTATAAAGGTGTACTACGGGTATCTCCGAAAGTGTCTGTTGGGTTGGCACGAATCGAGACTGGGATTTGTCACTCCGTATAACGGAGAGGTATCTCTGGACCCACTCGGTAGGACATCATCATAATGTGCACAATGTGACCAAGGGGTTGATCATGGGATGATGTGTTACGGAACGAGTAAAGAGACTTGTCAGTAACGAGATTGAACAAGGTATCGGCATACCGACGATCGAATCTCGGGCAAGTACAATACCGCTAGACAAAGGGAATTGTATACGGGATTGATCAAATCCTCGACATCGTGGTTCATCCGATGAGATCATCATGGAACATGTGGGAGCCAACATGGGTATCCAGATCCCGCTGTTGGTTATTGACCGGAGAACGTCTCGGTCATGTCTGCATGGTTCCCGAACCCGTAGGGTCTACACACTTAAGGTTTGATGACGCTAGGGTTATAAAGGAAGTTTGTATGTGGTTACCAAATGTTGTTAGGAGTCCCGGATGAGATCCCGGACGTCACGAGGAGTTCCTGAATGGTCCGGAGGTAAAGATTTATATATGGGAAGTCCTGCTTTGGTCACCGGAAAAGTTTCGGGTTTTATCGGTAACGTACCGGGACCACCGGGAGGGTCCCGGGGGTCCACCAAGTGGGGCCACCATCCCCGGAGGGCTGCATGGGCCAAGTATGGGAGGGGACCAGCCCCAGGTGGGCTGGTGCGCCCCCCACAATGGCGCAAGGCGCCTAGGGTTTGGGGAGGGGGCGCATCCACCTGACTTGGGGGGCAAGTTTCCCCTCTCCCCCCCTTGGCCGCCCCCTAGATGGGATCTAGGGCTGGCCGCCGCCCCTAGGGGTGGAACCCTAGGTGGGGGCATAGCCCCCCCTCTCCCCCTATATATAGTGGAGGCAAAGGGGCATCCCAACACACAAAGTTCTTCTCCTGTTGGCGCAGCCCTACCTCTCTTTCTCCTCCTCTCCCGCGGTGCTTGGCGAAGCCTTGCAGGATTGCCACGCTCCTCCATCACCACCACGCCGTTGTGCTGCTGCTGGATGGAGTCTTCCCCAACCTCTCCCTCTCTCCTTGCTGGATCAAGGCATGGGAGACATCACCGGGCTATACGTGTGTTGAACGCGGAGGTGCCGTCCGTTCGGCACTAGGATCTCCGGTGATTTGGATCACGACGAGTATGACTCCTTCAACCCCATTCTCTTGAACGCTTCCGCTTAGCGATCTACAAGGGTATGTAGATGCACTCTCCTTCCCCTCATTGCTAGTCTCTCCATAGATAGATCTTGGTGACTCGTAGGAAAATTCTGAATTCCTGCTACGTTCCCCAACATGGACAACCTCCGACATTCTCTCAAGAACGCGCCCGTTGACTGATTCCCGGATCCAGTCGGCACACGCAACAGCTGTTTCCACCGGAAACTTACGTATTCCGCACACCGATCCAGAATCCCGCGGCGGCTGCGCGTATTGTGGAGTCCATCCAACCGTCCCGCTCGTAGGCTGGGAGAGGTCTGGAACAGATCAGAGCACCGCTCCGAGTAGTAGGAGATCAGAACTCCGCGGTGTCCCAATTGCGGAACAAAATTCACAACCGGTCGGTAAGGACAGAAACCGTTCAGTTGGCACACAGTCCTAGATCACCGCTGAGGCAAAGAGATCGTGAGCATCATCAGGAACGACATTTGGGAAGAGCTCACGGAAATGATGACCGTGAGTTCGCCCGTGACAACTATCGTTGAGTGCCTTCTCCCCTCCCGAGGGGCGGGTCATACGCGCCCCGGCGGTATGACGACAGGCACCCATTCGGTAATGAGCGCAGGGTTCCAGTCGACCCAAGGGAGCCTGGGTTTGACGCAAGGTCAGTCCTTGTTCAAGGCTTGGTCGACCGGAACAGAGCGTACACAGAGGGGCTGAACAGAGACAGACCCAGCGGTAGCAGGGTCCATGTATCTGGCCCCGAGTGCTTCGGAAGGGCCATCAGGGCCGCGGAGATCCCCCGCAACTTCAGGTTGGCAGCTGGTGTCAGCAAGTTCAAGGGAGAGTCGAAGCCTGACACTTGGCTTGAAGATTACCGAGTGGCTGTGCACATCGGCGGCGGCAGTGATGAGGTGGCCATGAAGCACCTCCCTCTGATGCTTGAAGGTTTTGCCAGAGCTTGGCTCAATCAGTTGGCCCTTGGGAGTATTTTGAGTTGGGATGAGTTGGCCCGAGTGTTCACCAGAACATTCGAAGGCACCTGCAAGAGACCAGCCGGTCTACCGGAGTTGCAACATTGTGTGCAGAAGCCGAATGAAACCTTGAGGGACTATATCCAGAGATGGATCACTCTGCACCACACGGTGGAGAATGTGTCAGATCACCAAGCAGTCTGTGCCTTCAAGGAAGGCGTTCGCTACAGAGAGCTTAGTCTGAAGTTCGGTCGGATAGGAGATATGACTCTAACTCGGATGATGGAGATTGCCACCAAATATGCTAACAGTGAAGAGGAGGACCGACTCTGGAGCGGCAAGCATAAAACAGTTGCCCAGGACACCGGAGGAGGGAATTCTAGTCGAAAGCAGAAGCGAAAGGCTGAGGCAGCAGGGCCTGCCGAGGCAGCAGTGTTAAACCAAGGGAAGTTCAAGGGGAAGCCTAAGGGGCCCTGGAATCCCAAGAAAGTGAAAGATCAAGATGGGAACAATGTGATGGATTTGCCGTGTCATATTCACACCAAGAAAGATGAAGAGGGGAATCTGATCCTCCCCAAGCATACCACTCGACAATGTCGACTCCTGATTTAGAGCTTCCAGAAGAAGGGTCAGCCCAGTGAAAAGGACAAGGATTCTGAACAGGAGGAAGACAAAGAGGAAGAGGAGGGTGGATACCCCCAAGTTAACACCACCCTGGTGATTTTTGCTGATGTCGAGAGCAAAAGTCGACTGGAAATCATTAACTGGGAAGTGAACATGGTCGCTCCGGCGACACCCATGTATCTGAAATGGTCAAAGACTCCTATCACATTTGATCAGTCGGATCACCCGCCGCGAGTGGCTACTCCTGCCCGGCAGGCGCTGGTGGTCGACCCAGTTGTTGGAGGCGCCCGATTGACCAAAGTTCTGATGGATGGTGGCAGTGGCCTCAATATTCTGTATGCCCGAGGCTCTGAAAGGAATGGGCATTCCGATGTATAAACTGAGCGAGAGTAACATGAGGTTCCACGGAGTCATCCCTGGGAAGAAAGCCGAGTCACTCGGCCAGATAACTCTCGATGTTGTTTTTGGCGATGAGAAGAATTACCGCAAAGAGAAGTTGATGTTTGAAGTGGTGGATTTTGAAAGCGCGTATCATGCCATTCTGGGCGGACCCGCCTATGCCAGCTTCATGGCTCGACCGTGTTACGTGTACCTCAAAATGAAGATGCCTGGCCCCAAAGGCATGATTACCGTTTGTAGTAACCGGAAAAAAGCGGAGGACTGCCTCCAAGATGGTGCAAAAATAGTAGATGAGCAGATGGCAGCGGTGGAGTTCCAAGAGCACAAGAGAACGACAGATCCGAGTGATTTGCTGTGTGCCAAGAGGCCTGCCTCGGAGTCCGCATTCCAGTCGGCCAGGGAAACCAAACCGATTCACATCCACCCAACCGATCCCAATGCTGCTCTGACTCATATCTCCATGACGCTCGACAGCAAATAGGAAGTCGCGCTCACCCAGTTCCTCTGTGAGAACTGGGACATCTTCGCATGGAAGCCGTCTAACATGCCAGGTGTTCCCAAGGAACTGGCTGTGCATCATTTGCGCGTCCACTCAAAAGCAAAACCAGTCAAAGAGCATCTCCGTCGGTCCGCCACGGAGAAGAGGAAGGCCATTGGCGTAGAAGTGGCTCGACTCCTGGTCGCAGAGTTCATTTGCGAGATCTACCACTCCGAGTGGCTCGCCAATGTTGTTATGATTCCTAAGAAAGACAAATCACTACGAATGTGCATTGACTTCAAGCACATCAATCGGGCCTGCCCGAAGGATCATTTTCCGCTGCCACGCATCGACCAGATAGTTGACTCGACTTCGGGGTGCGAGCGACTATCCTTCCTGGACGCCTATTCCGGGTACCATCAGATCTGACTGTTTGGGCCCGATGAGATCAAGACTGCCTTCATCATCCCGTTCGGGTGCTTTTGTTATGTCACCATGCCCTTTGGCCTCAAGAATGCTGGTGCCACGTTCATGCGCATGATACAGAAGTGCCTGCTCACTTAGATCAGTCGAAACGTGGAAGCGTACATGGATGACATCGTGGTTAAGTCACGCAAAGGTTCCGACCTGCTGACTGACCTCGCTGAAACCTTTGCCAACCTGAGAAGGTACGATATCAAGCTCAATCCATCAAAATGCACATTCGGAGTCCTAGACGGAAAGTTACTCGGTTTTCTCGTTTCCGAACGAGGAATCGATGCAAATCCAGAGAAGATTGGCACAATCCTCCGAATGAAACGCCCAGTGCAAGTGCATGATGTTCAGAAGCTGACTGGTTGCTTGGCCGCATTAAGTCGATTCATCTCACGACTCGGTGAAAAGGCATTACTTCTTTACCGACTGATGAAGAAATCTGACAAGTTCGAGTGGAATGATGAAGCCAAAGCAGCATTTGAAGAGCTCAAAGCCCTGCTTTCCACCCAGCCGGTGCTTGCTGCTCCAGTCAGCAAGGAGCCCCTTTTGCTTTACATCGCAGCCACGGGACAAGTTGTTAGCACAATGCTCATGGTCGAGCGGGAAGAGGAAGGCAAAGCCTTCAAAGTTCAACGCCTAGTCTATTACATTTCAGAAGTTTTGACCCCATCCAAGCAGAGATACCCTCACTATCAGAAGCTTGTTTACGTGATCTACTTAACCATGAAAAAGGTTGCACACTACTTCTCTGATCATTCAGTTTCAGTCATCAGCGACGCTCCATTGCTAGAGATTCTAAATGACAAAGATGCATCTGGTCGAGTGGCGAAGTGGGCGATTGAACTCCTTCCATTGGATATCAAGCTTGAGGCAAAGAAGGCCATCAAGTCTCAAGCAATTGCAGACTACTTCGCGGAGTGGACAGAACAACAACAACCGACCATGTTCTTTGATGGGTCCAAAATGTTGAATGGCTCTGGCGCAGGAGTGGTTTTAGTATCCCCACGAGGAGACAAGCTCAGTTATGTCCTTCAGATTCACTTTCATTCTTCCAACAATGAAGCTGAATGCAAAGCACTTTTATATGGGTTGCGTATGGCCATCTCACTCGGCGTCTGGCGCCTGATGGTCTACGGTGACTCAGATTTAGTGGTCAATCATGTGATGAAAGAATGGAATGTCAGGAGCCCTGCAATGACTGGTTACTGCAATGCAGTGAGAAAGTTGGAGAAGAAGTTTGAGCGGTTAGAGCTCCACCTCATACCCCGACTCAAGAATCAAGCGGCGGATGATCTGGCCAAGATAGGTTCCACTCGGAAGCCTATTCCCCAGTGTGTGTTCTTGGAACATCTCCATACCCCATCCATACAGGAGGATCCCTTCAAAGAAGAGCCCCCACAACCGATAAGTTCAACCAACCTGACTGAGATCGAGATTTCCAACCGTGGTCGACCTGATCATGGAAGTTCTGGTGATCACGCCCGACTGGACTATGCCGTACACTGCGTACATTCTTAGAAAAGAACTCCCAGAAGACAAAGACGAAGCCCGTCAGATAGTCCACCGATCCAAAGCCTTACAGTGATAAAAGATCAGCTGTACAGAAAAAGTGTCACGGGAGTAGCCCAGCATTGCATCGCCCCTGAAGAAGGTCGAATGATCTTAAATGTTATCCACTCGGGGACCTGTGGTCACCATGCGTCCTCTCGGACCATCATGGCCAAAGCATACCGAGCGGGGTTCTATTGGCCTCGGGAAAACGAGATGGCAAAGAATATAGTCGACAAGTGTGCAGGCTGCCAGTTCTATACCAACATGTCCCACAAGCCATCATCCGCCTTGAAGACTATCCCTCTTGTCTGGCCATTCACAGTCTGGGGGTTGGATATGGTCGGCCCCTTCAAGACTGGCGTGAGTGGCTTCACCCATGTGCTCGTAGAAGTCGACAAGTTCACCAAGTGGATTGAAGCTAAATCCATCAAGAACCTCAGCGCTAGCCCTGCTGTCAGTTTTGTCAGAGAGTTGATATTCAGATATGGAGTCCCTCACAGCATTATCACGGATAATGGCTCCAACTTTGATTCTGACAAGTTCGAGGCGTTCTGTGCAACCCAAGGCACTCGGGTCAACTATGCATCTGTCGCACACCCTCAGTCGAATGGACAGGCAGAGAGGGCGAACAGTTTGATCCTCCAAGGATTAAAACCCCGCCTGATGCGTGATCTCAAGCATGCTGCTGGCGCCTGGGTAACCGAGTTGCCTTCCGTCTTATGGGGGTTAAGGACAACACCAAATTGGTCGACTGGCCGGACTCCTTTCTTCTTGGTGTATGGTGCAGAGGCCGTGCTCCCGAGTGATTTGCTGCAAAATGCCGCCAGAGTGGAACTATTCACAGAAGCTGAAGCAGAACAAGCACGAGAAGACGTCGTTGGTCTTCTAGAGGAGGAGCACGAGATGGCTTTGATCTGGTCGACCATTTATTAGCAAGACATGCGTCGACTCAATGCCCGGAATGTCAGAGGACGGGCATTCCAAGAGGGAGACCTCGTTCTTCGAGTGGATCAAAAGCGGCCTCATAAACTAGCCCCGGCCTGGGAAGGCCCCTTCATCATCACCAAGGTGCTTCACAACGGAGCTTACCACATCTACAACATAGCCAAGAAGATAGACAAGCCACGAGCATGGAATGCAGAGCTGCTTCGTCACTTCTACACCTAGATTACTCGACCCGATGAGTTGCAATAAAAGTGTTTTAGTTTGCTTTCCGAAGACAAGATTTTTTCAATATCATAATGATTAGTCTCCTATGAGCATCTGTGTCTAAAAACCCCCAGTGGGTGACTTAGGCGCGAATCCTATTCGCCTAAGTTAAAAATATTTCCGAGTGGAGAGCAATCCTCCCACTCGGGGGCTTAGCTGCGACCCCGTAATCGCCTAAGTTAAAAAACATTTCCGAGCGAAGATCAATCCTCCCACTAGGGGGCTTAGCTGCGACCCCGTAATCGCCTAAGTTAAAAAATATTTCTGAGTGGGGAGCAATCCTCCCACTCGGGAGCTTAGCTGCGACCCCGTAATCGCCTAATTTAAAAACATCTCCGAGTGGAGAGCAATCCTCCCACTCAGGGGCTTAGCTGTGACCCCGTAATCGCCTAAGTTAAAAAC
>NC_041381.1:509855499-509865409 GCF_002162155.2 Triticum dicoccoides | reverse complement strand
TAAGTTAAAAGCATCTCCGAGTGGAGAGCAATCCTCCCACTCGGAGGCTTAGCTACGACCCGTAATCGCCTAAGTTTAAAAACATCTCCGAGTGGAGAGCAATCCTCCCACTCGGAGGCTTAGCTGCGACCCCGTAATTGCCTAAGTTAAAAACACTCCGAATGGATAGCAATCCTCCCACTCGGGGGCTTAGCTGCGACCCCATAATCGCCTAAGTTAAAAACACTCTGAGTGGAGAGCAATCCTCCCACTTGGGAGCTTAGCTGCGACCCCGTAATCGCCTAAGTTAAAAACACTCCGAGTGGGGAGCAATCCTCCCACTCGGGGGCTTAGCTGCGACCCTGTAATCTCCTAAGTTGAAAGCATTTCTGAGTGGAGAGTAATCCTCCCACTCAGGGGGCTTAGCCGCGACCCCATAATCGCCTAAGTCAAAAAAACATTCTGAGTGGAGAGCAACCCTCCCACTCGAGGACTTCTCCACTACAAACACAACATGCGTTCTGTCCCTATCCGTAGGGACGACGAGGTGTCAATTGAACACCTCTGAGCTACACCACAAATACAATGTTCCATCCCTATCCACAGGGACGATGTGGTGTCGATTGAACACCTCTGAGCTACGCCACAAATACAATGTTCCGTATCTACCCGCAAAGACGACAAGGTGTCAACTAAGCACCGCGGCTGAGCTCCGTCACAAATACAATGTACCTTCATTCGGTGGAGGGTGAGAAGACCCAATCCACTCGTAGCCAAGGGACAATCGGAAACAGTATAAGAAGCAGAGCAAAAGCCACGATATTCAAAGAAATGCAAGTTCGAATAAGCCCTGCAAAAGTTCAGAACCACAATGGGAAAGAGTACTCGGGCATCAGGCCCAAAAGAGTTTTAACGGTTACATGATCACTCGGCATTCCGAGGCAAATAAATGTGGGACATAATGTTTTTTCGGTCACTCGTCCGGAGAGGGGCTGGCTGGATCACAGAAACTGTCGAGGTCAATGTTGTCTGCAATGCGAGTGGCAGCCTCAAGGAAGGTGTCCATGAAGGTCTGGAAAGTGTGCTTCTTGGTGTTCGCAACCTTGAGGGCCGCCAGCTTCTCTTCTCTAGCATCTTTGTAGTGCACTCGGACCAATGACATGGCAACATCATCGCCACAACGAGCGGCTGATTTCTTCCATTCCTGCACTCTGCCAGGGATCTGATTCAGTCGAGTTATCAATGACTCAAGATCTTGTGAAAGCTCAGCCTGAGGCCAGAGTTCAGCATCTACCCGAGTCATCGCTGCCTTCAGATGAGCCAGATAAGCAACCGCACTGTCCATGCGCGATTCCAACCACAGCAAGCTCATCGCTACATCATCTTTGATAGGACAATTGATGGGATCGAGACCCATCTCAACCCGCCCAGTTTCAGCCTCAAAGTCCTGGCAAAATTCCGCACAATCAGGGAAAATAGTGAGTCAACAGTATAACAAGACATTCCAATCGGCGGCAACCAGTCAGTCAAGCGACGCCACCTTCAAGTTTCCGGACCAGTTTTGCAGCAAGTTGTCCGAGATAGGACTCCAGCTCGGCCGTCTTGGCTCTGAGGCTTCCGACTTCGTTGGTCAGGTTCTCCTTGTCTTTCTTCAGCTGCTCAACCTCCCGATTGGCGTCAGAGATGGCAGTCTTCAACTTCGAGTTCTCATCTTCCAACTTGCTGACCGAAGCCAGCTTCTTGTCTACAAGCGCTGTCTTGTCTCGCGCCTCCTTCTGAGCAGCAGCGAGGTCTAGATCATTCTTCTCCAGAGCTTCCTTCATTTTCTCTAAAGAAACAACACTCTTCAGATGAGCTTGAAGCTGACGGTTTTCACTACGCACATTTGTTCGTGTGAAGTCACTTGGTTCAAAGAGAGTGAAAAGAAAAAAACTAAAAGGCGCGAGCCACAAGGTGGACAAGTGTCGATTGGTTACCACCCATGATGGATGTTTCTTCCTGAGCAGTCTTGAGGTTCTTCTTCGCCAGCTCAAGATCAAGGTTGAGGCTGATCTGCTGTTTGTTCAGCTCGGAAAGTTGAGCCCCAAGATCACAATACTTCTGCAGCGAGCAAGAGAGATATATCAGTTGACAGAAAGACAATTATAGTGAAAGTTACTCTAAGACTACTACTGAATCAAACATTCAACAGTAGTCTCGGGAACTACACCCAGTGGGTGCACTTAGCGTGCCCCCACTGGTTCGGATCAACACTCAGCATGGTCTGCCCATCTTGAGTCAAAAAAGGGGAAAGGGAGTAGATTCTCAGACCACAGTTGACTGCCAGCAGTCGACCGTGGTCTCGGGGACTACACCTAGTGGGTGCACTTAGTGTGCCCCCACTGGTTAGGATCAACACTCGACTCAGTGATAGTCAAGTGGAGCGGAAGACATATTGAACTCTAAGGCAAGCACACCCCAGTGGGTGATTGGATGCGAAACAGACCCATGATAGTAGATGCACATATGAGCAGCAAAGCAACACCGACAGTTTTTTATGATTCAAAAGTTCAGTCGGGAGTTAACTGACCTTGACGTTGGTCTGCAGAACGGCGCTGGCGTTGTAGGCCACCTGACTGGCCTCGTGCATCACCTTCACTTGTTCCATAACAAGGTTCACTTGACGAAGAGCCTCCCTAGCAGCACTCGGCACGTCGTTTAGAGTTTGGTACACAGCAAAGAGTGAGGGCGCCAAGGCGGCCGAAGCACCCACTCGGTCAGACGCATGGAGTTGCACTGGGGCAGCAGGAGTTGGAGCAGTCGACCCCGATGGGTGATCAGTCGTCAGCGGGTCGGCAAATGTGACGCTGGTCCGAGCCAGATCTCCAGACCGCTCGACCAGTGTCTCAAGCACCGTAGTTGACTAAGGGGCTTGAACCTCAAGCACTCTCCCGCTCGAGGCTTTGCCTTTCCTCCTCCTCTCCCTCAAGGGCGCTTCTTCTTCTTCATCGTCAGGAAGCATGACAACGTCTCGTGGTGCTGCAGCGAAAACAAAAAACAACATCAGAAATTCAGCCGACCGACAAACTCAATCGATAGAACAAGTTTTAATCAAACAGACTCACCAGCTCGTGAGGTGGCCGCGTCGTCAGTTTCCTCATCTCCTGGGGCCTTGTCAATGTCAATGTCAGTCGCAGCAGAGGTTGGGCTAGAGAGATACAAGATCCACTCGGTAACCAACAGAAATGCCAATTGGAAGAAAGGAACGCAGAGAGATAAAATTCTCACCCAGAGGCGACTAGAACATCCATCTTGATCCTTGACAGAGTCTTCCGAACCTTCGGGGGCGCGACCTTAGGCTGCTTAGACACCTTCTCAATCAGCTCAGGAGTCGACGTCCGAGTCCGCTTCTGCGTCTTGGTACTGGAAGACACGACCTTAGCCCGCTCGCCTGCTGGATCGTGATGATGTTTGGATCGGCACTCCAAGCATGGCGGCGAGTTGACCTCCTCCTCATCGTCAGCTTCATCGCTCTCCTCCTCGTCGTCACCGTCTTACGATTGATACTCACCACTCTCGTCTGCGCTGTCCTCCCCTTCCTGGTCCTGCTCCCGGGTCTGCTCGCCGTTGGGCATGGAGTACATCTCAGTATAAACCTACAAAACAAGCAGTTGAGTGAATTCCAGTCGGTTCCAGAGACAGATGTAAGATACACAAGAAATCAGTCGGAGGCAGAAGTCCGAACCTTGTCGGGTGGATTGTTGTCACTAAAGAGAGTGACCCTCGTGGTCCCCTGGGGTTGTTCTTGTTGCCCGTGATGCTCTTCAGCCATCCAGCCACCGTCTTGGCTGAGACTTCCTCCGGATGAACCCGAGCGGTATCGTTGGCACCGGAGTACATCCACATCAGATGGTCCCGAGCCTGAAGCGGCTGGATGCGCCGGCTGAGAAACACCTCCAGTAGATCCATCCCGGTTACGCCCTGATTGATTAGCTGGACCACCCTCTCGACCAGCATGTCCGTCTCCATCCTCTCTGCAGCAGTCACTTTCAGCGAGGCAGGAGTGTGAACGCGATCAAAGGAGAAAGGGGGAAGTCCAGTCGACTGACCCGGGGGTGGGGACTGTCGTGGTTCTAAGTCTGACAGTAATGTAGGGGGGTAGGTATGGAGAGGCAAGATCCTAGATATGGAGTAGTTGTATACGCAAGGGATTTATGACTTCAGGCCCTTCTCGGAGGAAGTAACAGCCCTACGTCTCGGAGCCCAGAGGCGGTCGACTGGATTATGTGCGTATGAGTTACAGGGGTGCGAACCCTTTACACTTAGGAGGGGGTGGCTTATATAGTGTTTGCCAGACCCCTCCGGCCCTCAGTTATGCAGGGTTTAAGATACATTAGGATCGGGCGTTACTGGTAACGCTACAAATAAAGTGCTATGATGACCATAAAAGCTACTTAATGACCGACCGTTTGCGTGCAGAGTGACTTTAGGTCTCCTGGCCGTCGAGTGGTTGGCTTCATGGTCGAGTAATTGGCTTCATGGTCGAGTGTCTTCGAGACTGTCGAGTGGAACACTTCTGAGTCGATTGACAGGTGGTTTCTTCTAGAGATGTCCTTGGGTAGGGTAGTTTGGACAGGTCCATGACCCTACCCTAGGTACATAGCTTCATCATTAGCCCCCGAATGGATCGAGTTTGAGTGGGGAAGGAGTTGAGAACTCTTTCGACCCATTTCCGTGTTATGCGTATGTCTTGTTCTAGATCAATGAACTTTAGGTGACGGCACCAACTTCTTTTTCAGTCGCCTTGATCCATTCTTTGTATCTGTCGAGTGAAGTTTTTACTTGGAGAGCTTCGAGCGACAGAGCGGAGGAGATCTTTCGTCTGACAAGTTGTTCTGCAACTCGCGGATTTAGCGGGATTCGAATTTCGAGAAGCGCGCGGGGCGGAGGAGGCCGCAGTAATCGTATGGGATAAGGCAGGGACGCCTCGATCTCTGTGCCACCTTTTTCGCCATGTATTGCACACGCGACTATTGCGGTATTTGACAGGATCGCCCGGGCCTACAAGTCAGTCACTCGGAAGTAACCTCATATATGGCGCCGGACGGGGTTTTTTGAATAGTGCATTCTCATTTCCTCCTCTCTTCTCCAGACTTATCCGCTGCGTTCGCTTTTGCCTCGGTGCCGCTGCCCCGTGCGCGTCTCGCCAGCGACGATGGTGAAAGAGAAGATGGCGGCCCTGGAGCGGGCGAAGAAAGCGACGGCGAAGGCGAAGGGAAGGGCGACCAGTCGAGGCGGATCTTCATTGAGGGCCGGCCTGCCGCAGGGCTGGATCCAGGGCGACTGGATCCACTCAACGATTCGTCAAGCAGATCTTGACGACCTGGCTGATGGAGGACTGATCCCCCATGGATCGGCGCGGCTCCCGAGGAAGGAGTCCGAGCCGCAGCCTCAGGAGGGTGAGTGCGTTCTCTTGGCCACTCATGTCGACCATGGGTTTTCTTTGCTGCCTCACCCTTTCTTTCGGGGATTTCTGAATTTCTTTGGGGCACAACTCCACCACTTCACACCCAACACCATCGTGTACCTCACTGCTTATGTGTCTTTGTGTGAGAATTTCTTGGGTTGCCGGCCTCATTGGGGTCTTTTCAAGCACATCTTCACCTGTCGCTCCCAGACGGTGAAAAAGGCCAATCCGAGTGACGAGAGAACACGAGTGATTCAGATGTGTGGGGGTCTTGGGGTTCAAATGAGAGGAAAAGCTCTTTCCCAGCCATGATCCTTCCCGACTCGGTCCGTGGATGGCAGTCGACCTGGTTCTACTGCAAAGACCAGCCGATGCCAGGGCAGTCGACTGGACTCCCTCCTTTTTCCATGGAACAAGTGAGGAAGCCTTCCTCTTTGAAGGTGATCCCGGAAGAGAAGGCGCAGGTTAAGGTGCTGGTGGAGCGTGTCATCCAGCTTATTCGTGACGGGGTGACCGGCATGGACCTCTTGGAGGTCTTCCTCCGACGATGCATTCAGCCGCTTCAAGCCCGAGACCATCCGATGTGGTTGTATTCTGGTACTGAGGACACCACTCGGATCCACCCAGAGGAGATTGACGATGCCACGCTGGAGAGGTGGCTGGCGAGCATCACAGGGAACAAAGACAACCACCGAGGAGCCAGGAGGATTCCTCCACTCGACCAATCATACGAAGTAGACAAGGTCCCATTCTGCATCTTGGACTGTGATCCTGCTTTCTTCATTCTGTTTGCTTAAAATCAGTCGACTGACTTTTGTCTTGTTTGTTGTCTTCTAGGCCACGACTGAGATGTACTCGATGCCCAACGGGGCGCAAGAACAAGCCGAGGAGGGAGAGGCGAGCGAAGGTGAAAGTGAGGAGGAGTGGCAATCTGATGGTGAGGGGGAAGAGGATGACGACGGCTCCAATGAAGAGGAGGAGGAAGTCGATCCTCCTCGCACGGAAAGGCGATCCAAGCTCGCCCATGACCCCGTGAGCGAGCGCGGCAAAGCGGTTGCGCCCGTTGTGCAATCGTCAAAGCGCCCTCGGGCGGCTTCTCCGGTGCCGACTGAAAAAGCGCCGAAGCATCCACAAGCGGCGCCATCAAAGCCGCCGAAGGCCTTGCCCAAGATGAGGATGTCCATTCCCACCATTTCCGGGTAACAGCAGAACTTGTGTCTCCTCGTTTATCATGGACGAAATCTTGGTCGACTCGTTGATTAACCGACTGGTTTCTGAAACCTGCAGTGCTGCTACCTCCGAGACCTCCGCCAAGAACGAAGACCAGGAAATGGAAGACGCTGCCACCTCCAACCTTGGTACGCCCTCTGTAGTTTCACTTTTGGTCGATTGGGTTTTTGATTTCAACTTTGGATTTTTCCTGTAGTTCCTCCTCATGTCATCGATCTCCCTGATGATGATGACGAGGCGTCGCTAAGGTCGAGGAGAAATAGAAAGGTGTCGGCTGGCAAGACTACTCAGACTGCATCAGTGCCTGAGACATTGGTTCAAGAGGGTGACAACATTACTCGGCATTCCGTGTCCTTCGCTGTGCTGCTGACGATTGCCCGGCCTTCGTCGTCGACTGCTGACCCGCCCTCCCTTTTCGCCACACACCACGTCCCAGAGGACCAAGCGGGTGCTGCTAAGGAGGCTATACGCCAGGCGGGGATCATCATGGAGCAGGTGAAGGCGATCCGGGAAGCCAGCCAAGCGGCCTATGATGCTAGCTCAGCTCTTCAGAGCAACGTCCAGGTTAGTTGGTCACCGCTTGTTCTGTTAGGATATGCTATCTGAAGACTTTCTTTCCGAAGGTCTTTGTATCTGTACACCCACTAGGTGTGTCGATTGAATTTTTGGATTGGTGGGGGCACGCTGAGTGCACCCACTGGGTGTAGTCCCCGAGACTATGGTGGACTGTTCGCAGTCGACTGTAGTCTTCGTATTTTAAATTTCCTCACTCCAACTTTTTCACTCGGCCGACTGATCGGACCAAGTCGAATGGAATCCTGGAGCTGGTGGGGGCACATTGAGTGCACCCACTGGGTGTAGTCCCCGAGACTATGGTGGACTGCTGGCAGTCGACTGTAGTCTGAAGAACCTGTTTTTTTTGGTAGATCATGATGAGACCAAGGCTGACTGCTGGTAGTTAGCTATAGAGCTATAGTTTAAGGATCATAACCTCTTTGTCTCTTTTCGGCCGACTGATCGGACCAAGTCGGTAGAACCAGTGGGGGCACGCTGAGTGCACCCACTGGGTGTAGTCCCCGAGACTATTGTTGAATATTTTTATTCGACTGTAGTCTTAGAAATGTTACAGTTTTTCTCTTAGTCACTCGGAAGCAACCTCTCTTTGATGTCTGTCGACTGACTCTTCGCAGAAATCTTGCGAGCTTGTGGCTCGTTATACTGAGTTGGAAATCAAACATATCCAGCTCGACCTTGACTTGAAGCTTGTTCAGGAGAACTTTCAGAAGGCTAAGGACGAGGCGAAAGGTATGATTGGTGAGAACTTGATGACTGTCTTTATCTTTCTGCCCCTTCCTGATTCTGATCTCATTGCCATTTTGCAGATAAAACGAAGGAGGCTCTGAAGAAGAAGGACCATGACCTTGCCGAGGCGCAGAAGGCGGCTTTCGACAAAACAAAGCTTGTGGAAGAAAAACTGGCTTCAGTCGGTAAACTTGAAGAGGAGAACACCAATCTGAAAGCCGCTCTCGACGCGGCCAACAAGGAGGTCAGTCGTCTAAAGAATGATAAGATAGCTCTGAGTGACAAGGCTAGTGAACTGGTGGGGAAGAAGAACGATCTGGAGGCTTATCTAGGAGGGCTCTCCAAGAAGTTATTTGTCATGCTTGAGGGTAATCTCTCCTACCCGACTGACTTGTAGTCACCGGCTTATCATAGAACTGCTGGTTTATCTTTAAGTTGTGTTTACAGAATTCTGCCAAAACTTCAAGGAGGAAACGAGTCGAGTGGAGACAGGCTTGGACCCCGTTAACTCTCTTGTGAAGGACGAAGCTGCTATGAACGTGCTCCGATTGGAGTCTCGTGTTGCTGGTGTGGTTGACTACCTTGCTCGACTGAAGGTTGCGGTGTTGCGGATCGACACGACACTGGCCGGGAGAGACGCTTCAAAATGACCTCGAGTCTCTAATGACTCGACTGAATGAAGTTCCAGGTCGAGTGCAAGAATGGAAGAAGTCTTCTGCCAGGTGTGGTGCTGATGTTGCTCTGTCCCTGGTCCATGTTCACTGTAAGGATGCGCGAGAGGACAAGCTGGCGTCCCTCAAAGTGGCCAATACCAAGAAGCATGACTTCCAATCTTTCATGGAGACCTTCATTGCTGCTGCCACTCGGATCGCTGATGGAATCGACTTGGACCAGTTTGTCGTGCCTTCCAGTCCTCCACCCGAGGAGTAAGAAAAACTTCTATGCTTCGGCTTAAATTTGCCTAGGAATGCCGAGTGATTTTGTAACCGATAAACTTTTATAGGCTTGATGCCTAAGCACTTATGAATCCATAGGATGTTATCTGAACTTGGCTTATCGTTGAATATGCTTGCATTTGCCTTCGAGCGAACTTTGTTCTTCACTCGGAATATACTTTGGTGCTTGTGACGCAGCTCTGAGGTGGAGGATCCAGTCGACCTGCACCTCATCGCTCTTGCAGGTAAGGATGGTGCATAGATTGCAGTCGACCTACGTCCTTGTAGAGCGCATGTTGTATTTGTGGCGTAGCTCCGAAGGAGAAGGTAGCCGTGGACCTGCACCTCGTTGTCCTTGCAGAGCACACATTGTATTTGTGGCGTAGCTCCGGAGGAGAAGGTAGCAGTCAACCTGCGCCTCGTCATCCTTGCAGAGCGCACATTGTATTTGTGGCGTAGCTCCGAAGGAGAAGGTAGCAGTCGACCTGCACCTCGTCGTCCTTGCAGAGTGCACATTGGATTTCATAGTTAGGCGAGTGCTTTGGAGTGCAGCTAAGCCTACGAGTGGGAGGTTTGCTCTCCACTTGGTAGGATTTTCAAATACTTAGGCGAGTACTGGACTGCAACTAAACCTCCGAGTGGGAGGTTTGCTCTCCACTCGGTAGGATTTTCAAATACTTAGGTGAGTACTGGACTTCAGCTAAGCCTCCGAGTGGGAGGTTTGCTCCCCACTCTGTAGGATTTTCAAATACTTATGCGAGTACTGGACTGCAGCTAAGCCCCCGAGTGGGAGGTTTGCTCCCCACTCAGTAGGATTTTCAAATACTTAGGTGAGTACTGGACTGCAGCTAAGCCCCCGAGTGGAAGGTTCGCTCTCCACTTGGTAGGATTTTCAAATACTTAGGCGAGTACTGGACTGCAGCTAAGCCCCCGAGTGGGAGGTTTGCTCCCCACTCGGTAGGATTTTCAGATACTTAGGCGAAACGGATTCGCAGCTAAGCCCCCGAGTGGAAGGTTC
>NC_041381.1:509823212-509855070 GCF_002162155.2 Triticum dicoccoides | reverse complement strand
AGCTAAGCCCCCGAGTGAGAGGCTTGCTCGTCACTTGGTAGGATTTTCAAATACTTAGGCGAGTACTGGACTGCAGCTAAGCCCCCGAGTGGGAGGTTTGCTCCCCACTCAGTAGGATTTTCAAATACTTAGGCGAGTACTGGACTGCAGCTAAGCCCCCGAGTGGGAGGTTTGCTCTCCACTCGGTAGGATTTTCAAATACTTAGGCGAAACGGATTCGCAGCTTAGCCCCCGAGTGAAAGGCTTGCTCGTCACTTGGTAAGATTTTTTTTACAAACTTAGGCGAAACGGATTCGCAGCTAAGCCACCCACTGGGGGATTTCTCACATAAACAAAAGCAACAACAATCAATGGGAAAATTATAACACTCTTGCCTTTGATAAACAAACTACAGAAGTACTTTTTATTACATCTCGTCCAAGTGTGTAGTTAAGTGTAAAAGGGGCGGAGCAGCTCCGCATTCCAAGCTCGTGGCTCATCAATCTAGCGACCGACATTGTAAAGATGGTATGCTCCATTGTGGAGAACTTTGGTGACGATGAAGGGACCTTCCCAAGTAGGGGCGAGTTTGTGTGGCTTCTGTTGATCCACTCAGAGGACCAAGTCTCCTTCTTGGAAGGCTCGACTCTTCACGTTTCTGGCATGGAATCGACGCAAGTCTTGCTAATAGATGGTCGATCGGATCATGGACATCTCTCTTTCTTCTTCTAGAAGGTCGACTGCATCCTGTCGGGCTTGTTCTACTTCATCTTCAGAGTAGAGCTCGACTCCGGGTGCATTGTGAAGCAGGTCACTCGGCAGAACTGCTTCAGCTCCATAGACCAGAAAGAATGGAGTTCGCCCAGTCGACTGATTAGGAGTAGTCCTCAATCCCCAAAGAACTGATGGAAGTTCGTCGACCCACGCGCCTGCTGCGTGTTTGAGATCACGCATCAACCGGGGTTTCAGTCCTTTGAGAATTAGACCGTTTGCTCTTTCTGCTTGTCCATTTGACTAGGAGTGTGCGACGGAAGCGTAGTCGACTCGCATGCCTTGAGAAGCGCAAAAGGCTTTGAATTGGTCGGAATCGAAGTTTGACCCATTATCAGTGATGATGCTATGCGGAACTCCATATCTGAATATGAACTCTGTGATGAAGCTGATAGCAGTGCCGGCATCAAGATTCTTGATAGGCTTGGCTTCGATCCACTTAGTGAACTTGTCGACTGCCACCAGTACATGGGTGAAGCCGCTCCTGCCAGTTCTCAGTGGTCCAACCATATCTAATCCCCAAACAGCGAAGGGCCAGACGAGTGGAATGGTCTTCAAGGCTGAGGCGGGCTTATGTGACATATTGGAATAGAACTGACATCCTTCACACTTGTCGACTATCTCTTTCGCCATTTATTTGCTCTGGGCCTGTAAAACCCCACTCGGTATGCTTTAGCCACAATAGTCTGAGAGGACGCATGATGGCCACAGGTCCCCGAGTGGATATCGTCAAGAATTATCCGACCTTCTTTTGGCGTTATACATTTCTGACTGGCTCCACTCGCGCTTTCCCTATACAACTGTCCCTTTATCACAGTGAAGGCCTTGGATCGGACGATCTGTCGAGCCTCTTCTTCATTCTCTGGGAGCTCTTTCCTTAGGATATACGTGATGTACGGCACTGTCCAGTCGGGAGTGATAACCAAAACTTCCATGATCAGGTCGACCATAGCTGGGACCTCAACTTCAGTCGGATCCATGGCACTTTTTGGCTGCGGGGCTTCTTCGGTGAAAGGATCCTCTTGAACCGACGGTGTGTGGATGTGTTCCAAAAACACATTACTGGGAATGGCTTCTCTCTTGGAACCTATTTTTGCCAAATCATCAGCTGCTTGATTTTTTAGTCGAGGTATATGATGAAGCTCTAACCCCTCAAATTTCTTCTCTAGCTTTCTCACTGCATTGCAGTAACCAGTCATGGCTGGGCTTCTGACGTCCCACTCCTTCATCACTTGGTTAACCACCAAATCAGAGTCGCCATAGACCATGAGTCGACGGACGCCGAGTGAAATGGCCATACGCAACCCATACAAAAGTGCTTCCTATTCTGCTTCGTTATTGGAGGAATCAAAGTGAATCTGGAGCACATATCTGAGCTTATCTCCTCGGGGGGAAACCAACACCACCCCAGCACCGGAACCATTCAGCATCTTAGAACCATCAAAGAACATGGTCCAGTGCTCCGAGTGAACTTGAGTCGGCAGTTGCTGTTTAGTCCACTCGGCGATGAAATCTGGTATTGCTTGGGACTTGATGGCTTTCTTTGCCTCAAATCTGATATCTAGGGGAAGGAGTTCAATCGCCCATTTTGCCACTCGACCAGTTGCATCTCTGTTGTGCAGAATCTCTGACAATGGAGCGTCGCTGACGACTGTAATGGAATGGTCAGAGAAGTAATGAGCAACCTTCTTCGTGGTCATATAAATCCCATATACAAGCTTCTGATAATGAGGGTATCTTTGCTTTGATGGGGTCAAAACTTCAGAAATATAATATACTGGGCACTGAACTTTAAAGGCTTTTCCTTCTTCTTCCCGCTCGACCGTAAGTACTGTACTGACGACTTGTCCTGTGGCTGCAATGTAAAGCAGTAAAGGCTCTTTGCTGATCGGGGCAGCAAGCACTGGCTGGGTGGAAAGCAGGGCTTTTAGCTCTGGAAACGCTGCATCAGCTTCAGGAGTCCACTTGAACTTGTGTGACTTCTTTATCAATCGGTAAAGAGGCAATGCCTTTTCACCGAGACGAGAGATGAATCGACTTAAAGCGGCCAAGCAACCAGTAAGCTTCTGAACATCGTGCACATGCACAGGTCGTTTCATTCGGAGTATAGTACCAACTTTTTCTGGATTTGCGTCGATTCCTTGTTCAGAAATGAGAAAACCGAGTAACTTTCTGCCAGGAACTCCGAATGTGCACTTTGATGGATTAAGCTTGATATCATACCTCCTGAGGTTGGCAAATGTCTCAGCAAGGTCAGTCAGCAGGTCGGAACCTTTCCGTGACTTGACCACAATATCATCCATGTACGCTTCCACATTCCGACTGATTTGAGTGAGCAAACACTTCTGAATCATCCTCATGAACGTGGCTCCAGCATTCTTGAGGCCGAATGGCATGGCGACATAACATAAGCACCCGAATGGAGTGATGAAAGCTGTTTTGATCTCATCGGGTCCATACAGACGGATCTGATGGTAACCGGAATAGGCGTCTAAAAAAGACAGGCGCTCACATCCCGCAGTCGAGTCGACTATTTGGTCGATGCAGGGGAGAGGAAAATGATCTTTCGGGCAGGCCCGATTGATATGTTTGAAGTCAATGCACATGCGAAGTGACTTGTCCTTCTTGGGGACCATGACAATATTGGCGAGCCACTCAGAGTGATAAATTTCTCGGATAAACTCTGCTGCTAAGAGCCGAGCCACCTCCTCGCCAATGGCCTTTCTTTTCTGGACGGCGGACCGTCGAAGATGTTCTTTGACAGGTTTCACTTTTGAGTCGACTCGTAGACGGTGCTCGGCCAGCCCCCTAGGAACACCCGGCATGTCAGAAGGTTTCCATGCGAAGATGTCCCAGTTCTCACGGAGGAACTGGATGAGCGCTTCTTCCTATTTGGAGTCGAGCGTTCTAGAGATATGAGTCGGAGCAGCACTCGGGTCGGTCGGGTGAATGTGAATTGGTTTGGTCTCACCGGACGACTGAAACATTGATTCCGTAGCAGGCTTCTTAGCTCGCAACAAATCACTCGGATCTGCAGTTTTCTGGTATTCCTGCCACTCTACCGCTGCCATCTGGGCATCGGCGATCTTTGAGCCTTTCTGAAAGCACTCTTCCGCCTTCTTCCGATTATCAGTAATAGTGATCACACCTTTGGGGCCAGGCATCTTCAATTTGAGGTACACATAACATGGTCGAGCCATAAAACGCACATAAGCTGGCCTGCCCAAAGTAGCATGATAAGCACTCTGGAAATCCACAACTTCAAACGTCAATTTTTCTTTGCGGTAATTTTTGGAATCACCGAAAACCACATCAAGAGCAATTTGACCGAGTGACTCAGCCTTCTTTCCAGGAATGACTCCATGGAAGTTCATGTTGCTGGTACTGAGTCTGGACATCGGAATGCCCATCCCTTTCAATGTCTCTGCATATAGTATATTCAGGCCAGTGCCGCCATCCATCAAAACTTTAGTCAGTCGAGTGCCTTTGACAACTGGGTCGATCACCAGAGCTTGCCTCCCAGGGGTGGCTATGTGAGTCGGGTGATCAGACTGGTCGAATGTGATGGCAGTCTGAGACCATTTTAGATAACTGGGTGTCACCGGAGCAACCATATTCACTTCGCGGTTTATAACTTTCAATCGACTTTTGCTTTCAACGTCAGCAAAAATCATCTGGGTGGAATTGACCTGGGGATATCCATCATCACTATCTTCTTTGTCCTCAACTTTGTCTGACTCCTTTTCCTTATCTTTGAATTGCTGGATCAAGAGCCGACACTGTCGAGTGGTATGTTTCGGGTAAATGAATTTACCCTCCTCATCTTTCTTCGTGTGGATGTGGCACGGCAAATCCATCACGTCATTTCCTTCTTTATCATTCACCTTCTTAGGGTTCCAAGACCCTTTGGGCTTCCCTTTAAACTTTCCTTGAGTCACGGCCAAGGCTTCTCCAGGAGCAGCTGGCTCGGCTTTCCGCTTCTGCTTCCGACTGGAGTTCCCTCCTCCGGTTTCATGGGCGACTGACTTGTGCTTGCCACTCCGGAGCTGATCCTCTTCTTCACCATTGGCATACTTGGTGGCTATCTCCATCATTCGACTCAGAGACATGTCTCCGGTTCGACCAAATTTCAGGTTTAGCTCTCTGTACTTAACGCCTCCCTTGAAGGCACACACTGCCTAGTGATCAGATACATTCTCTACCGTGTGATGCAACGTGATCCATCTCTGGATGTAATCTCTCAAAATTTCATTCGACTTCTGCACACAAGATTGCAGCTCTGTCAGTCCCGCTGGTCGCTTGCAAGTTCCTTCAAACGTTCTGACAAACACTCGGGCAAGATCTTCCCAAGTGTAAATGCTGCTGGGTGCTAACTGATTCAACCATGCTCTGGCCGAGCCCTCCAACATAACACTACTAGGGAAAACCTTATACACAGAAATTTAGCAACAGCGCGGGTCAAAAAAGGGCGCGAGTGCTAGATAGCAGTAGGGACGGAAGGAAAACCGCGCTACAGATACAATCTTAGCAGTAGCGCGTGTAGTGGCAAAAGCGCTACTACTAATATTCCAATTGCTAGAATGATAGCCTACGCATAGCAGTAGCGGGCTTGGAAGAAACGCGCTACCGCTAGGGCATAAGTAGCAGTGCGTTTCCTAAGAAGAGCGCTACTACTAACGGAAATAAAATAAGATGAAAAACAAATATAAAAGTAAATGAAAATGAAAGAAATAGAAAAAGGAGAAAGGAAAAAATAAAATGTAAAGCAAAATAAATGAAAAAGCGAAAAAACGGAGGAAGACATAGCAGCAGCGTGTGTTTGTAAGAGGCGCTGTAGCTAACGTAGCTGCAGCGCGTGTCCTAGACCCCCGCTATAGAAACAGAAAAGGAAATTAAAAAATGAAAGAAAATTACATAGCTATAGCAGCAGCGCATTTTGTGAAAACCGCTATAGCTATCTTAGCTATAGCGCATTTCAATAAACGCGCTACCGCTAAGTTTGACTTAACCAAAAAACTGTTTCCCCCCGGCCACCACTTCTCCCCCAAATCCCTCAACCCACCCCGCGCGCCGCCGTCTCCCCGATTCGCCGTTGCCCCACTCCGCCGCCGTCTCCTGCCGATGTCGACGCCACCAGAGCCGTGCGCCATCGACGCCACCGGAGCCGCCCCCAACGCCACGGAGCCGCGTGGCCTTGTCAACACCACCGGAGCCACCGTCGACGCCACCGGATCCTTCCTCGCCACAACTGCCTCCCTCGCCGTCACCGGAGACGCCCCTACCTCCCTCGCCATCACCGGAGACGCCCCTGCCTCCCTCGCCACCACTGCCTCCGTCGCCACCACCGGAGCCATCCTCTATAAGCCCCCACCCCTCCTCTCTCTCTCATGCATAGGTTAGCTAGTTTAATTAGGTTAATTATCTAGGTTAGGGCAAAAATTTAGTTAGGGCTTTGTCAGAGAAGTAGTTAGGTTAACTAGTTTAATTAGGTTAATTATGTAGGTTAGTGCAAAAATTTAGTTAGGGCTTTGACAGAGAACTAGTCAGGTTAACTAGTTTAATTAGGTTAATTATCTAGGTTAATTAGTGCAAAAATTTATTTTGGGCTTTGACAGAGAACTAGCTGCGTTAACTAGTTTAATTAGGGTTAATTATCTAGGTAAACTAGATTAACTAACTAGGTTAAATAGGTAGGTTAATTAGGTTCGTTGGATTAACAAGCTAGGTTAAGTAGGCTGGCTAGGTTAGAGGAAAATTTTATTTTAGAGCATTAGGTCAGAAGGGTTAGAGAAATGGAGTTCCTTTGCAATTTAATTGGGTTATGTCCTAGGCAGAGAAGGGGGTTAGAGATAATAATGTGTGTTTGTGTGAGAGAGAGGAATAGCTAGATCAACATAATTTGGGTTCTGTCCTAGGCAGAGAAGTGTTTAGTGAGGTCATTTTGCAAAGGTTTTTGATTTTTGAAAAGACCACTATTTTTTAAGGAAAAGAATTTAGGCAAATTTTATTTTTCATTGAAGTGGTCATGTTATATCTTTTCATTGAAGTTGTTCGATTGTGCCCAAGTGGCTTTGTTGTTTCTAGGGAATGCTACTGAGTGGCCTATGTTTTGCCGAAATGTTGATTCATTTCTGTTCCGGCAAATTTCAGGTTCTCGATTTGTCCACTTTTTAGCAATGGTAATGCCGAAATTTTCCGTGAATTTCGGCATGACTTGTGCTACAAACTAGGACATATCGAGTGCCCGGGATTTGCCGCACCAGGAAGGAGTCAACATTCCTGCAAAACAATATGCCTTTTTTATGTCATTATTCATTTTATTAGGTCTAGAATTAATTGACTAGATTTAATATTAGGAAACATGGCTAGAAACGATGAAGGACAGGGTTCTGGTGATTGCGTCGACGCCTACCGGGCAGCAGACGAATTTTTTAGCCTTACCGACGATCAACCGATGTTGTTGCTGGGCCCACCGGTGGCATCGGGGACTGAGACCAACACGCAGACCGGTGCTGAGACTGAGACCGGCGCTGAGACTCAGACCGGCATCGGGACCGGCGCTGAGACTGAGACCGGTGCTGCCTCGGGGAGCAGAGCCGGTGTAGAACCGAAAGCAAAGAGACAACGGGTTCCTAACAAACTCAGGACTACTAGACTGGTGGTCACGGAGGTGGACGACGGCAATTTTGAGCCAAAGGCGCCCGAGGAAGCGCGCGCGTGCTACGTCAATCAAATAGGTTGCATCGTACGGACAACCGCCACCATCAATGATGAGAAACTACAGAAGATAGAAAATATGAGGAGCTCCCTCCTAAAGAAGTTTCACCAGATATTCTTGTTCTCGAGCCGGAATGAGAAGGATTATGAAGATCCAGACGAGGACCCGGCAATGAAGAAGATAAACAAACACGTCATGACCAAGTTTAGTGATGCGTTGGCCGCCTGGAAAAATCGAGTGAAAGCAAAGATCAACGACGGGGAACCCTACTCCGAGATTGTAAAGGATAATCCGACAATCACGGAAGAGCAGTTTCAAATATTCAAGGAGGCTTGCGAGGCCGAAGCTGCCAAAAAAGTCTAAGTACATGAAGGGGCTTCAAAAGAGGAACATTGGGAGCCACCACCTCGGAAGCCGTGGTTACGGCGGAAAGAGGTCCAAATGGGCCAAGGAGGACGCGGAAGCCGCGAGTCTGGGCATCCCAGACCCCTTGGCGGATTTCACCGTCCCGCAGGAGCGTGACGTCCCGAGGGCCCGGCACCGTTGGGACCCAGTGAAGAAGGTTTACGAGACAACACCGGTCATTATGGAGTTCATGAGACTGCTGGTAATTTTAGTTTCTGATCAATTTGACTGCACACGTTAGTCATATTTGTAAACGATACTTGTGCCTTTTGAAGTGAGAGCAGCACCGGATTGCGGCCGAAAGCGACTCGCCGTCTGAGGCATTGGCGAGGCCCAAGTGGGACACTCCATTCAACCGGGCGTTGAACATATTGAAACGACAACCGATGGATACTCGGCCATCGTATGGACGCGTGCACGGTGTTGGAGACGGCGCCACATGGAAGAAGTACTACCGTGAGACCACGGAGGAGAGAAAGGAAAGACGGAGGTTAACTGAAGAAAACATCGACAAGAAGGTTGGGATTGCGGTTGAGAAGAAATCATCTCAAACAGTCGCAACAGCGGTAGCTGCCGCAAAACAGGCGATTGCAGATATGTCTACTTCCTTGGTGACGGGCGTTTTCACTTGGACAAGGCAAAATCCAGAAAAAAAATGCAGAGGACTTTCCCCTTGCTGACTTCTTGAGAGCACCTGCTCCCGCACCGGCTCCCGTACCTGCTCCCGCACCGGCTCCCGCACCTGCTCCCGCACCGGCTCCCGCACCAGACGTGCTCGGTGGTGCCTCCTCTTTGGCTGAGCTCGACGCCCTCACGGTATCTGTCACACTGGCCCCCTTCAGTATAAATGTATAACCTCCCGTTTTGGTTGCCTTTCGGATGTCTCACGTCGCAGACTTTTCTTTGCAGGCCGACGAAACCCCGTGCACCATATTGTACACTATCGGCGAGCAGAAGGTGGACGTGGGGAAGGCGACGATAATGGAGCCAAAGGAGCCATTGTTCCACAGCCGGCCGATCCCCCCGAACGTCTTCAAGGTTTCCGTGGCCAGTGTCAAACCGGGCCACAATAATTTGCCTCCTCTAATACTAGTGGGGGATGACGACGAGACCCCGCGGAGGCTTGGTGATTGTTGCAATGGGTGGGTCCTGTTGTGGCCAAAGAATCTGCTTCGTCTGGAGGCGGCCGGGAGCACACCCACGAGCACGCAGCCTCAGCAAGGTATGAACATCAACACCCCACCTACCCAATTAGCGTTGGGTGTCGGGTTGGGTGATAGCAGACGGGGTAAGGAGGAGGCTCCATTAGTCTCTGATGACTTCGCCATGGATGAGGATGAGGATGACGATGGCGCTGAACAGTATGTCTATACTGGAGCCTCCTCAGGGTTTGAGCGTCATGAGTCGGTGCCTCAATTACCGTCTCAACGTATTATTGACGACCTTCCGGTAGTAAAGAAGTCTAGGAAGAGAGCGAGGAAAGGCAAAAAAGCTGATTCTATGATCCAGCCGCCTCAGCAGCCTCGGCTTCAGGACTGTATAGATATCCCCGATGCGGATAAATGGCATATCCCCGGTCAACCAATCCTACCTGCAACAGCGCTACGGGCCAGATTTGGCGATCTAAGGAGACTTCATGATGATGTGCTGCGGGTAGAGAAAGGCCTCATCGCCTCGAAAGATCCAGGATACCCACTCTACGTGGTTAACGTTCCGCGGCAAATGTCGTACGTCGATAGCTTCCCTGCGGATAAGTTCTTCCTCCGGTTCGATTACATATTTGACATGTTTCACGTGAAGAAGCTGGATTTTACGTTTGTCCGCCTTTATGCCTTGCACATGAACTACATCATTGGGGTTGAGCAGATACGTCATATCTGTGTCACTGACCCATACTACATGCACGAGGGCTTCTTGGGAGTCTGTGCAGAGCAGCGTGAATATGCGAGGGATTACATCGTCAGTTTCATGCTCGCCAATAAGGACAAGGAGGCGATCTCGTGCCTTATCATCCCGTGTAAGTCATCCGCGCTGCTATCCTTCCTTCGATTTCAATAATTCATTTGCACGGTGGAGGCTAATTAATTTGAGGTGTACTTATTTTGCGCAGCGGCGGGCGCGCCATCCTCATCATCCTCTACCCCCGATTCCCCCACGCTCTTTACTTGGACTCGTCGAAGAACATTCACAAAAAGGATTACACCCACATCAAAGATGTTCTCGACAGTGCTATGTTTTACTACCAAGCAAGGGGTGGAGAGGATAGGGACAAGAAGAGAAGGGGCGGCAGGGCCGCCTTCAGCCATAAGACCGACTTCTGCTGCATCCAGCAACCGGACAATTCTCTTAATGATGGATTCTATGTCCTACACCACATGCTGGAGTACAGACGGGATCACCAGAACCTTCACATGTCACCTAGATCTGGCGATGCCCATATCCTGCAATGGGCAAAGGACATAGGAGATATCGAGGATCATCGACTTCGAGCTGAGTTCTATAACATCCAGCGCGAACTTGCCCAAATCATCATGAAAGAGGTCGTCGGAAAAACAGGGATGTTCTACGGAGAAGGACAAATGTCGCGGGAAGACGTCCGAACATGGATAGCCTCTCAGCGTCTCGACATGAAGCCTTTCACTAAGCTCGGGGACTATCTCCCTGACCTCGATGGATGGCACGGCATGTTGGAGTGATTGTCGATATATGACAATGTGTCTGTTTAGTCCATACTTTATGTATGACAAAACTTTGAGTTATGCGCAGTGAAACTTTATTTGTGATGTAATTAAACCGTCATCCTCCTCGACTAGCGAAGATCACTCTAGTTAGGGCATTTTGGGTACGATGAACTTTGTTATTTATGCTTATGATATGTTGTTTCTATTTTGTCAAGTCTATCTCTTTCTATTGCTCAACTATATATGTTGCATATCATCGACTCATGTGACGATGCAGGTGCATAGATCATCGATGGCGAAGAAGTGCTACGCCAGGAGTATATATACGATGAGTGGCCGGAGTGTCAGGCCCAGGTGTTACCGGTTTCCGGTTTTCGAGCGACAGGCAGTAGTTAGTTTAGGTTCACGCTAATGCGAGAGAGGGATACGAACTCATGTACTCAAAGTGATAGCTCTTCTCGTGTATACCATTGTTTAGATGGATGACGATGTATTTGCAAGTAATCAAGGACTTGTATCGCTATTTTCGAGATGATGACGGGAGACCACTTTGTGTTGGATGATGATTATGATGAGACTATTTGTATGTATATGCTATGATTACATTCGTGGTCTCGCAGGCATTTGTATGTGTATCATGATGACATTTCTATGTGCTAAAGATTCTTCTATAAAGCCTGTTCAAATACAAAACAAATATGCCCAAAAAAACCTGTTAAATTAGCAGTAGCTTGTGTATAAAAGTTAGCAGCAGCGCCGCGATAGCAGTAGCGCGTCGTTGCAAAGCGTGCTAGAGCTACTAGCAGTAGCGAGCTTCCAATAACCGCGCTGCTGCTACACTTGTGTAGCAGTAGCGCCGGTGACCACGCGCTACTGCTATGTGTTAGCTGTAGCGCCTTATTAGTAGCGCCCCTGCCTGCGCTGCTGATACACCTAAAACCCGCGCTGCTGCTAGCCTTTTCCCTAGTAGTGTAAGAGGCAGATGTTTCATGGCCACCTCATCATTGCCGCCGCCAATCTGAACAGCCACTCGGTAGTCTTCAAGCCAAGTATTGGACTCACCAGTGAACTTACTGACTCCAGTCGCCAACCTGAAGTTGGGAGGAATCACCGCGGCCCTGATTGCTCTGCTGAAACACTCTGGTCCTGAGACGTGCACTCTGCTGCTGGTGGGTACATCTCTGTCATCACCCTCTTGGTGAGCTCTGTTCCTGTCGACCAAACCTTGAACGATAATAGATCTCGCATCAAAGCCTGGTTCCCTGGGGTCGACTGGAATCCTTCGCCCAACACTGTGATGGCGTCTATCATCCTGTTGTCGAGGCGCGTATGATCCACCCCTTGGGGGAGGGGTGGGCACTCGACGTCGATCATCGCGATCGATTCGGTGATCATACTGCTCATGGTTCTTGTACTGATCATGCCGGTCTCCACGCCCCTCACGCCTTGGGGGCGATCTAGGGCTATGAGCCGACTGGACTGTATTTGCAGCTACGGATCTGCTGTGAATCCTATTCCGCGACTGCGATACAGCTGAATTTTGATCTCCTGCCGCACGGAGTAAATCTCTGATCTGCAACAAGCCTCTTCCAGCCTCTGACTGGGAAGGCTGAATTGACTCTACTATAGGGGCCGCAGCTGCTAAATTCTGAATCGGAGTTCGACATACCTGAGTCGGTGGTGGAAAGAGTTGACGTCGACTAGATTCCGGAACCCGTTGCCGCGCACGCTCGTCGAGTGCTCGCTGATGGTTCTCTAGTCGAGTGCGCTCAGCCAAGTTGGCCAAGCGCACGTCCTCTAAGGCACGAGCCTCGGGGGTTTCTCCAATGATAGGAGTGTGCAGTGCATCCATGTTCCGACGGCAAAGTTCTTCCCTCTGCAGCGAAGTGAGGGGCTCGGGGAGATACTCTTCATGGGCATGCGAGGGATCGCCTCCGCCGTCGCCTCCGTCGGTGCCGAGAAAACCGGGAGGACCGTGTGGTCCATCGACCATCAGAGCCTCCGCCGCTGGATCACTGTTGTCGCTCTCGGATGCAGTCTCTGCGGAGCCAGTCGACAGGTCGAACAGGCCATAGAGAGATTCGTCGGGCTCGATTGCCGCGACTTGGGGGGTGGCCGACTGGCGAGCCACCGCGTGCCTCACCCATCGCTGAAGCCTCGACCGACCGGAGCGTTTGCGCCGGTGAGAAACACGGAGGGAGGACGACACAAAGACCAACCGATATTGAGTCGACGGTTGCCGCAGGAGGACGCCGCAGACGCACACGCGAAAGTGCGTCGCTCCGCGGACTGGGAGCACGTCGATGTCGAGCGGAGCCTCCTGAAGCCAAGAAGAGTCGTCGGCGATGAACGTGAGTGCGCCGATACGGATCTCGCGGCCCTCAACCAAAACTCCGTCTGAAACTATGATGAAGGAGATCGGAAAAAATTGCAACTTCTCTAAAAAGTCGCTAAGACACCGGCCCCAAGGTGGGCGCCAACTGTCGTGGTTCTAAGTTTGACAGTAATGTAGGGGGGTAGGTATGGAGAGGCAAGATCCTAGCTATGGAGTAGTTGTATACGCAAGGGATTTACGAGTTCAGGCCCTTCTCGGAGGAAGTAACAGCCCTACGTCTCGGAGCCCGGAGGCAGTCGACTGGATTATGTGTGTATGAGTTACAGGGGTGTGAACCCTTTACACTGAGGAGGGGGGTGGCTTATATAGAGTTTGCCAGACCCCTCTGGCCCTCAGTTATGCAGGGTTTAAGATACATTAAGATCGGGCGTTACTGGTAACGCTGCTATGACGACCATAAAAGCTACTTAATGACCGACCGTTCGCGTGCAGAGTGACTTTAGGTCTCCTGGCCGTCGAGTGGTTGGCTTCATGGTCGAGTAATTGGCTTCAAGGTCGAGTGTCTTCGAGACTGTCGAGTGGAACACTTCTGAGTCGATTGACAGGTGGTTTCTTCTAGAGATGTCCTTGGGTAGGGTAGTTTGGACAGGTCCATGACCCTACCCTAGGTACATAGCTTCATCAGGGACTGTTGGAAATATGACCTAGAGGCAATAATAAAATGATTATTATAATATTTCCTTGTTCATGATAATTGTCTATTATTCATGCTATAATTGTGTTATCCGGAAATCGTAATACATGTGTGAATACATAGACCACAACATGTCCCTAGTGAGCCTCTAGTTGACTAGCTCGTTGATCAACAGATAGTCATGGTTTCCTGACTATGGACATTGGATGTCATTGATAACGGGATCACATCATTATGAGAATGATGTGATGGACAAGACCCAATCCTAAGCATAGCACAAGATTGTGTAGTTCGTTTGCTAGAGCTTTTCCAATGTCAAGTATCATTTCCTTAGACCATGAGATCGTGTAACTCCCGGATACCGTAGGAGTGCTTTGGGTGTACCAAACGTCACAACGTAACTGGGTGACTATAAAGGTATACTACAGGTATCCCCAAAAGTATCTGTTGGGTTGACACGGATCGAGACTGGGATTTGTCACTCCGTATGACGGAGGGGTATCTCTGGGCCCACTCGATAATGCATCATCATAATGAGCTCAATGTAACCAAGTGGTTGGTCACGGGATCATGCATTACGGTACGAGTAAAGTGACTTGCCGGTAACGAGATTGGACAAGGTATTGGGATACCAACGATCGAATCTCGGGCAAGTAACGTACCGATTGACAAAGGGAATTGTATACGGGATTACTTGAATCCTCGACATCGTTGTTCACTTGATGAGATCATCGTGGAACATGTGGGATCCCACATGGGTATCCAGATCCCGCTGTTGGTTATTGGCCGGAGAACTGTCTCGGTCATGTCTGCGTGATTCCCGAACCCGTAGGGTCTACACACTTAAGGTTCGGTGACGCTAGGGTCGTAGATATAATAGTATGAGGTAACCCGAAAGTTCTTCGGAGTCCTGGATGAGATCCCAGACATCACGAGGAGTTCCGGAATGGTCTGGAGGTGAAGAATTGTATATAGGAAGTCCAGTTTTGGCCACCGGGAAAGTTTCGGGGGTCACCGGTATTGTACCGGGACCACCGGAAGGGTCCCGGGGGTCCATCGGGTGGGGCCACCTATCCCGGAGGGCCCCATGGGCTGAAGTGGGAAGGGAACAAGCCCCTGGTGGGCTGGTGCGCCCCCCTTGGGCCTCCCCCTGCGCCTAGGGTTGGAAACCCTAGGGGTGGGGGGCGCCCCACCTGACTTGGGGGGCAAGTCCCCCCTTTGGCTGCCCCCCCTTGAGATTAGATCTCTAGGGGGCCGGCGCCCCCCCCCTTGAGATTAGATCTCTAGGGGGCCGGCGCCCCCCCCAGGGCCCCTATATAAAGAGGGGGGAGGGAGGGCTGCGCATCCTAGTCCCTGGCGCCTCCCTCTCCCCCCGCAACACCTCTCCCTCTCGCTAAGCTTGGCGAAGCCCTGCCGAGATTCCCCGCTACTTCCACCACCACGCAGTCGTGTTGCTGGATCTCCATCAACCTCTCCTTCCCCCTTGCTGGATCAACAAGGAGGAGACGTCTTCCCCAACCGTACGTGTGTTGAAAGCGGAGGTGCCGTCCGTTCGGCACTAGGATCTTCGGTGATTTGGATCACGACGAGTACGACTCCATCAACCCCGTTCTCTTGAACGCTTCCTCTTGCGATCTACAAGGGTATGTAGATGCACTCCTCTCTCTCGTTGCTAGATGACTCCATAGATTGATCTTGGTGAAGCATAGAATTTTTTTATTTTCTGCAACGTTCCCCAACAGTGGCATCATGAGCTAGGTCTATGCGTAGTTTCTATGCACGAGTAGAACACAATTTTGTTGTGGGCGTAGATTTTGTCAATTTACTTGCCACTACTAGTCTTATCTTGTTTCGGCGGCATCGTGGGATGAAGCAGCCCGGACCAACCTTATACGTACGCTTACGTGAGACAGGTTCCACCGACTGACATGCACTAATTTCATAAGGTGGCTAGCAGGTGTCTGTCTCTCCCACTTTAGTCAGATCGGATTCGATGAAAAGGGTCCTTATGAAGGGTAAATAGAAATTGGCATATCACGTTGTGGTTTTTATGTAGGTAAGAAACGTTCTTGCTAGAACCCTATTGCAGCCACGTAAAAACATGCAACAACAATTAGAGGACGTCTAACTTGTTTTTGCAGCATATGCCTTGTGATGTGATATGGCCAAAAGGATGTGATGAATGATATATATGTGATGTATGAGATTGATCATGTTCTTGTAATAGGAATCACGACTTGCATGTCGATGAGTATGACAACCGGCAGGAGCCATAGGAGTTGTCTTAGTTATTGTATGACCTGCGTGTCATTGAATAAACGCCATGTAATTACTTTACTTTAATGCTAAACCGCTAGCCATAGTAGTGGAAGTAATAGTTGGCGAACAACTTCATTGAGACACGATGATGGAGATCATGGTGTCATGCCGGTGATGATGATGATCATGGCGCCCCGAAGATGGAGATCAAAAGGAGCAAAATGATATTGGCCATATCATGTCACTATTTGATTGCATGTGATGTTTATCATGTTTTTGCATATCATTTTCTTAGTACGACGGTAGTAAATAAGATGATCCCTCATAATAATTTCAAGAAAGTGTTCCCCCTAACTGTGCGCCGTTGCGAAAGTTCGTTGTTTCGAAGCATCACGTGATGATCGGGTGTGATAGATTCTAACGTCCACATACAACGGGTGTAAGACAGATTTAGACATGCAAAACACTTAGGTTGACTTGACGAGCCTAGCATGTACAGACATGGCCTCGGAACACAAGAGACTGAAAGGTCGAACATGAGTTGTATAGAAGATACGATCAACATGAAGATTTTCACCGATGATGACTAGTCCGTCTCACGTGATGATCGGACACGGTCTAGTTGACTCGGATCATGGATCACTTAGATGACTAGAGGGATGTCTATCTAAGTGGGAGTTCATTAAATAATTTGATTAGATGAACTTAATTATCATGAACTTAGTCTAAAAACTTTTGCAATATGTCTTGTAGATCCAATGGCCCACGCTAATGTTGCCCTCAACTTCAACGCGTTCCTAGAGAAAACCAAGCTGAAAGATGATGGCAGCAACTACACGGACTGGGTCCGGAACTTGAGGATCATCCTCATAGCTGCCAAAAGAGCATATGTCCTAGATGCACCACTAGGTGAAGCACCCGTTTTCCCCGCAACTCAAGACGTTATGAACGTCTGGCAGTCGCGTGTTGATGACTACTCCCTCGTTCAGTGCGGCATGCTTTACAGCTTAGAACCGGGGCTCCAAAAGCGTTTTGAGTAACACGAAGCATATGAGATGTTCGAAGAGCTGAAAATGGTTTTCCAAGCTCATGCTCGGGTCGAGAGATATGAAGTCTCCGACAAGTTCTATAGTTGTAAGATGGAGGAAAATAGTTCTGTCAGTGAGCACATACTCAAAATGTCTGGGTTGCACAACCACTTGTCCCACCTGGACATTAACCTCACGGACGAGGCAGTCATTGACAGAATCCTTCACTCGCTCCCACCTAGGTACAAGAGCTTTGTGATGAACTACCATATGCAGGGGATGGTGAAAACTATTCCTGAAGTATTTTCAATGCTGAAATCAGCGGAGGTGGAAATCAAAAAGTAACATCAAGTGTTGATGGTCAATAAAACCACTAGTTTCAAGAAAGGTAAGGGTAAAAAGAACTTCAAGAAGGACGGCAAGGGAGTTGCCGCGCCCGGTAAGCCAGTTGCCGGGAAGAAGTCAAAGCATGGACCCAAACCTGAGACTGAGTGCTTTTATTGCAAGGGAAGCGGACACTGGAAGCGGAACTGCCCCAAGTACTTAGCGGACAAGAAGGCCGGCAACAATAAAGGTATATGTGATATACATGTAATTGATGTGTACCTTACCAGTACTCGTAGTAGCTCCTGGGTATTTGATACCGGTGCGGTTGCTCATATTTGTAACTCAAAATAGGAGTTGCGGAATAAACGGAGACTGGTGAAGGACGAGGTGACGATGCGCGTCGGGAATGGTTCCAAGGTCGATGTGATCGCCGTCGGGACACTACCTCTACATTTACCTACGGGATTAGTTTTAAACCTCAATAATTGTTATTTAGTGCCAGCTTTGAGCATGAACATTGTATCTGGATCTCATTTAATACGAGATGGCTACTCATTTAAATCCGAGAATAATGGTTGTTCTATTTATATGAGAGATATGTTTTATGGTCATGCCCCGCTGGTCAATGGTTTATTCTTAATGAATCTCGAACGTGATGTTACACATATTCATAGTGTGAATACCAAAAGATGTAAGATTGATAATGATAGTCCCACATATCTGTGGCATTGCCGCCTTGGTCACATTGGTGTTAAACTCATGAAGAAGCTCCATACAGATGGACTTTTGGAGTCTCTTGATTTTGAATCATTTGACACATGCGAACCATGCCTCATGGGTAAAATGACCAAGACTCCGTTCTCCGGAACTATGGAGCGAGCAACTAACTTATTGGAAATTATACACACTGATGTGTGCGGTCCAATGAGCGTTGAGGCTCGCGGTGGCTATCATTATGTTCTCACTCTCACTGATGACTTAAGTAGATATGGGTATGTCTACTTGATGAAACACAAGTCTGAGACCTTTGAAAAGTTCAAGGAATTTCAGAATGAGGTAGAGAATCAACGTGACCGAAAAATAAAGTTCTCACGATCAGATCATGGAGGAGAATATTTAAGTCACGAATTTGGTACGCACTTAAGGAAATGTGGAATGTTTCACAACTCACGCCACCTGGAACACCTCAGCGTAACGGTGTGTCCGAACATCGTAATCGCACACTATTGGATATGGTGCAATCTATGATGTCACTCACCGATTTACCGCTATCATTTTCGGGATACGCTCTAGAGACAGCTACATTCACTTTAAATAGGGCATCGTCTAAATCCGTTGAGACAACACCGTATGAATTATGGTTTGGGAAGAAACCTAAGCTGTCGTTTCTAAAAGTTTGGGGATGCGATGCTTATGTCAAGAAACTGCAACCTGAAAAGCTCGAACCCAAGTCGGAAAAATGCGTCTTCATAGGATACCCTAAGGAAACCATTGGGTATACCTTCTACCTTAGATCCGAAGGCAAGATCTTTGTTGCCAAGAACGGGTCCTTTCTGGAGAAAGAGTTTCTCTCGAAAGAAATAAGTGGGAGGAAAGTAGAACTCGATGAAGTACTTCCTCTTGAACCGGAAAGTAGCGCAGCTCAGGAAGATGTTCCTGTGGTGCCTGCACCGACTGGAGAGGAAGTTAATGATGATGATCAAGGTACTTCGGATCAAGTTGCTACTGAACTTCGTAGGTCCACAAGGACACGTTCCACACCAGAATGGTATGGCAACCCTGTCCTAGAAATCATGTTGTTAGACAACGGTGAACCTTTGAACTATGAAGAAGCGATGGCGGGCCCAGATTCCAACAAATGGCTTGTAGCCATGCAATCCGAGATAGGATCCATGTATGAAAACAAAGTGTGGACTTTGACAGGCTTGCCCGATTATCGGCGAGTCATAGAAAACAAATGGATCTTTAAGAAGAAGACGGACGCGGATGGTAATGTTACCATCTATAAAGCTCGACTTGTCGCTAAGGGTTATCGGCAAGTTCAAGGGGTTGACTACAATGAGACCTTCTCTCCCGTAGCAAAGCTGAAGTCCGTCCGAATCATGTTAGCAATTGCCGCATACTATGATTATGAGATATGGCAAATGGACATCAAAACGGCATTCCTTAACGGCTATCTTAAGGAAGAACTGTATATGATGCAGCTGGAAGGTTTTGTCGATCCTAAGAATGCTAACAAGGTATGCAAGCTCCAACGATCAATTTATGGGCCGGTGCAAGCATCTCGGAGTTGGAACATTCGCTTTGATGAGATGATCAAAGCGTTTGGGTTTATGCAGACTTATGGAGAAGCATGCGTTTACAAGAAAGTGAGTGGGAGCTCTGTAGCATTTATCATATTATATGTAGATGACATACTTTTGATGGGAAATGATATAGAACTTTTGGACAGCATTAAGGCCTACTTGAATAAGTGTTTTTCAATGAAGGACCTTGGAGAAGCTGCTTACATATTAGGCATCAAGATCTATAGGGATAGATCGATATGCCTCATAGGTCTTTCACAAAGCACATACCTTGATAAGATATTGAAGAAGTTCAATATGGATCAGTCCGAGAAGGGGTTCTTGCCTGTGTTGCAAGGTGTGAAATTGAGCTCGGCTCAATGCCCGACCACCGCAGAAGATAGAGAAAACATGAGTGTCATCCCCTATGCCTCGGCTATAGGGTCTATTATGTATGCCATGCTGTGTACCAGACCTGATGTAAACCTTGTCGTAAGTTTGGTAGGAAGGTACCAAAATAATCCCGGCATGGAACACTGGACATCGGTCAAGAATATCCTGAAGTACCTGAAGAGGACTAAGGATATGTTTCTCGTTTATGGAGGTGACGAAGAGCTCGTCTTAAAGGGTTACGTCGATGCTAGCTTCGACACAGATCTGGATGACTCTAAGTCACAAACCGGATACATGTATATTTTGAATGGTGGTGCAGTAAGCTGGTGTAGTTGCAAGCAAAGCGTCGTGGCGGGATCTACATGTGAAGCGGAGTACATGGCAGCCTCGGAGGCAGCGCATGAACCAATATGGATGAAGGAGTTCATCACCGACCTAGGAGTCATACCCAATGCGTCGGGGCCGATCACTCTCTTTTGTGACAACACTGGAGCTATTGCCCTTGCCAAGGAGCCCAGGTTTCACAAGAAGACCAGGCACATGAAGCGTCGCTTCAACTCCATTTGTGAAAATGTTCAAGATGGAGACATAGATATTTGCAAAGTGCATACGGATCTGAATGTCGCAGATCCGCTGAGTAAACCTCTTCCGCGAGCAAAACATGATCAACACCAGAACTCTATGGGTGTTCGATTCATCACAATGTAACTAGATTACTGACTCTAGTGCAAGTGGGTGACTGTTGGAAATATGCCCTAGAGGCAATAATAAAATGATTATTATAATATTTCCTTGTTCATGATAATTGTCTATTATTCATGCTATAATTGTGTTATCCGGAAATCATAATACATGTGTGAATACATAGACCACAACATGTCCCTAGTGAGCCTCTAGTTGACTAGCTCGTTGATCAACAGATAGTCATGGTTTCCTGACTATGGACATTGGATGTCATTGATAACGGGATCACATCATTAGGAGAATGATGTGATGGACAAGACCCAATCCTAAGCATAGCACAAGATCGTGTAGTTCGTTTGCTAGAGCTTTTCCAATGTCAAGTATCATTTCCTTAGACCATGAGATCTGTAACTCCCGGATACTGTAGGAGTGCTTTGGGTGTACCAAACGTCACAACATAACTGGGTGACTATAAAGGTATACTACAGGTATCCCCGAAAGTATCTGTTGGGTTGACACAGATCGAGACTAGGATTTGTCACTCCGTATGACGGAGAGGTATCTCTGGTGTCACGCCCAATATGCGATACTATCCTAAAGAGACTCGAAGGTCCCACCAAGGATAGAACCGCATATTGAAACGCTTTTGCAAGGTGGATATCATTACATCAATATTACATAATAGATGGGGATACATACAAGAGGCATACAATGCCACATGAATACAACATCATCATACATAAGAGCACCATCCGACTATGAATGAAACACAAACAGAAACTCAAACGACATCCACCCTGCTAGCCCAGGCTGCCGACCTGGAACCTATCCCCTGCTCGAAGAAGAAGCAGAAGAAGAACTCCAAAACAAGCAAGCATCGCTCTCGCGTCATGATCATCACATAACCTGCACCTGCAACTGGTGTTGTAGTAATCTGTGAGCCATGAGGACTCAGCAATCCCATTACCATGGGTATCAAGACTAGCAAATCTTAAAGGGAAAGGAAGGGGTAAAGTGGTGAGGTTGCAGCAGCGACTAAGCATGATATGGTGGCTAACATACGCAAATAAGAGCGAGAATAGAAGCAAAGGAACGGTTGTCGGATTTAGGGTTCCGGCAGACCCTTGAGGTTCGAACACTGGGGTGCGCACGGAGGTTTCGCCTTCTACCTACCTGTTCCTCGCCGAATCGCTAGGATCTAAACTACGAGAAGAACAACACAAGAGACACAGGGTTTATACTGGTTCAGGCCACCATGGTGGTGTAATACCCTACTCCAGTGTGTGGCGTGGTGGATTGCCTCTTGGGCTGATGATGAACAATACAAGGAAGAACAGCCTTGCGAGGGTCTGTTCTTGTGGTGGGGTTGTCCCTTTGGTAGGGTTGATTCTAGACGCCTATCTTATCTCCAGATTCCTATTTTTCGATCTTCGTCTCTCTCTCTGTGGGTGGCTAGTCCTATTTATAGGCGAAGGCCCTGGGCCTCTTCCCAAATATTGAGCGGGAAGGGCGCCAATAATTGGCCATTTTGAAGGGGAACATCTAGTACACTTATCCTGACTAAAGTTGGTCCTCGCCTGTCAAAGGCTCTGGTGGTGACGCCGACTTGGGCTCCATGGTGACCTCCATCCTGCCGTTGGACTGGTCTTGGTCTTGTTGCACCGAAATGGGTGCCTTTGCTTGATGCTCTCGCCTGCGCTTGCTCCCCTTGCACCAAAGAGGAAAGAAGGACACTGCGCGGGCTGGCGCCCGTCCGGCGCCCTTAGTCGTCATGGCTTGCGTCATGGGCACCTCGCGAGGTACCCCGCCTTGAACTCACCGCCTCCTCGTGAGCTAGCCTGACGAGGCCGTGCCTGAGGAAGCTCCTTGCCGTCCGCCCCGCGAGGCTTAGCCCCTCGCGAGGGTCTTGAGCTTGTGTTGATGAAGATGGGTCATGCTGGGCCCCCTTTGAGCCACGCTGCAGGCCGCAGGCAGGCAAGTCTGGGGACCCCCATTCCCAGAACACCGACAGTAGCCCCCAGGTCCAAGGCGCGCCCGGACTTGGCAGAGCAGAGAGGCGAAAGGGCAAGTGCGAAGCGTCGCGGGCCCTAACAGCCTACGGCCTTGGGCGCCGCATGGCGGTTGATTGGACGTGGGCGTGTCCACTTCCCCACGAAGCCTCGGCAACTGCACTGATTCGACAAGTCCCTGCGCGCGAAACGAGTCATAATTACCTGCGGTCGTGGAGGCCGACGGTTGGCCTCCCTTGGCTATAAGTACGGAACGGCGCGAGCCATTCCAGTCAATCTTCCTCTGCTATTCCTCCTCTTCTTCATCTTCTCCATTGCTCTGTCTCACGCTGATGGCGCCCACCCGCCGGTTCCTATAGTTAGGACTCCTTAGGATACGTGTCTCTTGTCCCTGCGAGGAGCCAAGAACACACCCTGTGGGGGCCTGTAAGGTGTCTGTAGCTCCTTTTGTCAATATGATCCTCATTATGAAGCGGTGTGGAATGGTAATTCCGTCTTAGCTTAGTTTCTTCCTGTCAGACCTCGTGAGGGCTTGGTGCTCTGCGCCGACAGGTCCCAGTCAAAAGGCGGCTTCAGCCGTCGCTGGTATGCCAGGTCGCGATGCCGTGGTCAAGGCCAGGAGGTGAGCAGCCCGAGGCCCGGTAAGAGCCCCTGAGTCGCGATGCTCAGTAGGTCCCCCTTGGCGCTCAAGCAACCATCATTCGGTGAGAAAGGAGAGCGACGTTGCTAAGACAGAATTGTATTAAGTGCGGGGACGGTGCTGCGATAGCTAGTGTTCCCGGAGAGTGACTTATCTCGAGGGTCAGGAACGCTTCCTAGCGCGGCGCTAAGTCCATGCCTTGGCCGTCGGAGGGTTGTTTGGCGAGGTCACCACGTGCTTCTCTCCCCTCGCCCTCGCTCCCCTTTCTGCTCTACGTCCTCGGGTTCCGGCCCTCGAGCGAGTCTCAGCCGTCACTGGTATGCCAGGTCGCAATGCCATGGACATGGCCAGAGGGTGAGTGCTGGAGGACCAGTAGGAGCCCCGAGTCGCGATGCTCAGGCACCCCCCTTTAACGTGCAAGCGATTTGCATGGACGAGGGTGAAGAAGGCACTGTGAGGGCCTCGCATGACGATGCTCCCGGGGGAACCCTGCAGGCTTATCACAGAAGAAACGAGAGTTCGTCGCGACAAACGACGGTTAGCCGTTAGTTGCCTTGGAGAGGCGACGGGGCACGAAAGGCCTGGCGAGGTGTGCTGGTTCACCCGTGATCAAGCTCGGGACTCACGGGGCCCCACCCCAAGGCGGGTTGCGCCTGGCTCTGGGCCTTATCTCGGAGTGTGTTCCTGCAAATTTGGCTAGATGCCGATGCTCTACGTCCTCGGGTCCCGGCTCTCGGGCTGGTCTCAGCCGTCGGTGGTATGCCGGGGCGCGATGCCGTGGGCAGACCAGAGGGTGAGAGCCGGAGAGCCGGTAGGAGCCCTGAGCCGTGATGCTCAGGCACCCCCCCTTTAACGCGCAAGCTGGGTTAGATGTCGAAACTCTACGTCCTCGGGTCCCGGCTCTCGGGCTGGTCTCAGCAGTCGCTGGTATGCCGTGGCGCAATGCCGTGGGCATACTAGAGGGTGAGGGCTGGAGAGCCGGTAGGAGCCCTGAGTCGCGATGCTCAGGCACCCCCCTTTAATGCGCAAGCTGGGTTAGATGTCGAAACTCTACGTCCTCGGGTCCCGGCTCTCGGGCTGGTCTCAGCTGTCGCTGGCATGCCGGGGCGCGATGTCGTGGGCAGACCAGAGGGTGAGGGCCGGAGAGCTGGTAGGAGCCCTGAGCCGCGATGCTCAGGCACCCCCCCCCCCTTTAACGCGCAAACTTACGACATCTACGAAGGAAAAAGGTACCATGAACAGGCACCAAACAACAAGCATGACGGGTCGAAAACATGGCCCTAAGTTAAATGCAAGAGGGGTACATGCCACTGGGTCTGACCCGAGCGGCTTGGGGATAACGTAGCCTGAGGGGCGCCTCCAGCAGGGTGAGCTAAGAACATGAAATAAAAGGGATACACGCCACAGGGACGGACCCACGCGACCTGGGAATAATGCAGCCCTGAGGGCGCTCCCAGCTGGAAATGAAACTAGAAAGATGTCACCTGATGACGCTGAAGACGAAGGGGTGTTGATGCAGCAGACTCGGTGGGCTGCAGGGGCAGATCCTCACGAGCCCCCAGGCCCTGGGGCCTCGGGAGGCTCCGGAGGCGCTGGTGGCTCCTCGCGGACCGTCTCCATCTCCACCAGGGCTGCGGAACGCCTGACCTCTTGAGCCTCCAGGATGGCCCTCATGATGCGCTGGTACACAACAGCCGCGTTCGGCGAGCCATAAGGCATGCAAACGTAGCTGTGGGGCGGGCCCTCGCAGCGTCCCACTCGCGAAGGCCAGAGGCGCTCCTGAGACGCGGCTTGGTTGAGACCTGGTATGTCGATGCAGACGCACAGCCCACCATCCTCGCCTGGATGGGGGGCCACAGCGGGTAAGCGGCGGCTGCCTCTCATGACCCTTGACTCCTGTAGCTCCTAAATGGCCTTGCTGACGAACTCCTGAGGGTTTGGCCCTCCTTGCCTTGCTCCTTCTTGATGAAAACGTGCTTCGAAGCACGCCTCAATGTGGTGCCCAAGCGCCTCCCTTGTGACCTTGGCGAGGTCGACGTCCCTCCAGGGGAGAGCCCCCGAGCCCTGCCTGAGGAGGGTGCTGGGCGCGCTTCCCTATGCGATGGAAGGAGGTTCCCCCTAAGCAGGCGCGGGCCCAGAGGGACCTGCCTCCTGAGGGGCCGGGCCGGTCGATGTCTTCTTCTTCTTGGGGGCGGCCTTGGGAAGCCTCCTGCTTCCGCGATCCGGGTCTTCCAGTGATGCGGCCTGAAAGGCTCTCTCCAGGGAGCAAACTGCGTCTCTCTCTACACAGGGCACCGTGATGACTCCGCCACTTCCTGGCATCTTTAGGACGTTGTAGCCGTGGTGGGTTAGGGCCATGAACTTGGCCAGCGCTGGGTACCCGAGGATGGCGTTGTACGGTAGGCGAATGTGGGCGACGTCGAAGTCGATGAGCTCGGTGCGGTAGTTGTCACGTGCCCCGAAGGTGACAGGGAGGCGGACCTGCCTAATCGGGACCGTGGAGCCGTCGGTGACTCCGGAGAAAGGCTTGGTGGGCTGAAGCTGACTGTAGGGTACTTGGAGATTGTTGAATGTTTCCACGGACAGGACGTTGAGCCCTGCCCCGCCATCGATGAGGGTCCTGGTGACTAGCACGTTGCTGATGATTGGGGAACAAAGCATCGGGAGGACTCCGGCTGTGGCCGCGCACTTGAGCTGATCCGCTGAGCTGAACGTGATGGCACACGCCGACCACCTGAGAGGGCGCGTGGCCTCGAGCTTGGGAAGGACTTCATTCACTTCGCAGGCAAACTGCTTGAAGATGCGCTGAGAGGCTGGGGCTTGGGCTCCGCCTAGGATGCAGGCGATCGCATGTGGTTCCTGGAAGCCCCCAGCCCCTTCGTCCTGATGAGGGTCCTCATTTCTCCTTGGCTGTGGCGGTAGCGGAGGGAGGCCTGCGTTACCTTGCAGGCGATCCTCGCGAGGCTGATCCCTCCAGCCTCCCTCGCGAGGCGGGTCCTTCTAGCGATCCTCGCGAGGTTGGTCGCGCCACCCTTGACGTGAGCCGCGGTCTTCCCAGCGTCCTGCGTTCCTTCCTCCTCCTCGTCCGTAGCCCCGGTCGTTGCGGTCGGGACGCCGGCTAGTCCGTCCTTCACGCACGGCCCTGAGCTCTTGGCATTCATTGGTGTTATGGGTGTGGAGGTCGTGGTACACGCAATACCGACTGCCCTTGGAGGATTCGGGCTGGTCTCTGCCCCGCTTGGTGTCTGGTTCTGCTGCGAGCACGGCAGCCCCCTTGCGCTTCACATCCTTGGCCTTGGGCTTCTTCTCTTCAGGGTCTGCGGCAGGTAGCTCGAGGAGGGAGAGACGCCCTTCCTCAGCCCTGGCGCACTTGGTCGCCAGGTTGAACAGCTCCAAGGAAGTGCACAGATTTTCATGCATTGCGAGCTCCTCCTTCATTTTGACATCACGCACGCCGTCAGAGAAGGCCGAGATGATGGCCTCCTCGGTCACCTTGGGAATCTTGAGGCGCGCGTTGTTGAAGCGCTGGATGTACTTCTACAGGGTTTCCCCTGGTTGTTGCTTGATGCGGTGCATGTCGCTCACGGCGAGTGGCCGGTCGCGAGTACCCTGGAAGTTGGCGATGAAGCGGGTGCACATCTCGTCCCAGGAGGAGATCGTGCCTGGGGCCAGGTTCAGAAGCCAGGTGCGGGGCCCGTCCTTGAGATCCATGGGAAACCAATTCGCCATGACATTCTCGTCTCTGTTGGTAGCCTCGATGCCCAGCTCGTAGAGCTGGAGGAACTCTGCAGGGTCTGCCATGTCGTCGTAGCGAGGAGGCAGGTCTGGCTTGAACTTGCCGGGCCACGCGACGGTGCGTAGCTCGGTGGTGAAGGCGCGGCAGCCCGCTGTGGCCACAGAAGGCCTTGGAGGACGAAGGGCTCAGTCCTGTGGGTCCCCATGCGCCGCAGCTGGGTGCAGCGCGGGGTCTTGATGTGCTGGAGCAGGAGCGTGGTCGGGACGAGCCGGAGCAGGGAGCGCTCGGGCAGCTTCTCGAGGGCAAGGGACCTCTTGGCAGCTCTGCTCCTACCGCGCTGGTTCCTGACGGGGAGGGTTCCGCCCAGGGGCCGCATGCCTTGGAGCCAGGGCGCCTTCTTGAGGGGGAGGCAGCTGAGGCGCCCCAGGAGCTTCATTGCCCGTGCGTGGCGGGGCGCCGTGCAGTGAGAAAGTTGGCATGGGGGAGCCCCCAGCGGCGCAGACGAGTTCGGCGACTCGGTCGAGCCATTCTTCATAGACGTCGTCGACTGGGCGGTAGCGCAGGAGCTCGTTTGCCGCGATGAGCGCAGCTCAAGCCTCCATGGCCGCGCGGGGCGCGCGGGATGACGAACCAGCGGGGGTGAGCGAGGGCGTAGCGGTGCGGCCGTCTCGCCTCATGGACGGGTGCTGGGACGATGCTTGCTGCTTGTTCCCCACCGGGCCGGTGGCGGCGTTGATGGCAGGCGATGGGGAACGACGAGGGCACCCGCCGACGGGAGCCGTTTGGGCGACGCGGGAAGCGAGGGCGGCTCGGCGCTCGGCGCGAACCCGGTGTGCGTCAGACATGGTCGCGACGGTCGGAGAAGAACAGGGCGACGGAAGACGGATTCCGGAGCACCCCTACCTGGCGCGCCAAATGTCGGATTTAGGGTTCCGGCAAACCCTTGAGGTTCGAACACTGGGGTGCACGCGGAGGTTTCGCCTTCTACCTACCTGTTCCTCGCCGAATCGCTAGGATCTAAACTACGAGAAGAACAACACAAGAGACACAGGGTTTATACTGGTTCAGGCCACCATGGTCGTGTAATACCCTACTCCAGTGTGTGGCGTGGTGGATTGCCTCTTGGGCTGATGATGAACAATACAAGGAAGAACAGCCTCGCGAGGGTCTGTTCTTGTGGTGGGGTTGTCCCTTTGGAAGGGTTGATTCTAGACGCCTATCTTATCTCCAGATTCCTTTTTTTCGATCTCCGTCTCTCTCTGTGGGTGGCTAGTCCTATTTATAGGCGAAGGCCCTGGGCCTCTTCCCAAATATTGAGCGGGAAGGGCGCCAACAATTGGCCATTTTGAAGGGGAACATCTAGTACACTTATCCTGACTAAAGTTGGTCCTCGCCTGTCAAAGGCTCTGGTGGTGACGCCGACTTGGGCTCCACGGTGACCTCCATCATGCTGTTGGACTGGTCTTGGTCTTGTTGCACCGAAATGGGTGCCTTTGCTTGATGTTCTCACCCGCGCTTGCTCCCCTTGCACCAAAGAGGAAAGAAGGACACTGCGCGGGCTGGCGCCCGTCCGGCGCCCTTAGTCGTCATGGCTTGCGTCATGGGCACCTCGCGAGGTACCCCGCCTTGAACTCTCCACCTCCTCGTGAGCTAGCCTGACGAGGCCGTGCCTGAGGAAGCTCCTTGTCGTCCACCCCGCGAGGCTTAGCCCCTCGCGAGGGTCTTGAGCTTGTGTTGATAAAGATGGGCCGTGCTGGGTCCCCTTTGAGCCACGCCGCAGGCCGCAGGCAGGCAAGTCTGGGGACCCCCGTTCCCAGAACGCCGACAACGGTCATGAAGCTAGCAATGATCAAGAGGTGATCCTGAACTCCTACTTACATCAATCATAACCCAAAACAGTGTTCACTTCCGGGGCTCCGCCGAAAAGAGACCATCACGGCTACACACACGGTTGATGCGTTTTAATTCGGATCTGGTGTCAAGTTATCTACAACCAGACATTAACAAATTCCCATCTGCCACATAACCGCAGGCACGGCTCTCGAAAGTTTAAACCTTGCAGGGGTGTCCCAACTTAGCCCATGATAAGCTCTCGTGATCAACGAAGGATATTCCTTCTCCCAGGAAGACCCGATCAGACTAGGAATCCCGGTTACAAGACATTTCGATAATGGTAAAACAAGACCAGCAAGACCGCCCGCTGTGCCGACAAATCCCGATAGGAGCTGCAGATATCTCGTTCTCAGGGCACACCGGATGAGCATGACGTCGGGTTGGCATAGACCCTGATTGGCCAGGCGGCGCCGGACATCGCTCGGTTTGGACCAACACTTAGACAAGCATTGGCCCGGGGGTTCTAAAATAAAGATGACCTTGAGAGAGCGACTCCCAAGGGAAAAGTAGGTGGTGGTGAGGCAAATGGTAAAACCAAGGTTGGACCTTGCTGGAGGAGTTTTATTCAAAGCGAACTGTCAAGGGGGTCCCATAAATCACCCAACCGCATTAGGGACGCAAAATCCGGGAACATAAAACCGGTATGACGGAAACTAGGGCGGCAAGAGTGGAACAAAACACCAGGCATAAGGCCGAGTCTTCCACCCTTTACCAAGTATATAGATGCATTAATTAAATAAGAGATATTGTGATATCCCAACATAATCCTATCCACCATGGAGCAATCTTCAACTTCACCTGCAACTAACAACGCTATAAGAGGGGCTGAGCAAAGCGGTAACATAGCCAAGCAACGGTTCGCTAGGAAGGTTGAAAAGGTTAGAGGCTGACATGGCAAATTGGGGAGGCTTGAAGAACAAGTGATAGGTAGCGCAGCAAAGCGATAGAACGAAGCAACTAGCATAGCAATGATAGTAATGAGATCCAAGGTAGCATTCATCTTGCCTGAAATCCCGCTAGGAAGAAGAACGAGTCCATGAAGAAGATGAAGCCACGAAGATGAACCAAGCGTAGACGAACGAATCCTCACGATCGCAACGAAACGGGAACTATCGAGAAGAAGCACACAATATGGTAAACACACCACACATAGACAAGACATGATGCACAACAAGCATGATGCATGACAAAGCTACATGAAGCTACTCATGGCAAGAGATTATGCATACAAGAACAACATATCAAAGCAAGTTTAAATGAGGTCGGGAACAACATATAACAATTCCGGTAAGTCCTCATATGCAAATTTCGAAATTGGTCCAGATCTGAATAAACCTTATGTTCAAGTTGTTAAACAACAAGTTAAGATGCACCATGACGATTTACACGAGATTCTAGTCAAGTTACATATAAAGTTCATTAGATTTGGAGCTACGGCCTAGAAGATATGAGCAAAACAAGTTAAACATGGCATTGATGCAAAATGCATACAAACATCAAGCAAACACCTCAAAACAAGGATGCAACATGATAATATGAAACTACATGCAAAATCAAGCAAGTTTCATATAGAGCACACTCAAAATGGAGCAACGGTACAACACATACACTCTACAAGTTTAAAGGACAAGTTGTCCAAAACAGCAACTAGGCATCTAGTAAGCATCAAAACAATATGCTACAACATCTCAACATAAGAACAAAAGGAATGGACATGAGGTACAGGTAAAGCATAACAAAACATGAACACTGAGGCATCTCGAGAAATCACTAGAACATGCTCAAAAAGACATGGCAAGATTGCAAATAATAACAGTTTCAGACTTAGCAGAAATAACATCAGGTTTCAATGTTTAGAGCTATCAAACAACATGCTACAGGAAATTAACATGGCAAACAAAGGCACGGCATGAATCTACTAAATGCATAGAACAAAAGTCCTTTACTGACCATGAGCCAAAAAGAATCAGAAGATATGATGGCACCCATGTAAACATGGCAAATGATATGACAGATTCAAACATGACAGGAACAACAATAAGTAGGCATGTTGGTGATCTTGTTCCACTCACCACAGAGCAATACATGGCATGAAAAGGTAACCAACAGTAATAAGACATGTTTATGAAGATAAGCATGGCAAGATCAAGTTCATAGGATGCATGGATCTCTAGCAAAACACATGACACAAACTGAACTTCATGTTAACAGGCTGACATCAACATTATTTAGCAACTTTGTAGCAAGATAACAACAATCTACAGCAAGCCATAAATGCAACCAGGGGAGTGGATGGATAGAGCATGACATATATAACAAAACATCCTTAGTGAACATCTACAGATTATGCCTAGAATGACATGTAGCAACAGGTTTACATAGCATCACAAAATAACAGATTCAGCCTTGCAAAACAGTAACAGCAAGTACCCTACTTAACAAGCTCGATGCACTCACTAAAAGACACACAAAAATACATGGATTTAACCTCTGTAAAGATGGCATGGCATAGTTCAAAACACATGTAGAGCTCATACTCATAGGATGCACACATCAAATGCAACAAAAATGAAAAATCACCAAGTTATAACAGTTTCAGCAGATTAACATCATATATCACTCTTGCAACAATGATTCGGGCATCAAGATTATCTCAAACAAGCATGGAACAATGGAACGAAATGACGAGCATCTCATGATGAACATTTTGATATATAAAGCACGCAAAACGGAGCAGTATGCACGGAGATATGGCCGGTCAAAGTTAGCACCAGAATGCAAAATAATTCGGGACTTGGGGAAAAATCGAGGTCAACCTTCTTCCAGATCTGGATCGGGACGGCGCGGGAACCGATGTGGCGGCGCGAGCTCACCGGAGACGGGGCGGAGAGGGCGCCGGAGAGGGCCGGGACGGCCGGGGCGCCGGATCTAGCCGGCCCCTTGCCGGATCCGGCCGGAGACGGGACCGGCGGCGAGGCGAGGTCCGCCGGAGGCAGACATGCGACGGGAGGCGGCGGGACG
>NC_041381.1:509815856-509822731 GCF_002162155.2 Triticum dicoccoides | reverse complement strand
GGTGGCCGGTTGCCACGTGTCGCACCCTGGTTCTCCGGGCGGCGGCGGCGCGGGGTGTCCGACTCGTGAGGGACACGTCCGGTGGCGCAGAGGGAGGTTTGCTAGGGTTAGGGTGGAAATCATTCGTGAATTTGGACGGGGAGGGCATATTTATAGATTCTGGGAGCTAGGAGAGTCCAAATGAGGAGAGGTTTTCTCCCACACGATCATGATCGAACGACCGAGGGCATGGAGGGGGTTTGGATGGGTTATGGGCCACTTTGGAGGGGTGGTTGGGCTGCAAGACAAAAGAGGCTTTTACGGTTACCCGGTTAACCATTGGAGCATCAAGCGACCTCCAAATGGAACGAAACTTGATAGGCGGTCTACTGGTGGTGTACCAAGGCCACTTGGCACGACTCGGTCCATTCCGAGAATGTTTAACACACGCTCACAACAGGAGACAAAAGGGGGACGCCGGGGGACATAGGAGTGCCGGATTGCAAAACGGACAAAGGGGAAAATACTCGGATGCATGAGACAAACACGCTTGCAATGCAATGCATATGATGACATGATAAAATGCAACATGCAAGAAAATGACATGGCAATGACGGCGAATAACCGGCAGACACCTGGCGCATCGAATCCGGGGCGTTACAACACTCCTCCAATAACAAGAGATCTCGTCCCGAGATCTTAGGAATGAGACGGAAGGAAAAATGGATGAGGTGAAACAAGAACTCAAGAGAAGAAGCAAAGAATCGAGAGCATTCGAGAAGAAGAGAGGAACGACGAGAATGACGAGAATCGAAAGCTCTCGGAATCAGATAGACTATGAAATCACTCCAGTTAGAACGAGATAAGAAACGAATAAGACTGAAAGAATTTAGGCAGCACTCCGGCTGAAACATGGGGGAATAGAACACGAACTTGAGAGGATGGAATGATACTTGATGAAGACATGACACAGAACCTCCGGAAAGAATTGAAAGAGTTGAATGAAAAGAACGGAGAAGAAAATGACAACTTGTGCCACGAATGAAATTGAAAGCATCTTTAGAAGGAAGATTTAAACGGAGTTGTTGAGAAAATCAACAACGAAAAGAATAATCTTGTTATGGTCTTATATGTAACATCTCAAGATCATAAGGTGATAACCGGCCACAAACGGAAAATGATTGGATAGCTGAGAAGAACGAAGAGATGCAAAACTCCACTTCAAAAGAATATGGAGAATTAACTGCACTTTGATTTGCAAGAAGGAAGATACTAGAACTCCTTGAACAAAATCTTGATGAAAAACTTGAAGAATGAATTAAATCATGACGAACCACCATGAAGAACTCCGGTGACAAAAGGATGATGAGATAGAAAGAAGGAAGAAAGAATAAGATTAAAGCTTGCAGTGACTTAGATGGAGGTTCCGACAAAATGCCCGAGGAAGATTTGAACTCCGGAAAAGAAAAGATGGAGAACACTTGGAACTAAAATTTATTCATCAAGAACAAACTCCGAAGGAAAGGATTACTAACTTTGGGGAAATAAGAATAAGATTTATTGTATGCTTATCCTTCATCAAATTAAATTGATGACAAGCAAGGGATTTTGCATACTACTTATTCATCTTGAAAAGGATTAAGGGGGTATAGCACAAACTTGAGAAAGTCTTCATGAACCACCGGTAGGATTGGAAAGAACGAATGAATTAAAATGATAATCAAGGAAAAAGAATCTTGAACGAACCACCGTAAGAATTCGGAAATGACTGATGAAAGAGAATGAATCACCGGGAAGAATTAGAAGAACAAATATGCTTGAGGGGATTTAGATGCAAAAGAATGAAGAGATAACAAGCTGATTAAAGTATACTTGAAAGATGTGCCAGGATAATGTAGAACGATAGCTGGAATGTGAGGACGAAGAATTTTTCTGGGACGATGACCTCCGGTGAAAAGGAATGGAAAAACAAGTCCTGACATACTCCGGATAGGTGAGAAAAGAATAACTGACAAATGGATACTTCGAGAGGATAACATGAAGCTAGAACCACGAATCTTCGAGAGAATAGACAAGATTTAGAGGAAAAACTCTTCTTCAACCTTCAAATGACGACGAGAAACACCACCAAAATTACTGAGATACTCCGGGGGAATGAAAAGCAAAGAGGTTGAGCCAACAATGAAATAATTTGAAATCGATCTTGACAAGACATGTGACTGATGGAATCCATTCTTACGTCACACTTGAAAAGAATTTAAGAATAACTCCGGGAAATTAGAAGAGTCAGGTAAGATCCTGGGAAAAGACCTGTGGGTTAGGGCCCACTGAAGAGAAAAACACCTTTGGAAAGGATTGTTGAACAGATAGATGATGCACCGGAACAATTCAAATATTTGAATGAGGTGACAACCTTGAATTAATTGGAACACAAACGAATCTCCTGAGATGTCCTGAGCACTCCAGAAGGATAAAATGGTGAGAGACGAACGAGCAGGGAAAACACTTGATCTAAGGAAAAGAATGTGATCAACCCGAAAAAACTTGAATTGAGTCCACCGGAGAAGAAAAAGAGATGAAGAATGTCGAACAATAGAATCCACCGGTTGAAACAATTGACGAAAGACTGAAGAGGCTCCACACGAATGAAATTAATGCTCGAAACAGACTCAGGCTCTGGGAAGAAGAGGGTGGGAGGGCAGGAAAAACAAAGGCAACTTGGAAGGGGAAATCGACGAATATCTTGAAGAGAAAACACTAGTTGAAATCATTGAGGAAAGAAAGCAAAGACTTCGCACGAGTAGGATGGATACTCGATTACGGACTCCGACTCCAAGATGAAAAAGGGGTGGGCAGGTGGGAAAAGAAAACAACTGAGGATTGAACTTGGCAAAGATGAAGAGGCTCGAGTCGACTTGACGAGAAATGTACCGGATGAAAAGAGATGAGAACCAACGACCGAAAAAACCAACTGCGTGATCCTAAAGAAAGTTTGAAAGGGAAGAGGAGTAATTCAAAACACATACGTCAAGATTCCTCACCAGAGCGACGAAGGGACTGAGGAGTAAAAAGAATTCTTACTCTCCGATATAACTAGACTCCGAAAATAGTTTTTCTTCTAGACTCGACAACGGCCAAACTAGACGATCAATCAAGGGGGCTCCTAGGGTCGGTCGAGCCTTTGATACCAACTTGTCACGCCCAATATGCGATACTATCCTAAAGAGACTCGAAGGTCCCACCAAGGATAGAACCGCATATTGAAACGCTTTTGCAAGGTGGATATCATTACATCAATGTTACATAATTGATGGGGATACATACAAGAGGCATACAATGCCACATGAATACAACATCATCATACATAAGAGCACCATCCGACTATGGTTGAAACACAAACAGAAACTCAAACGACATCCACCCTGCTAGCCCAGGCTGCCGACCTGGAACCTATCCCCTGATCAAACAAGAAGCAGAAGAAGAACTCCAAAACAAGCAAGCATCGCTCTCGCGTCATGATCATCGCATAACCTGCACCTGCAACTGGTGTTGTAGTAATCTGTGAGCCACGAGGACTCAGCAATCCCATTACCATGGGTATCAAGACTAGCAAATCTTAAAGGGAAAGGAAGGGGTAAAGTGGTGAGGTTGCAGCAGCGACTAAGCATGATATGGTGGCTAACATACGCAAATAAGAGCGAGAAGAGAAGCAAAGGAACGGTCGTGAAGCTAGCAATGATCAAGAGGTGATCCTGAACTCCTACTTACGTCAATCATAACCCAAAACCGTGTTCACTTCCCGGGCCCCGCCGAAAAGAGACCATCACGGCTACACACACGGTTGATGCGTTTTAATTCGGATCTGGTGTCAAGTTATCTACAACCGGACATTAATAAATTCCCATCTGCCACATAGCCACGGGCACGGCTCTCGAAAGTTTAAACCCTGCAGGGGTGTCCTAACTTAGCCCATGATAAGCTCTCGCGATCAATGAAGGATATTCCTTCTCCCAGGAAGACCCGATCAGGTTGGAATCCCGGTTACAAGACATTTCGACAATGGTAAAACAAGACCAGCAAGACCGCCCGCTGTGCCGACAAATCCCGATAGGAGCTGCACATATCTCGTTCTCAGGGCACACCGAATGAGCAAGACGTCGGGTTGGCATAGACCCTGATTGGCCAGGGGGCGCCGGACATCACTTGGTTTGGACCAACACTTAGACAAGCATTGGCCCCGTGGGGCTAAAATAAAGATGACCCTCGAGAGAGCGACTCCCAAGGGAAAAGTAGGTGGTGGTGAGGCAAATGGTAAAACCAAGGTTGGGCCTTGTTGGAGGACTTTTATTAAAACGGACTGTCAAGGGGGTCCCATAAATCACCCAACCGCGTTAGGGACGCAAAATCCGGGAACATAAAACCGGTATGACGGAAACTAGGGCGGCAAGAGTGGAACAAAACACCAGGCATAAGGTCGAGTCTTCCACCCTTTACCAAGTATATAGATGCATTAATCAAATAAGAGATATTGTGATATCCCAACATAATCTTGTCCACCATGGAGCAATCTTCAACTTCACCTGCAACTAACAACGCTATAAGAGGGGCTGAGCAAAGCGGTAACATAGCCAAGCAACGGTTCACTAGGAAGGGTGAAAAGGTTAGAGGCTGACATGGCAAATTGGGGAGGCTTGAAGAACAAGTGATAGGTAGCGCAGCAAAGCGATAGAACGAAGCAACTAGCATAGCAATGATAGTAATGAGATCCAAGGTAGCGGTCATCTTGCCTGAAATCCCGCTAGGAAGAAGAACGAGTCCATGAAGAATATGAAGCCACGAAGACGAACCAAGCATAGACGAACGAATCCTCACGATCGCAACGAAACGAGAACTATCGAGAAGAAGCACACAACATGGTAAACACACCACACATAGACAAGACATGATGCACAACGAGCATGATGCATGACAAAGCTACATGAAGCTACTCATGGCAAGAGATGATGCATACAAGAACAACATATCAAAGCAAGTTTAAATGAGGTCGGGAACAACATATAACAATTCCGGTAAGTCCTCATATGCAAATTTCGAAATTGGTCCAGATCTGAATAAACCTTATGTTCAAGTTGTTAAACAGCAAGTTAAGATGCACCAAGACGATCTACACGAGATTCTAGTCAAGTTACATATAAAGTTCATTAAATTTGGAGCTACGGCCTAGAAGATATGAGCAAAATAAGTTAAACATGGCATTGATGCAAAATGCATACAAACATCAAGCAAACACCTCAAAACAAGGATGCAATATGATAATATAAAACTACATGCAAAATCAAGCAAGTTTCATATAGAGCACACTCAAACTGGAGCAACGGTACAACACATACACTCTACAAGTTTAAAGGACAAGCTGTCCAAAACAGCAATTAGGCATCTAGCAAGCATCAAAACAATATGCTACAGCATCTCAACATAAGAACAAAAAGGCATGGACATGAGCTACAGGTAGAGCATAACAAAACATGAACACTGAGCTATCTCCAGGAATCACTAGAACATGCTCAAAAAGACATGGCAAGATTGCAAATAATAACAGTTTCAGACTTAACAGAAATAACATCAGGTTGCAATGTTTAGAGCTATCAAACAACATGCTACAGGAAATTAACATCACAAACAAAGGCATGTCATGAATCTAGTAAATGCGTAGAACAAAAGTCCTTTACTGACCATGAGCCAGAAAGGATCAGAAGATATGATGGCACCCATGTAAACATGGCAAATGATATGACAGATTCAAACATGGCAGGAACAACGATAAGTAGGCATGTTGGTGAGCTTGTACCACTCACCACAGAGCAATACATGGCATGACAAGGAAACCAACAGTAAGAAGACATGATTATGAAGCTAAGCGTGGCAAGATCATGTTCATAGGGTGCATGGATCACTAGCAAAACACATGGCACAAACTGAACTTCATGTTAACAGGCTGACATCAACATTATTTAGCAACTTTGTAGCAAGATAACAACAATCTACAGCAAGCCATAAATGCAACCTGGGGCGTGGATGGATAGAGCATGACATATATAACAAAACATCCTTAGTGAACATCTCCAGATTATGCCTAGAATGACTTGTAGCAGCAGGTTTACATAGCATCACGAAATAACAGATTCAGCCTAGCAAAACAGTAACAGCAAGTACCCTACTTAACAAGCTCGATGCACTCACTACAAGACTCACACAAATACATGGATTGCATCTCTGTAAAGATGGCATGACATAGTTCAAAACACATGTAGAGCTCATACTCATAGGATGCACACATCAAATGCAACAAAAATGACAAATCACCAAGTTATAACAGTTTCAGCAGATTAACATCATATAGCACTCTTGCAACAATGATTCGGGCATCAAGATTATCTCAAACGAGCATGACACAATGGAACAAAATGACGAGCATCTCATGATGAACATTCTGATATATAAAGCACGCAAAACGGAGCAGTATGCATGGAGATATGGGCAGTCAAAGTTAGCACCAGAATGCAAAATAATTCAGGACTTAGGGAAAAATCGGGGTCAACCTTCTTCCAGATCTGGATCGGGACGGCGCGGGAACCGAGGTGGCGGTGCAAGCTCGCCGAAGACGGGGCAGAGAGGGCGCCGGAGAGGGCCGGGGATGGCCGGGGCGCCGGATCTGGCCGGCCCCTTGCCGGATCCGGCCAGAGACGGGACCGGCGGCGAGGCGAGGTCCGCCGGAGGCAGACAGGCGACGGGAGGCGGCGGGACGGTGCGGCGTCGTCGGGGCGGGCAGCGGCCGGCGGGGACGCTGGAGGCGACCGGCGGTGAAGTAGGCAGCGGGCGGAGCATCGCCGAGGCGG
>NC_041381.1:509805528-509815549 GCF_002162155.2 Triticum dicoccoides | reverse complement strand
GCGCGGTGGCCGGGTGCCACGTGTCGCGCCCTGGTTCACCGGGCGGCGGCGGCGCGGGGTGTCCGGCTCGGGACGGACACGTCCGGCGGCGTGGAGGAAGGTTTGCTAGGGTTAGGGTGGAAATCATTCGTGAATTTGGACGGGGAGGGCATATTTATAGATTCTGGGAGCTAGGAGAGTCCAAATGAGGAGAGGTTTTCGCCCACACGATCGTGATCGAACGACCGAGGGCATGGAGGGGGTTTGGATGGGTTATGGGCCACTTTGGAGGGGTGTTTGGGCTGCAAGACAAAAGAGGCTTTTACAGTTACCCAGTTAACCGTTGGAGCATCAAGCGACCTCCAAATGGAATGAAACTTGATAGGCGGTCTACTGGTGGTGTACCAAGGCCACTTGGCAAGACTCGGTCCATTCAGAGAATGTTTAACACCCGCTCACAACAGGAGACAAAAGGGGGACGCTGGGGGACATAGGAGTGCCGGATTGGAAAACGGACAACGGGGAAAATACTCGGATGCATGAGACGAACACGCATGCAATGCAATGCATATGAGGACATGATAAAATGCAACATGCAAGCAAATGACATGGAAATAACGGCGAATAACCGGCAGACACCTAGCGCATCGAATCCGGGGCGTTACATCTGGGCCCACTCGGTAATGCATCATCATAATGAGCTCAATGTGACCAAGTGGTTGGTCACGGGATCATGCATTACGGTACGAGTAAAGTGACTTGCCGGTAACGAGATTGAACAAGGTATTGGGATACCGATGATCGAATCTCGGGCAAGTAACGTATCGATTGACAAAGGGAATTGTATACGGGATTACTTGAATCCTCGACATCGTGGTTCACTCGATGAGATCATCGTGGAACATGTGGGAGCCAACATGGGTATCCAGATCCCGCTGTTGGTTATTGGCCGGAGAACTGTCTCGGTCATGTTTGCGTGATTCCCGAACCCGTAGGGTCTACACACTTAAGGTTCGGTGAGGCTAGGGTTGTAGAGATATTAGTATGCGGCAACCCGAAAGTTGTTCGGAGTCCCGGATGAGATCCCGAATGTCACGAGGAGTTCCGGAATGGTCCGGAGGTGAAGAATTGTATATAGGAAGTCCAGTTTCGGCCACCGGGAAAGTTTCGGGGGTCACTGGGATTGTACCGGGACCACCGGAAGGGTCTCGGGGGTCCACTGGGTGGGTCCACCTATCCCGGAGAGCCCCATGGGCTGAAGTGGGAAGGGAACCAGCCCCTGGTGGGCTGGTGCGCCCCCCTTGGGCCTCCCCCAGCGCCTAGGGTTGGAAACCCTAGGGGTGGGGGCGCCCCATCTGACTTGGGGGGCAAGTCCCCCCTTTGGCCCCCCCTTGAGATTAGATCTCTAGGGGGCCGGCGTCCCCAGGGCCCCTATATAAAGAGGGGGGAGGGAGGGCTGCACACCCTAGTCCCTGACGCCTCCCTCTCCCCCGCAACACCTGTCCCTCTCGCTGAACTTGGCGAAGCCCTGCCGAGATTCCACGCTGCTTCCACCACCACGCCGTGGTGCTGCTGGATCTCCATCAACCTATCCTTCCCCCTTGCTGGATCAAGAAGGAGGAGACGTCTTCCCCAACCATACGTGTGTTGAACGCGGAGGTGCCGTCCATTCGGCACTAGGATCTTCGATGATTTGGATCACGATGAGTATGACTCCATCAACCCCGTTCTCTTGAACGCTTCCGCTCGTGATCTACAAGGGTATGTAGATGCACTCCTCTCTCTCGTTGCTAGATGACTCCATAGATTGATCTTGGTGAAGCGTAGAATTTTTTTATTTTCTGCAACGTTCCCCAACAAGGACTTCTTGGCAGTAGAACCAGGTCGACTGCGAGCCCCTGATCGACTCGGGAAGGGTCATGGACGGAAAGGAGCTCCTCTTCCTCTTCTGGATCCCCAAACCACCACACATTTTAATGATGTGCGTTTTATCTTCACCCGAGTTGGCCTTCTTGACCGACTGGGAACGGACAGTGAAGATGTGTTTGAAGAGACCCCAGTGTGGTCGACAGCCATGGCAATTTTCACACATGGACGCAAATGCTGCGAGATACATGACGGTGTTGGGAGAAAAGTGGTGAAGTTGGGCTCCGAAGAAGTTCAGAAAACCCCGGAAAAAGGGGTGCAGAGGAAGCGAAAAACCACGGTCAACGTGGGTGGCAAGCAAGACACACTCACCCGGTCGCGGCTGCGGCTCCGTCTCCCACTCCGACAACCTCGCAGCACCGTCGGCGACCAACCCGAGCTCGGCCAGCTCGTCCAGGTCTTCTTGCCGTAGCGTGGACCGGATCCAGTCGCCCTGGATCCATCCCACCGGCAGCTCCGACCGTGACGATGACCTGCGCTGGGTCTTCTTACCCTTCGCCGCCCCTGTCGCCTTCTTTGCGCGTTCCAGCGCCGCCGTCTTGTCCTTCACCATTGCGGCGGAGTGACAGCACCAAGAGCGGAGGAGCTGCGCGCGGGAGAGAAGCGAAGGAGAAAGGAGGAGATTGGGAACGCACAGTGCAACGCCTCGGCCTCGCCGCCTTTTAAAGGCCCACTTCCGAGTGGTTGACGCGCGGGCCCGGGCGATCCTGTCAAATCTCCACTACAGTCGCACGCCCGATATGTGGCAAAAAGGTGGCGTGGGGATCGAGGCATCCCTGCTTATCCACCCCGATATCGCGGCACCCTCTGTCCCGTGCGCTTCCCCGAAATTTTGAATCCCGCCGAATCTGGGATACGCAATAACCAATCGCGCCGGAGATCTCGCAACAGAAGACAACGATCGACCGATGATGTCATTAATCCACTCGACAACTTCAGAATCGATCGAGGCAACAACTGAATCAATCGAGGCAACTGAAACGAAGCTAAAGTTCAGACGCGAACCTTCCGTTCAACACAGGTACTCACGAAGCACAAAGGTTGAAGCGATGTCCACTGCGATCTTCTTTTCCACTCAGTCCTCAATCCATTCGGGGGCAACTGGTGAGGAAATAGACCTAGGGTAGGGTCACGGGCCTGACCTAGGAGCCCTACCCAAGGTCACTACCCTAGAAGCAAAGAAGCTCAAGAGATAACACGAAGTACCCAAGGAAAACGTTGAGTGTTAGTCCACTCGACCAACCATATCACTCGGGTACCCCGACTTTACGAAGATCACTCAGCCATTCGAGAAACCACTTGCCCTATGAAGACCAAGAGCCAGACGGAACTACAACGGTCGGACATTCACTCTGTAGTCTTTATAGGCATTAATGGTACTTAAAGCTGGCGTTATCAGTAACGTCCCTCCTTTATGAACATTGAACCCTCTGTAACAGAGGGGAGCTGGGGTCTTGGCACACTCTATATAAGCCACCCCCTCCTCTGGGACAAGGGTTCGCACGCCCTGTAACACACACACATATACTGAAATCCAGTCAACCGCCTCCGGGCATTGAGACGTAGGGCTTTTACCTCCTCCGAGAGAGGCCTGAACTCGTAAAACACTTGCGTACAACCTTGCCGTAGCTAGGGCCTTGCCTCCTCCTACGTACCCCCGATTCTTACTGTCAGCCTTAGTACCACGACAGTGGGCCCTGCCGCCACACAGCTAGACAGCACCAACTCGCACGCGCAGGCTGGGTGGGCCCTGCCGCCACGGTCCAAGGCGGCAACCACTGTGTGGCAGCGGCGCCCTGTATGCGGAGGCCATGCTGCTTTGTTTAATCCACGCGGCTAGCGCAGGGCAGAGATACCGTCAGCATTGGGCTGGGGTATTGTTTAGTGTGGCCGCGTATGCACGGCGAGTTGACGAGTACTGACCGATTTATTGGCCGTTTTGGAGAAGCAAGCTCGTGATTAGCATTGAAATCAGTTGGTCCATTAACCCAAGTACTAGTACTAGCAAGTTTCTTCCATGTTGATATGCATTTGAAAGGGTTTGAGCTGCCATGCGGCTGTATGTAGCGGCTGTATGTAGCGGCTGCCGCCTCGGGCCGTGGCGACAGGGTCCACCTGGCCTGTCGCAACATGCGCAGCAACAGTAGCTGCTGCCTCGTTACGTCGCAGCTGCGTGCACCACTCCTACACGTTCCGCTGCAGCTTGCACGCGGACGAACAAACCTGTTAAGCTTGGGCTGCCGCCTGCGCCCGTGGCGGCAGGGGCTGCCGCCACCGCCTGTGGCGGCAGGTGCCACGTGTCGGCTGCCGCACCTGCCGCCACGGTTCAGCTGGTCTTTTTTGTCAAATTTTTTTAGAGGGGGTCTTTTCTAGCAATTTGATTCGTCAGGTGGTCTTTTTAGACAAAAAATCAGAGCTCGAGGTCCTCCTGAGCTCACGCGGTGGTGCGGGCCTAGGCACGTGCAGCCTCGGCAATGCGGACAGAGTCATGGGACTTCACCATCTCTGTTGACTACCGTGATTAGTTAGAAAACATAGGATAGCGTAGGATTTATTTCTACCTTGTCTTATACCCCACAATAATCATGTACTTCTATATATGTATGCCCATGGGGCTCAAGCAATACCACAATGAGTCCATCTATCCCCCTCTCTATTCTTCTACAATTATGAGTGACACCATCCTCACCTCTCCTCAAGGTCCCTCTAGGCGCGGTGCCCGTAGGGTAAGCCAACAAGCATGAGTTGGAGGATAACCTTCTCATCCCCGCTGTTGTTATCATTGTCATCCACGGCGGCGGCACAATCCCGCTCCACCCAAATCTCATTCTCAGTTGGAGGAGAAGAGGGGTCATGGGAGGAACGAAGCAGTGCTGTGGGAGAGGAGAGATGTTAGCATTGATGGGTGAAAGGGGGAAGGAAGCAGCGCTGTGGGAGAGGAGAGATGTTAGAGGTGATGAAACTTGGCGGGAAAGGCCGTGTGTGGGGAGCAAGCCCGGGTAGAGAACGTGCCGCTACCAACCATGAATAGGTGGGTTTCCCGATAAAAAATATGCCTAGTGGAGTTGTACGGACGGGGACACCGTTAAATGAGAGCGAAGATGGCAGTAGAAGCTCCCTCTGCCCAAATGATTGGGTTTAGAGGGCACTCCTCTCCCTCCCCACCAAACCTCAAAAATACGAAGGCTACACCCTAGTTTTTGGAGTGCACTCAAAAAATAAAGATAGAGAGTTGGTATAAGAAATATAATAGTGTGAGTTTTCACTCCTATCTTTATATTATTAGTTTTGTATCGATAATACCGTAGTTCGTCTAACAAGATGTACGATTATCCAGACCTTGTTATCCAAGTCAACATATGAATCAAATTTACAAAAAGCACTAATCTCGCGGGATGGAATCTCTTTCTAATGATGGATTTCTTGATGGTGGAATAAGTGATCTTATCAGTGGAGGAATCCGAGATTGATCCAAGTGAAGCAATTCGTTTGGATCTCCCCTTGTCTCTTCTCTTCTGCCCTGGTGATGTTTCATTCACCTCTCGTTTGTCTAATGTTTCTGTACCTTCATGAATGTTGGAGGGCTAGAAGAGGCATTGGCACCGCCAGCTGGTACATGATCTAAGTATTAGCGCCTACGCCCGTACAAGTACTTTTTTTAAAGGAGAATTACCACCGGCCTCTGCATCGGAATGATGCATGCGGCCATCTTATTAAAAATTGACAATCAAAACAAAGTCTGCAATACGGTACAACTCGCAAACAAAGCATAAAAAGAAATGACGATAAAAAAGCCATGACCGTAGAAAACTAGTACATGGTGACTAAACACCTATACTATAATTGGACCGCCATCCAAACCGGTTGCAGATATCACGTGCGTCCGTCTCCTGTCAGTTGCACCCAGTAACCAAAGGCTCCCTGGTGTCCGTATGAGTGAGTAACAACCACGTACGAATCCGAGCTGTAGCTTTGTAGATAACCCGCAAGAAGTTTAAAAGATTTTCTCCGTTAAAGATCATATCATTTCCACATTTTCATATAGCCCAAAGTAATGCGCATATTCCTATGTGAATACGTCCCGCAATAACTGGTTCCACTCCCGCTAACTGGATGGTTAGTGTTGAAGGCTATATGAATTATGCGTCAAAGAAGCTTAGCGAGAGGCCAATCAATAAAAAGGTGTTGTATTGTTTCATTCTAGTCACAGAAACAACATCGTGAACTGCCTACCCATCTTCGCTTAAGCATATTATCTTCGGTAAGAATCACTTCCATGTGAAAGAACCACATGAAGATTTTAACTCTCAACAGAACTTTAATTTTCCCAATATGAATTGATCTCGGGATTGGGTCAGAATCAATTAGATCCAGATACATAGATTTCACCGTAAAAACACCTCTCCTGGTTAACTTCCAGTGAAAGGAGTCTGGCTAATCAGAAAGTTGAACATCCATCAACCTTCACACAAGGTACAACCAGGAGCTCCAACGGTCCCCAACGAGGGACCTCCTGAACTGGATGTTTAATGGGGCCGATTGTAATACTATAGAAATGTAATCCTCCTTACGTCGCATAATATTATAAAATGAGGGAGACTGCAAGGCTAGAGGCATCTACCCCAACAATGTATCTTCTCAAAATCTAGTTGTTGTGCCATTTTCAACAAAAACATTCGCTCTGCGGAAGAAAGTATCCTTCGTTCTCATTAGCCCCTTCCAAAATGGCAGAGTCATTAGGTGTTATGACAACCTAGGCTAAAGATTTAGTTTGTACATGTTTGTTACGCAGAATTTGTACCCACATACTGTATGTCTCAACCGATAGCCTATATATCCATTTACTCGCTAGCCATTTGTTTTAATCTCCAAGTTCTCAATCCCAAGCCCTCCTTGGTCTTTGGGTCTACAAATAATATCCCATCTAGTCAATCTGCATTTTGTTTTTACCTCATCGTACTTTTTTTAGAAAAGGAGGATATACCCACGGCCTCCGCATCTGGACGATGCATACGACCATTTTATTAATTATTATCCACAAAGACCGTACAAAGTAATACATCGGTAAGTCTGAAGCCACCATCTAGGCAATATCTATTGCTACTCCTATCCCTTTCATGAAGGCATGCCGAATATCCAAGCCAAATACCAAATAGACATCGCACCAAAGCCTAACATCTAAAGCCGGATGCCCGAGCCCAGCCACATACTGAGACTGGGTCACACACCGGACCGACACACTCTCACAAGCTGCCACCGCCATCATCCATCGGTCCATCTCTAGAGCAGGAACTGACGCATCGACCTTGCTTGGTCTGCAATCGACGCCACCATGGCGCCAGACAACGCCACCATCCTGCACGTGTCCGTCCACACACGACCGTTGTCGAACATCCGTGGCGCCATGCCGCCGGGATCCGCCGTGGCCTTGCGGTAGATGTAACACCGCTCCTCCGGTAGTCCCCTCCAACCATCACTTGCTCCAAAACGATGCCCCTAGGAGGAAGAACGACACCAAAGACGTTGACATCGTCCCATCCGGGAGGCTCAGATCTAGGTTTCCCCCGGAGCATCCCAAGCATGATGACGCAAACTGCAACGATGATGCCTCAACAAGGAAACGACATCGGAGACACCGCCATCGTCCGCCATGACCGAAGTCCGCACGATTTTCATCGGCAGTCGCGCCACCAGGCCATGCATCGCCAGCGTTGCTGGTCCCTTGAACTGAGCAAACTGTAAAAATGATGCCCTCAAGAGGGACTACGACGCTAAAGCACCGCCATCACTCGATCGCAATGCGATCTAGGGATTCCCTTGGAGTTGCCCGCGGTGTCAAGGACGTAGACATGGGCGTCTCCGCCCAGTTGCCGGCATGCCATCACACCATCCGCAACCCGACGACCATGGCTGGTAGCCAGCCTCCGGGCCTCACGAACACATCCAACCACCGACGGAGCCGCACCGCCGCACCTTGTTCCGCCGATGCACGCACGTACTAGGAGCACCGGGCCGACGGCATCCGCCACAACCACCGCCGTCCCCTCCACCTCAGAGCTCGGCGATGCACGCCGGGGCAGCGCGCACCGTCAGCCACCACCCGATCCCCCAGTTCGAGGGCTGACGATGCGCTAAGAGCCGTGGCCCGCTGTGATGACCCACAAGTATAGGGTATCAATCGTAGTCCTTCCGATAAGTAAGAGTGTCGAACCCAACGAGGAGTAAAACGAAATGACAAGCGGTTTTCAGCAAGATAATGTCTGCAAGCACTAAAATTATAAGTAACGAGTAGTTTGACAGCAAGATAATTTGTAACGAGCTAGTAACGGTAATGGTAACAAAAGTGCAATAAGGTAGCCCAATCCTTTTGAGGCAAAGGACAAGCCAAAACGGTCTCTTATGATAAGCAAAGTGTTCTTGAGGGTACACGTGAATTTCATCTAGTCACTTTCATCATGTTGGTTTGATTTGTGTTTGCTACTTTGATAATTTGATATGTGGGTGGACCGGTGCTTAGGTGCTGTTCTTACTTGAACAAACCTCCTACTTATGATTAACCCCCTCGCAAGCATCCGCAACTACGAGAAAAGTATTAAGAATAAATTCTAATCATAACATTAAACTTTTGGATCCAAATCAGCCCCTCACGGAATAGCGCATAAACTAGGGTTTAAGCTTCTGTCACCCTTGCAACCCATTATCTAATAACTACTCCACAATGCATTCTTTTTGACCCAAATATGATGAAGTGTCATGTAGTCGATGTCCACATGACACCACTAAGGGAATCACAACATACATACCAACAAAATAGCGAACACATATAAAATTCACATCATTACTTGCAACAAGATTTCTCCCGTGACCTCAAGAACAAAAGTAACTACTCACAAATGATAAACATGCTCAAGATCAGATGGGTATTAAATAGCATAATGGATATGAACATATAATCTTCCACCAAATAAACCATATAGTAATCAAATACAAGATGTAATCAACACTACTAGTCACCACCAAGCACCAATATATAGTTCCGGTACAAAGATTGAACACAAGAGATGAACTAGGGTTTGAGAGAAGATGGTGTTGTTGAAGATGTTGATGGAGATTTCCCTCCCTAAGATGAGAGAGTTGTTGGTGATGATGATGATGAGAATTTCCCCCTCCGGGAGGAAAGTTCCCCCGGCGGAATCGCTCCGCCAGAGGGCAAAAGTGCTCCTGCCCAAGTTTCGCCTCGAGACGGCGACACTTCGTCCCGAAAGTCCTCTCCTTATTTTTTTTCTAGGTCAAAATGACTTCAGTACCAGAAGAGGGGCACCGGAGGTGGGATGGGCTGAGCACAACCCACCAGGGCGCGCCTGGGGGCCCTGGCGCGCCCTGGTGTCTTGTGCTCACCAGATGGCCCCCCTCCGGTAGTTATTTGCTCCATTATTTCTTATTTATTCCATAAAAATTCCTAGTGAAGTTTCAGATCATTTGGAGTTGTGCAGAATAGGTGGCCTGGCGTAGCTTTTTCAGGTTTAGATTTCCAGCTGCCGGAATTCTCCCTCTTTGTGCGAACTTTGCATATTATGAGATAAAAAGCATTAGAATTACTTCAAAAAGCATTATTATGCATAAAAACAATATAAATAACAGTATGTAAACATGATGCAAAATGGACGTATCACGCCGCCGCCCGATCTGAGCTGGCTTTGCCCGGGGATGCGTTAGGCGGCGGCGGATGGGTGAACGCCGGGAGGAGGCCTTGCGCCAGGGGGTGAGACGCCCTGCCCGAGTCGCCCTGGAGGAGGACGACACGGGGGCTGATCCTATTTTTCCTCCTCATCTTACTTAGATTCACTTTTGTTGGTTTCACGTCAATAGGGAAAGTTTCTTGTCACCCCTCTATCTACTCGAAGTCTCAAATATGGTGTATGGCGTTAACTTCCTTGAAATAGTTATGATCCTGCAACCAAAGCACCTAACCAAGATTTATTCGTTTTCCACAAATATGGGGTGAAGTACGAGCGAAAATCGGAAAAACCCAATGATATAAAATAGAGAGACCGTCTACTTTAATAATATCGTCACAAAAGCTTAAATAATCTTAACTATAAAGTAACTAAATGAG
>NC_041381.1:509796617-509805310 GCF_002162155.2 Triticum dicoccoides | reverse complement strand
AAGAAAACCTGAATAATATTAACCACTTCATTCGTTTTTGTATACAAGGGCATTTTGTTTTTCTGTCAAACTTGGACTTATCATTTTAGTCAACAAAATAAGGGTTATATGTCATAAAAAATATACCATCAAAAAGATCTTTGAAATGTGCACCAGTTGGTATGCTTTTTGTGGCATATAACTCACATTTTTTTGATAAAATTAATGGTCAAAATTAGACATAAAAAATGAACTGCCGTTGTATAGAAAATGGCGGGCGTGGCTGAGGATTTTTTTTTTGAACATCAGTACAGACACAAGCGCTCATATGCACGCGCATACACTCACCCTTATGAACGCACACACGCACACCCCGCAATTTCCATTTTTAGAAGGATCTAACGTTACATCGATTCTACAAAGATGAATAGGGATAACACCAAATCATCACCTGCCTTTGTGCGCGGGTTGAATTAGCGACCAAATACAAGACCGATAACACAAGGAAATCAACACAAATACCACGAGGATTGCATCAAAGCATGAACAAAAACCACCATTAAAAAACTTGTTATAGGGGGAAAAGAAGCCTAAACCCTAGAACTCGACCCACCTGAGAAACAAGAGGGGACAAGAACCGAGGAAGAGAAGCAGAAACGACACCAAATCCGCACTAGTATAGTGCTACTGATAACGGGTGTCATAACCTAGAAACCAACAACCCAAATCGAAATGTTTAAAAAGAAACTATGAAAGCAGCCTAACAACAGTAGAAAATTAAACCAAAAAAAGAACGTTCAAACCTCCCCACGCACGAATCATGACACGAACAAACCAACGGCCATGAATATGACTTACTTGCCCGCAAAAAATATATATGTAGAGAGAGCGCCTATACTTCAGGTGCCTAAAAAAAGGTTCTCATCGGCTACATTCAATCCTATCCTAACAGTTTGAAGGTCGTCTTCCTCCTCCCACTATCTTCCTCAACGCATGATCCAACCCGGCAGCCCTCACACAACCGTCCTCAAACCCATCCCTAACCACCGGCCTCTATTACCCGCGGCCGGTGGGCGCCACCTCGCCGCCCCGGCCTCCCCCCACCGTTGTTCTGGACATCACCCCTGCCATCCCTCTAAGTCGCGCCCGGATGAACAACTCCAGTGACCCTTGGTTACGTTTCGGACTAGCTCCTGCCAGCCACTGCCAGCTCCCACTGATACACGGCTTGGCCTTGCCATGTCCGGCGCTCCTCACGCCGTCCTTGCCTTCGGCCTAATGTGACTGGGGTCACGACAATTTCACGCACATGATGTTTAACAAAACCGATAAAAAAATGACTGTACCACAAAAGAATCAAATGACTGAAGAATATCGAACACGAGTAAATAAATTAAAACGATGGTGTTGGTACCGCACATTGCACAATCTGAAAGCTCAAACACGCCAAACTTGCACAACAAAAACTCTCTGGAACAGAAATGAGACGAATCAATTACCACAACCGGAACACATGGCAGTTATGACGGAAGCAACACTAAAGCAAGAGTTCATCGGGACTGATATACGGTAGAAGCAAGAGTACGCCCTCTACACAGCTTGTGAGGGTTGTTGAGCGGCAGCAGGCTGGCCGATCGCGATCCCGTCGTGCTTGGTCTCGCCCGCCGCCGACGGCCCCGCCACGGCCCCCAGGGTAGCGGTAGTACCAGCACCCGGCGCCGCCGCCATCGCCACGTAAAGCACGATGTAAGATATGATCCCGAGCACGGTGGCGAGGATGCTCAGAATGGCCCCCATCCTGAAGACGCCGTCCTTGAGGTAGGTACATCCCTGGCCCTGTGGAATTCTGCGCGTCATGGGGGCATTCCCGAACGCACCTTGCAAGAAGAACCACTCCGCGATCAACGCCGCTATCCTGCACACACATACACAACATATATCGCCCGTTGATTTGATCGTCGTCACCTATCATGCATGGACTATGAGCACGGAAGCTCACCATGAGACGAGGCAGAGGACGGCGCCAAGGCCAATGACCCTCTTGGACCTGGAGCTCTTGGACCCGGAGTAGCCGGCGCCCCGAGGCTTGCAACAGCCGCAGCAGCCGCCGACGGCGGAGGCGGTGATCTGGGCCACCAGCAGCAGGAGGGCCGCTACTAACCCCAGTGTGTATGCCGGGTTGTCAGGGTACACGCACTCGTTCCTGGATATTATCTTGATGTCATTCGGCTGCGCGCCACAAACACCGCCGGTTCGTTTTAGTTTTCTTCAGATGGATACCAATACTAGATTACCAGACTACTAGTTAACTAGTGTAGTTACCGTGAGCTTGGTGCCCTCGGCGATGAACCCCAGCACAGCGCTTGCCACCCCAAAAACCGCTACCACGACGGACAAGACGATCACGCCAGTTTTCATTTCTCTGGCTGATGTTTCAGCTGATGTCTCGCTCTCGTTGGCTGCTTCCTCTTTTGGTCCCAGATTACTAAGATCGGGAAGCCGCCGTGTGAGATGGATGGATACAAGCCGTGTTCTGATCCTTATATACGGAGCACGTCGCATGCTCTATTAGTTTTCCACGGCAGGTGCAATCACGTGTACTCTTTGTCCATAAGCAAACGAACAAACATTGTCTCGCACTGGCTGGCGAGGACCGCGAGGTTAAGGCTCACGATCATGCATAGTCGTATCCGAAAAGATCATCTAACGACAAGCCTGGAATGCCCAATGATGACCCAGCTGCTGGTTTAAGCAAAGGAGACCCTTTTTTTTTGCCATTTAGCTGTATGCAAGAGCATCTCCAACAGCCGCGCCGCAAATTTGGCCTTTTTAGCGCGCGCAAGCGGCAGAGTGGCTCCAGCGGACACGCAATAAGCGCGCGCGCGGCATATAGAGTTGGGCGTGGGGTCCGAATCGCCATCGTGCACTGTATTTGGTGCGCCCGCTTCCGCGCGCGGCACACTCGAGCGCTTGCGCCGCACTCTCTCCGCCGCTCATGGGTGGCAGTGGCCTTGACGGCATGGGTGACGGTGGCCTTGGCAGCATGGGAGGCATGGGTGGCATGGATGCCATGAGTGGCTTTGGAGCTAGCATGGGCGGCATGGGTTTCATGGGCGGCTTTGGAGCTACCATGGAGACCATGGAAGACATGGGTGGCTTCGGAGCACCTCCGGGCGGCATGACCGGCATGGATGGCATGAGTTTTGCGTCTCTCATTGGAGGCACGGGTGCACCTCCGGGCGCCGGTGTGCCACCTTCGCATGAAGATGCCGTTGAAAATCTTGCCAACACCTTTCGAGCTTCACGTGACGAGGATGCGGCGCGCAACAATGAAGAGGAGGAGGAAGAATCATCTTCGGAGGAGTCGGATGAATCGGAGGAAGTTGGAGATGAAGACGAGGACGAGGCTTGATTGTTGTGCCTTTTGTTTGTGTCATAAACTTGGTTTGCATTTTAAACTTGGTTGAATGATGTTGTGGGCATGAATTTGAACTTGTGGGCATGAACTTTTGGTCATCAACTTGTTTGTGATTTAAATTATATGCCATGTCTTTGTTTTGTGATGTGTGAAATTTATTTTGTGTCCAAAATGCAAGAAATGTGACATGCGCCGTCTGCTCGCGCGCGCTGCATTTTAGCGCGGCTGCTGAAGCCAGCGTTGTGCGCCGCGTCAAACCTGGCGATGGACGTGCCACAAACCAGTTTTTAGCGCGCCGGGCGTTGCACGGCTGTTGGAGATGCTCTAAGTCACATGAAATTTTATGGCCACTAGTAGGCGCCAGTGCGCCGGCCGAAAGTTTCGGCCGGTCGCACCCAAACCGTACGATTAAAGACACACAGCCACATGATTCTCTCCTTCCTCGCATGAAGTTTTCTTCTTTTGTTGCCTGTACTAGTAGAAAAAATCTCCCCCGCCCTGTCATGGAGGATATGACCGGCCTCGAAGCATCTCCAGGCGCCGACCTCGCCGCCGGTCGCCGCCGGTCGCCGTCCTCGCCGTCTTTGTCTCACGCGCGTTTGTTGCCGGCTCCACGCATGCAGTAGCTTTTGCCCGCGGTTGTAGCTCTAGTGGCGATGCACTAGTGCAGAACAGGGCTATAGCACCGGTTCATAAGGCCCTTTACACTAGTACAAAAGGGGGCAATGGTCCAGGTCGGGTCAGCCCATTAGTCTCGGTTCAATCCAGAACCGGGACCAATGGTGGCATTGGACCCGGTTCGTGAGCCCCGGGGGCCGGCCGGGCCACGTGGGCCATTGGTCCCGGTTCGGCTGGACCTATTGGTTCCGGTTAGTGGGACGAACTGGGACCAATGCGCCTCGCTCCTGGCCCACAACCATTGGTCCCGGTTGGTGTAGTGAACCGGGACCAAAGGCTGCCCTTTAGTCCCGGTTCGTGGAACGAACCGGGACCAATTAGTTGCCTATATCTACCCCTCGCCCGCGAGCAGAGCACTCCCAGTGCTCTGTTTTTCATGGCCGGCGAGGGGAGAGCTTTGTGGTGCTCTAGCTCACCTCCTATGCACACGAGGTGTTCGATGGAATGCCCGAGCCACACTACTTAAGCTTTCTCCTCTCCAAGCTCAACCTCCAAGCTCCATTTTCCTCAATATTTGTCTAGGTTTAGCGGTCCGTCACGTCCCGTCCCCGTCTTCACCGCCGTCGATCGCCCACGCCGATCTCGTCGCCGGCACCACCGTGGTGAGCCTCTTGTTCTTATCTTCTTTCTGAAAGGAAAAAAATCTTACTTGTATATTTATATAGATACTTGTATAATTTTCTTACTTTTATTATTGCATCTTATATAGTGCGATGGTTTTGGTATCCGCCCCCGTCGGCCCTCGTCCTGTCTATGATTCAGATGTGGTATATATTATCTTTTCATAACTATTGTTCATTTATTGTTTATGACAATTATGCCGACCAACATGACATAGATTTTATTTATCTAGGAGGTTGTTGAACCAGAAATTCCAACCGACCCTATTGTCGAGAGGTTAAATTTAGTTGAAGAAGAAAACAATTTGTTGAAGGAAAAAATTAGAAAAATTGAGGAGGAGAAGATGATATTGGAGTTGCATGTTGCGGATGTCGAGATGATCACAAGATCAAGATGGATGCAATGCGCTTGAAGATTAGAAAGATTAGAAAATATGCCATTCATACCGAGGCTTGGTATCATTATGCCGTTGGATCAGTTGTTACATTGGTTGCGATTATGATCGCATTTGTTTTCGCATTGAAATGTTTTACATAGTTTCAGTGTATGGTTTAATTAATTTAGATGCTCTGCAGAGCTTTATATTGTTAGATGAGAACTATGTATGTACTTTGGTGTTAATGTGATGATGAACTTCTATTAATTTGGTCACTTAATTATCTATTCATGATGTTCTGTAATGATTTTTGACACACTTAATTATATATAATGCACGCAGATGAACCGGCAATGGATGTACGGTTCAAGACACACCTCCGAGTACATTAAGGGCGTGCATGATTTTCTCGAAGTGGCTGAGGCAAACAAGCAGAATGATTTTATGTGTTGTCCATGCCCTATATGTGGGAATACGAAGTCTTACTCTGACCGGAAAATCCTCCACACCCATCTGCTTTACAAGGGTTTCATGCCACACTATAATGTTTGGACGAGGCACGGAGAAATAGGGGTTATGATGGAAGACGACGAAGAAGAATAGTACGATGACAACTATGTGCCCCCTGAATACGGTGATGCTACTGAACATCAAGAGGAACCAGACGATGTGCACGATGATGCTGCAACGGGCGAAGCTGCTGAAGATCAAGAGGAACTAGACGATGTGCCCGATGATGATGATCTTCGTCGGGTCATTGTCGATGCAAGGACGCAATGCCAAGTTGATGCGATGGCACAGTGAGGACCGTAAGAAAGACGGGAAGTTGAGAGCACCCGCTGACGGGTCGCAGTGGAGAAAAATCGAGAGAAAGTACTGGGATGAGTTTGCAAGTGAGCCAAGGAACGTATGGTTTGCTTTAAGCGCGGATGGCATTAATCCTTTCGGGGAGCAGAGCAGCAATCACAACACCTGGCCTGTGACTCTATGTATGTATAACCTTCCTCTTTGGATATGCATGAAGCGGAAGTTCATTATGATGCCAGTTCTCATCCAAGGCCCTAAGCAACCCGGCAACGACATTGATGTGTACCTAAGGCCATTAGTTGAAGAACTTTTACAGCTGTGGAATGGAAACGGTGTACGTACGTGGGATGAGCACAAACAGGAGGAATTTAATCTAAAGGCGTTGTTGTTCGTGACCATCAACGATTGGCCCGCTCTCAGTAACCTTTCAGGACAGACAAACAAGGGATACCACGCTTGCACGCACTGTTTACTTGACACCGATAGTATATACCTGGCAAGCTGCATGAAGAATATGTACCTGGGCCATCGTCGATTTCTTCCGACCAACATCAATGTCGAAAGAAAGGCAAGCATTTCAAAGGCGAGGCAGATCACCGGAAGAAGCCCGCCATGCGTACCGGTGATCACGTACTTGCTATGGTCAATGATTTACACGTAATCTTTGGAAAGGGTCCCGGCGCACTAGCTGTTCCGAGTGACGCTGGGGGACACGCACCCATGTGGAAGAAGAAATCTATATTTTGGGACCTACCCTACTGGAAAGACCTAGAGGTCCGCTCTTCGATCGACGTGATGCACGTGACGAAGAACCTTTGCGTGAATCTGCTAGGCTTCTTGGGCGTGTATGGGAAGACAAAAGATACAGCTGAGGCACGGGAGGACCTACAACATTTGCACGAAAAAGACGGCATGGCTCCAAAGTAGTATGAAGGTCCTGCCAGCTATGCTCTTACCAAAGAAGAGAAGAAAATCTTCTTTGAATGCCTGCTTAGTATGAAGGTCCCGACTGGCTTCTCGTCTAATATAAAAGGAATAATAAATATGGCAGACAAAAAGTTTCAGAACCTAAAGTCTCATGACTGCCACGTGATTATGACGCAACTGCTTCCGGTTGCATTGAGGGGGCTTCTACCGGAAAACGTCCGATTAGCCATTGTGAAGCTATGTGCATTCCTCAATGCAATCTCTCAGAAGGTGATCGATCCAGAAATCATACCAAGGCTAAGGAGTGATGTGGTGCAATGTTTTGTCAGTTTCGAGCTGGTGTTCCCACCATCCTTCTTCAATATCATGACGCACGTCCTAGTTCATCTAGTTGACGAGATTGTCATTCTGGGCCCCGTATTTCTACACAATATGTACCCCTTTGAGAGGTTCATGGGAGTCCTAAAGAAATATGTCCGTAACCGCGCTAGGCCAGAAGGAAGCATCTCCATGGGCCATCAAACAGAGGATGTCATCGGGTTTTGTGTTGACTTCATTCCTGGCCTTAAGAAGATAGGTCTCCCTAAATCGCGGTATGAGGGGAGACTGACTGGAAAAGGCACGCTTGGAAGGGACTCAATAATATGCAGGGACGGATATTCTTGGTCTCAAGCACACTACACAGTTCTACAGAACTCTACCTTGGTGACCCCGTATGTCGATGAACACAAGAACAGTCTGCGCTCCAAACACCCGGAGCAGTGCGACGACTGGATTACATGTGAACACATCAGGACTTTTAGCAGTTGGTTGGAAGCACGTATCAGAGGTGACAACATTGTTTGTGATGAGCTGTACTTGTTGTCCAGGGGACCATCTTTGACTGTATTGATTTGGAAAGGATACGAGATAAATGGGAATACATTTTACACGATTGACCAAGATCAAAAGAGCACCAACCAAAACAGTGGTGTCCGCTTTGATGCAACAACCGAGAGGGGAAAGGACACATATTATGGTTACATAGTGGACATATGGGAACTTGACTACGGAGTAGATTTTAAGGTCCCTTTGTTTAAGTGCAAATGGGTCAATCTGTCAGGAGGCGGGGTACAGGTAGACCCACAGTACGGAATGACAACAGTGAATCTGAAAAATCTTGGGTACATTGACGAACCATTCGTCCTAGCCAATGATGTGGCACAGGTTATCTATGTGAAGGACATGTCTACCAGACCGAGAAAGAGAAAAGATAAGGAAGCGAATACATCATACGATGAGCCAAAGCGCCACATAGTACTTTCAGGAAAAAGGGACATCGTGGGAGTGGAGGACAAGACAGACATGTCTGAAGATTATGAAAAGTTTCATGAAATTCCTCCCTTCAAAGTCAAGGCTGACCCCAGCATCCTGATAAACGATGAAGATTATTCATGGTTACGGCGCAATAAGCAAATGACACAAGCGAAGAAAAAGTGAAGACTTTCTCCCGCAACTATTATGATGATACCATGCCAACTTTGTAACTGACGAGTATGATACCATTGTCCGTTTTGTACATGCACATGCTATGTGGGTCAATTTATGATACCATGCCAACTTTCAACTTTTTCATAGTTTATTTGAAATGCTTTAATGTCTTATGGTTCGGCCCTCGTAATAATTAAAATAGGCCCGTCAGGCAAAGCAATAGCAATAGCAAGTAGGCCCGAAAGCCTGCGATGGAGAGGAGCTCGAGAGGGGTGCGGCAGTGGGGCTTATAAACCACTGCGCGCCCCTCTTGACTAGCGAGGTGGGACTAAACTTTGGCCCCGAGGCGGGCAGCACAGAGGCCTTTGGTCCCGGTTGGTGGCACCAACCGGGACTAAAGGGGGGGCATTAATCCCG
>NC_041381.1:509742288-509796296 GCF_002162155.2 Triticum dicoccoides | reverse complement strand
ACCCCGTCGTCGTCGCCGCGCGCGCCGCCCCTTCCCCGACCCCGTCGCCGTCACCGCGCGCGCCGCCCCTTCCCCAACCCCGTCGCCGTCGCCCCGACCACACGCCGCCGCCTTCGGTTCGGCCGCCGGCGCCCTTTCCTCTTATTTTTTTGTGCATTTAATGTATATGTTCTCTGTGTATATATGTATATGTTCTCTGTGTATATATGTTCATATATGCAAAAGTTAGATTTTAGAAAAACTTTATATATGCAAAAATTTATACATATATGTAAGTATATATGTATGTATAGATGTATGTATGTGGATACATGAGGGGGGTCGATATACCCCCTCTCCGATAGCATTTTTGTGCATTTTAGGTTAGTGTATATATATGTTGATGTATATATGCAAAAGATAGATTTTTAGAAAAAAATACTATTTTTTTGTTGATGATATGATGATGTTTTTTTTTCATATATGCATTTTTTCATATATATATTATTTTTTTAAGTTGTTAGTAGATATCGATTTTAGGTTAGTGCATTTTAGGTTAGTGTAGAGGAGAAATTTAAAGTAAAATAAGGAAAAGGAAGAAAAGAGGAAGAAGGAAGAAGGAAGAAAGAAGAAGAAAAAGAATGAGAGGAAAAAGGAAAATAAGAAGATGAAGAAGAGGAGAGGAAGAAGAGGAGAAATAAATAAGAAGAGGAAAAAAGAAGAAAAAGAAGAGGAGAAGAAGAAAGGAATAGAGGAGAAGAAGAAAAAATAGAAAACTTCTTCTCCTCTATTCCTTTCTTCTTCTCCTCTTTTTTTTCTTCTTCTTCCTTCTTCCTTCTTCCTCTTTTCTTTCTTTCCTTAATTATTTTCCTTTCTCGTCGTTGTCGATATAACCCCCTCGAGATAACTTCGACATGAGGGGCGGTCGATATAAATACCCTCCCCTCGGCCCTCTCGCTCGACCAAAACTCTCGAGGACACCCAAACCCTAGAGAGAAAACGATGTTGGTCTCCTACCCCCTCCCGCCGCGCCCCTACCCGACAAATTAACTCTCTCGAAGCGTTGTTGTGTCGAGGCGACCCCAAACCCTAGAGAAGCAGCGTCGAGGCCACTAACTTGATTCCTTATTGTGATTAGTTGGCTAGTTCTACGTTTGCCACTAGTTCCATCTGTACCATATATAAACATGTTGTAAATATTTGCAGAAACTGTGGAGCACTGCCGAGACGAAGAAGCAGAAGCGATATTGAGGGACATAATCTCAAATGGAAGGGATGAAGTTGGGTCATTTCTCCTCGACACCGTTGTTGGTCAGTTGGAAGAACGGGGTGAAGAAGAGGGCTATGTTCATGATGGCTTCGGCCCATTAATGCCAGTACAAGAACATGACTATGTTCATGATGGCTCCGGTGACACAATGGAGGAACAAGAAGGAGACCGTGCTGACTGCTCCGGTGACCGAACCGAGCCCGACCAGGTATATATATATTAATTAAGCCCGTGCTGACTAGTTAATTGATGCTTCCTTGTTTTGGTATATGTACACATATTAATTACTCTCGTCTTTCTTCCTTATAATTTCTAGCCCTCCGGATCGAGCACAACTTCGGTAAGGAGACGAGGCCCGAAGAAAAAGTTGAGCTCGGATGAAAAGTTTGAGATCATAGAAATCGCGCCCGACGGCGAACCAATTGAACCCATCCGGACAAGGAAGGCATTTTCTTCTCAGTGCGGGGTTCTTGTTAGGGAGAAGATCCCGATCAGCATCCAGCAATGGTATAAGCCTAAGGAGGAAGACCCTGAGGTGTCTTATGTCAATGATACGCAGAAAGAATATCTTTGGACTGAGCTGAAGGCAAATTTCACCCTACCGCCAGAGGAGGATCCGGAGAACCCAGTTAAAAAGGAATTAATCAAGTCTTGTGCCCTTAAGAAGATGGCAACCCTAATGAGGAGGTGGAGGAAAGAGCTGAACCAGTTTGTCAAAAATAAATAGATACCAGAATTCATCGGCAAATATGAGAAGATCAAAGATCACTGGCCCGCATTTGTGGCCCACAAGACATCGAAAAAGAGTAAGAAGATGTCAGAGACAAACAAGAAAAATGCTGCGAAGAAGACGCTTCACCATCGCACGGGTTCAGGTGGCTACCTGCAAGCCCGCCTAAGTGGTCCAAGGCTGAGAATGATCTGCTTGAAAAAGGGATCGAACCAGAGACAATGAGATGGCCAGACCGTTGCCGGACTTGGTTCTTCGGGTCTGGCGGAACCTTGGACCCTGTAATAGGGTTTTTCCAGTGGACGGACGAGCAACTGGAAATACTAGTCAAGAACCTTCGACACTATATCGATGCAGCGCAGCGAGGGACGTTCCTTCCAAACAGGGAGAGGGACGAGCTCACAATGGCCCTTGCGAATCCTGAGCACCCTGGACGGACACGAGGCACGCCAGGCTCCATTCCGTGGAAGGTTGGTTTTTCGGACGCAGGGGGTTACAAAACCCACGAGAGGAGGAAGAAACTGGAGCAGGACCAACTGCAGGCGCTGCACGAAAGGGTAATGGGGCTAGAGGATCGAGAAGAGGAACGAGAAGCAGCAGATCGCAGCAAACGACCTGCCGAAGCTTCCCCCGAAGCTACCCCACCATCTCAGCCGAGAAGCAGCGTGGCTTCCACCGAGCTGCTTCAGTCGGAGCATGTCTTGACGGTTCCTGCCAGCTATCTCGTGGATGGTATCACAAAGTCTCAAAATTGCCACATGATGGCGCGATGGATGACTTTCAAGGTCAAGGCGGCTGTTGGCCAAGTTTATCCTAGTGGACCCGGCACAACTTATCACTGCCAGCCGATTCCAAAAGGATATGCTAAGGTGATGGTGGATGAAATAACGGAGGGATTTGAGGACCTCGTGCTTGACCACCCTACCGGTGAAAGGGAGACTAGGCTGGGTTCTGCTCTGAAGACTCCATGCCTATGGAAGAAGGAGCTCATCAACCTTTTGAACTGGAAGCCTCCGCCTCCTCCTCCTGCTCTGGCGAGTCAGGGCACTCCGCCTCCTCCACCGCCTCCTCCTCCGGCGAGTGACAATCAGGGCACGCGTGGCGGCACTTCGCCTCCTTCTTCGGCGCATGGCGGCACTCCACCTCCTTCTCCGCCTGCGCCGGCGCTCCCGAGCAGCAAGCAGCATCCTCCTTCTCCGCCTCGCCAGCAAGGGCGGAAGAGACCTGCCGCCGCCCCGGCTGCTCCGGCGCGTCGTACTCCTTCTCCTCTGCCTCGTAAGCAAGCACGAAAGAAGACAGACGCCGCAGCCGCTCCGTCTGCTCCGGCGTCTAGCAGCACAACCAGAGGCGGGAGGCAATAAAATACGGTCCATCATCTCTCAAGCCTCTAGAGAAGTTACCGTACGAGAGGTCCGAGGAGGAAAACGATACGATTGTGCGGACCCACGTGAAGGAGTTCTTTGAAGGGGTGAAAGCAAAGAGACATCCACCTCCGGAGGAGAAGGTAGATCCGGTGAAAGCAAAGCGCACTCTTGACGCCCTGAGGAAACCACCAAAGTCTCCACCGAGAACCAACTATGAGCGCATTACTGAACAAACATATCTCCAAGCCCAGCGGTCGGGAACTACTGTCAGTGCTAAAAGGTCAAAAGAACGAGCAAATGGGAAAAAATTGCCCAACTCGGCGAACAAGCACAACAATCGTGCCCCCCGCTCAATGTGTCTAATGCTCCGGGGATGGTGGCCGGTTATGGCAATCTTGACGATTACCTGCCTGACGATGCACTTCCTGATTTCTTGGAGGTGGACGAACACAGATACGAGTACGGGAAGCCTCTCGTCAAAGATGAAAAATCTCTGACAATAATGATGCGAAGATTCCATAATTGGTACATAGAAACCTGCAGAGAGTCTGAGGGTAAGAATGCTTTGTATCTGCATATTAAAGAGGAGCACGATCTCGTTGCAAATGATCTGTTGACTGTTCCATTTGAGGAGTTCTTCGAGTTCTTCAATCAAAAGGCCCTCGATAAATTAATGGTCTTTTGCTACTGCCTGTAAGTACTATTTCTGTCATTAAGTCTCTATATATAGCTTGGCTCTTTCATTGCATGTATTTATAATTAATTATCCTCAATATATTATGCAGATTGAAGATCGTCGAGTGCAAAAAACAAGAAATTTATGATATTGGGTTCATTAACACAAATATCATAGATGTATTTCTGGTTGAAAAGAACGTCAAAGAGGCAGAGGACAACTTGCTACAATCGTTGATCAAAAATCAAAACAAAGATACCATACTCTTTCCTTACAACGACCCGTGAGTGTTACTGTCGTGTGCATATTCGGTTTCCCTTATTACTCAAGCGAGCTTATAGTAATGTAATTGATGAGTTATGCATGCGTGCGCATGTACCACTATATTCTTCTGGAGATTAAGCTTGAGCGTGGACTAGTAACCGTCTTAGACTCGAGACGGAAAGATCCCAAATCCTATGCGGACATCACTGAAATGCTCAGCAAGTAAGTTCAATCGATCATTATCGCACCATATCGGCAACTTTTTGTTCATTTCCTGATATCTCAAGTAATAATAATAATTTTCTTTGTCTTGCAGGGTTTGGAAACAGTTCACCGCAGAAGCTCCGGGACTGCCGAAGGAGCTGACATATAAATGGCCGAAAGTAAGTACTACTGGCTAGCTAGTTGCGCGCATCTCCCGTTGATTCTATAGCTATACTTTCATCAATGCCATTTATAATGCTTCATTATTAGTTTGATTGACCTCTATTTCTCGTAAAGTGCTTGTGGCAGGAGGAAGGGAATGATTTCTGTGGATACTACGTGTGCGAGTTCATCCACACCGCGACTTTGAAAAACAAGCAGGGCTACTCTCAAAGACAATATGAAGTGCGTAAGCAATAATATTCACAATTTCATTTTATTACACCATCATTTTTGTTGAGTTTCATTCATATATATGTATTAATTAACTCCCTTCTTCAAATTAGACGTGGCAGATGCGGAATGAACTCCTAGAACCAGATCGCATGAAAGCAATTCAAGAGGAATTGACGGGATTCTTTCTTGACCACGTCATCAATAAAGCCGGAGAATACCATGTGGAAATTGATTTCAAATGCTAGGGGTTTGTAATTAAGAGATCTTATACATATTGTACATGTATGTAGCCAGTAGCGTCGGATACATGATACGAAAACTTGTTGTTCGACCAATCTCTCGGAGAAGGAGAGATCGATCGATCACTTCTCTCGGTATGCATGACGAACTTCTGTACTGAATGGTTCTCTCGATCACTTATGTATATATAGTACGTAGCGTCGACCAAGCACGAACATAAGAGAGGACACTTCTCTCTATTAATTAGCTAGCTAACACAATATATGAAACACCTAAATTAACCCCCCAAAACCCCCAACCTCCCCTCCTTTCAAAAAAAAACAAAAACCCCAGCCACTGGAATGTTGACGCGTGGACGCCTTTTGGTCCCGGTTGGAGCCACCAACCGGGACCAAAGGCCCCCTGACTGGGCTCGGCGCACAGGGCCACGTGGAGGCACATTGGTCCCGGTTCTGGTTTGAACCGGGACTAATGGGTGGAGGTATTAGTAATGGCCCATTAGTCCCGGTTCATGAACCGGGACTAAAGGCCCTTACGAATCGGGACTATTAGGTGTTTTTCTACTAGTGTTAGTGCCGGTTCTGTAACCGGCACTAAAGGGTGGGGAGTAAAGGTACCATCCTTTAATCCCGGTTTCAACACGAACCGCCACTAAAGGGGCACCACGTGGCATGAGCCCGCACTAGGGGCTGGGGGACCTTTATTTTATTTTATTGATTTTTTTGAAAAAAATTGATTTTTGTCTGATTTTCAAATTTCTGAATTATTTTACGATTTAATCTCTAATCACCCCTCATCATTCCAAATCGTCTAACTTCTCGGCGGGTCACCTATCCTCTCACTACCCCCTAGTTTCCAAGTCTGCACTTGTTGTTTACCTGACAATAGTAAGCTGTTAATGCTATTAACACTCAGGAGTTTAGCTTGAGCATGAAGTCACATGTTTAACCGTTTGAATTTGAAACTATTGTTCTAAATAATAATAATTATTTAGTAACACTAATATTTCTTGAATAAGTAGTTTGACCATAGTTTGACCAGATTTGACCATAGTTTGACCACAACTCAAAAAAACTAAAATAATTATTTATTAACACTAATATTTCTTGAATAAGTAGTTTGACCACAATTTGACCATAGTTTGACCACAGTTTGACCAAATTTAACAAAAAGTCAAAAAAACCAGAAATTTGAGCATATCTTTTTTTCCTTTAAGAATTTGAGGATTCTAAAAATTTGCAAATAGGCCTACGACCGTCGAAATCGGATGCGGATTTTCACGCTGATTTTTTTATATATTATGCGTTTTTTTCGACATCGTATGCAAAACATATGGCCGTTTTACTTTTTCATAATACTTTTTTGCAAAACATGTCCAAATTTAAGTTTTTTTAATTTTCCTAACTAGTAGATGTAGTAACATAACTACATCTTGAAGGGTTTTAGTTTTTGAAGTTTTTATCATTTTCTTTTGTTTTTTACAAAACTAAAATGGCGATACACCGGGGGGGGGGTAGAGTTTGAAAATTGCCCTTTAGTCCCGGTTTGTGTCTCCAACCGGGACTAAAGGTTATACCCAATATTTTAAATAGCACGCTATTTCGCCGTTATAACGCGGTTATAGCATATTTGGAAGGGAGACGTTACGTTTGAGCAAAATCGGACGCTACGGTGCTAATTGCGTAATTAGCGTGCTACACACGCTATAACGTTGTAACGTCGTAACGTTACAACGTGCAGACCATGCAAAACTGAAATAAGCACAGCCCAGCAGGCCAAAACCAACCCACGACCACTAGCTTTCTCACTCCTTTTATCAGATTCTCCCACGAGACCTAACCGGCTAACCCTAGTTCTCACTTCTCATCCCTTTCTCACTCCTTTTTATGTGCTGGATTTGGCCCTTATGCATATATTGCTTGCTCCTATGAAAAAATTAGTTGCTTAAATACTTTATTTCTAGGTATATTTGATTTTTTTTGCAAACGCTATTTTGAAATATAGCACGCTATTAGCGTGCTATAACTTGTGTAGCATTTAGAGAAGGTCCTCGCTATATTTTGTAGCGCGCTATTTAAAATATTGGTTATACCCCTTTAGTCCCGGGACTATAGGTTGGCCCTTTAGTGCCGGTTTGTGTCACAAACCGAGACTAAAGGGGCTCGTGTGGCCCCGGCCTGACGCTAGCATGCCACCATCCCTTTAGTACCGGTTTGTGACACAAACCGGGACTATAGGTCACAAATGAGACGGCACTAATGCATAGTCGTTCGAACCGGCAGTAATGGTCACATTAGTGTTCGTTCGTTTACAAACCGGGACTAAAGGGCTGAACATTAGGCCCGTTTTCTACTAGTGATGCTTGCCTTCGGTGGTGACGCTCACAGCTCTGGTTTGCGACGGTCGCAACTTCGGTGGTGACCGTCGCCGGTCGCAGCACACGTCGACGAGCTTGCAGTAAACCTCACCTCGGTTACTCAATGTAGCAAATATGTTTGCTGGTTGTAGCAAATGGGTGTGCCGATTCCAGCAAAGAAAATAATCTCGCTGGTGCCGTCCACCTGATTTTGTCGTTGATGGTGAATTTCTATGGTTCAAGCAAAACTTGATGTCAGATGTAGCAATTTGGGTCACTGGATGCAGCTCCGGCGGCTGGTCCCCGCACATAGTCCCATCGACTTGTATCATTTTCGCCGCCGGTTCCAGCACACCAGATAGCCGGTTCCAACAATTTTCGCTGCCGGTTCCAGCACGGGGCATTGTTGGTTCCAGCACGGCGCCCTTGCTTCTAGCGAAAAACCTCCGATCGCCCCAGAACGGCGAACTTCTGGTTCCAGCTTTCCTATGCACTGGTTCCAGCACCGCTCGCTGCCGGTGCTGGAACCAGCCAGTGGAGGAGCAACAACCGCAGGGAAGAGAGCTGCAACCGGTAAGGGGAGATGCTGGAACCTGCGGTTGATGGAGCTGCAACTAGCAGGCCAGAGCTACATCCGTTTGGGCGAAAGCTGGAACCGGCTAGTGTCATAGCTGCAAACAGCGAGTGGTGGAGCTCGAACGCGCTGGGTGTCCTCCCCCAGCTAGCTGACGGCAGCCATGGCGACGAGAGCGCCCCGGCTGCGCACTCCTCCCTACACAGGCGACTCGTGTGTCGCGCCCGAGAGGCGAGCCGACGTGGGATCGATCTAATGGTAGCGTGGAAGAAAGCAAAAGGCAAAATAGAACGGGGATCGAGTAGATAAGGAAGAAGACAGGGTCGTAAGTGGTGCGTGGGCCCTCACAGCCACGCGTATTGGTAGTAGCGGTGCGTGCGATTTCAGTGTAAAGTTGTGTGTGGTTTTTTTTCTTAATAAAGGGTAATACCAATGCCATTAATTTATTCTTCCTTATAAACCTTTTTTAGTTTAGCTTAGTTTATTTTCTTCTACAAGGGTAATACAAATGGCACTAATTAACTCCTTTTGTAAGAAATTTATTATTTACAAAAATTACATTATCATATGTTTATTCTTGCATATTTAAAAAAGCGCAATTTGTGTATATTGTGTGTAATTGTTTTATTTTTGCACATTTTTTGTTTATTTTTTTAAAGGGTAGTACTTATGTCACAAATTCATTCTTTCTTAAAAAACTTCATTTTTTTAGTATATTAGTGTTGGGAATGAGAAGGCCAAAGAAAGTATTTTTTTTATTTTTTATTTTTTACCCACAGTTGCAGAATATTATTTTCGGTTTATGTGTGTTTGTTTAATTTAGGGTTAATTCCCTCCCATGATTCATTTTTTCTTACCAAGAAATTTGCAGTTCTTTATTTTTCCTCTGTTCAAATTGTCATATGCAAAGTGAACTAGTATGTTGAATTAAGTCAAATTCATACGTAGTGTGGGATTCAGGTACACATAAAAATTACGGAGCTCTTGCTGATCTACACATGAAAGAAGTACCAGCCCTATGCATGAATTTCAATGTCCATTGCACACGATGTGCTATAGTTGGGCCTTGAAGTCAAAAAGAAGTGAGCAGCTAGTACGACCGATCGAGTAGGAAGTAGGCGGACATGCGAGCAAATCGACTAAATGCAATTTGTAGTGAATCGACTGACTCTAAAAGAAAAATCAGTCAACTTACCATGTGCTACAGTCGGCCCCCCTTTTTTGCAAATTGAACATATGAATCAAGCTATGCAACCCGCCGTTCTAGCGCCATCGCTCCGACGCTAGCGTCCTTTTAATCGCCGTGGTAAACATCCGATCGCTCGTTTTCCTATACGCCGCGTGATCAAGCTAGAGCTGCTGACCCATGGGCCAGGCTTGCGCGCGGGCCAGCATTGCAGCGGGACGGGGTGTGCGTGCATGCGTTTCTTACAGCGGGCTGGCAGTGCGTCGTTCGTAGGTTCGCAGCGGTCATGGGTTGGCAGGGCGGTTTTCGCGGGCCGGCGGATCGTTCTTTACCTCCCTCGTTTGTACCCAGCGGCGGCGCCTCGGCTTCAGCCGCGCCTGGCCCCATCTGTCGGTCTTCTGGGTGCGTGGCGTTCTGGTCTCCGTTGTTTACGTGGGCGGCTCGCTTCGGCCCGCTGGGTAAAAGAGGTTATTCGTCCTCTGCGTGCTGCTACGCGGGCTGGCTTGACCTTGTCACGCTGCAGGTGGCCCCTTTCTGTCCTTGGTCCCAAGCGTCGGGCGAGTTGGGTTTCTCTCTAGGTTTCTCTAGGAGTTACAACGGCTGTTTGGGTCCGGATGCGTGGTCTCTTTCTGCTCGTCTCTCCCTCTGTGCCTCCCGTCTCATCCCACTTCCCCGGTTCCCCCGCCTGCATCTCCTCGCCTTGCCCTCATCCGCTCGCCCGCCATTGTTGCTCCTCATCGCTCGCCGTTGTCGGTCCTCGTCTGCTCATCACGCCCTCCTCCGCTTGTTTCCGTCATGGCTCCTCGCGCTGCTGTTGTTCCGTTTGGGTAGGGTGAGTTCTTGTTTTATTTGGTTGATTTCCCACTGCTTCCGTCGTAGGTTGATCTTTGCTGACTTGTTCTTGCTTGTCCCCTCTCCTTTCTTCTTGTTTGCAGGGCTGCTGCGTCTGGTTTGCTCTCCGCTTGTGCGTCTGCTTAGTCCTTCTTTGTGAGGTGAGGTTTTGCCTGCTCCCCTGCTTATGAGCTGCTCGATGAAATGCGTGACTAGGTTTTTGCCGGGCTGGGACCGTTTCTTTATTTTCTGTGGCATGAATGAGTGTTAGATCTGCTGTGTAGTGCTTTTAGGAGGTGATTTTACAAATGTGTGGTCGTTCTAGGAGGTGATTTTACATATGTTTCTCTGCTTTGGTTGCTGCGGTTCCTAGGTTTAGGCATTGACTGGGTTAGTTTAGGACTACTTTGCTTGTCTCTTGTTTCGGTCTAGGTTTGTATGGCCATGGGCTCTGGCACAGGTGAATTCAATTTATGTTTGTTCCTAAGTTGTCTACCCTTTAATGCTCATGTGCATCTGATTAAATGCCTCTGTTTGTTTGACTGGAGCTTGTTCTTATTCATTAATTTTTTGTCTGCTCTTCCTACACATGTAGCTGCTGTGGTTGTCATCCTTCTTTGCCTTCCTTCCTGTTTGTTTGGTCTAGGGCCTGCAATGTTTGGATATATTAGATTCAATCAAAAAAGCTTTGTTTGTGTTCCTGTCAGTTTTAGACGTGCAAGTAGCTCGATAATTTTTTTTTCTTTTTTTTTCAGTACATACATACAGTTACACCATAGGCTCATCAATTTGCTCTGATTAAATTAGCAAACCTGAAGCATATAAGGATTCACGTGACTGAAAGTTCACTCTCTTTCAGGAGAAAGACTTTTAGTTAATACCAGTCGAATTTGGTCAGGCTAATAATCATATCCTTTCGTAGTCATCAGGTTTGCTACACTCAGTCATAATAAAATATTCTATTTTTTCTTTTTCACAGTGGCATTGCAATGGATATTGTTTGTTTACTAGCAGAGTAGCAGTGTGCTTAGTGTGCTGCGGTTGTCATCCTTCTTTGCCTTCTTTCTACCTGTTTGTTTGGTCTAGGGCCTGCTATGTTTAAATATATTACGAAAACTTACACTGTCCAAGGCGAGTCCATGGGTTAATACGGGTTTACTTACGTTTGCTTGCTTTTCCATGTGCTGTAGGTCCTCCTTTCCGACGTCTGGCTGCCCGATCAACTGATCTCCTCGCTCCCGGTTCGTGGAAGGCCTGCTGCAGTTTGGTTCACCTGACGCCCCACGCCTTGTCTTTCATCTTGCCAAGGTTCCATCTTCTTCCCTGCCCTTTCCTTTGTTGTGATCCTTTAAAAGTTACTCTCCTGCTTGGTTCTAACTATGTATGTTACGTGCATTGTGTCGTTTTGTGTCTTTCTTTACTATTACTTGTTGATGATTGTTCCTTATGGCTAATTTTACTGATCGCTCTCGAACGTTCTTTTCTGCATGTGATTCTATCGTTGCTTCCCATGCTCAGGTTGCCTGTTGTGGTACATTTTGTTGTGCCTATTCTAGAGGTTGTGGTAGCCTACTATGAGCTTCCTCCTCTTAGCTATCTGTGTGAGGTCGATGAGAATGGCGACGTCCTTGCTGGGTTAGAGGTTCAAATTCCTGGGCATGGTGTTTTGGTGATGGCATAGAGTTTTTTTTGGTGTCCTGCGTGTCTGGGTTGTGCGGAAGCGTACGAGCAGGTTGCTCGTGAGGCAATTAGGTTTTTGCAGGGATTGTATGGCTTTGTGGTTAGGGATTACAACCATGAATCCGTTGTTGTCTATAGGAATTGTGGAAACAGTGCGAGTGTTGTTGCTGCATCGGTTGTTCGCTATGCAGCTTATTTGGAGAGGGTTCTCGCTTCCACACGCTCGTCCACCACAGACCCATCTATTAGTGTCTCTCGTGCCCATCCACATCCGCCTCCTAAGCTAGCATTGCTGTATTTAAGGCTTGTAGCGTCTGTGTGCTGTATTTAGTCAGTGTGGGTTGTTGTTCTTATTCGACTGTTCTATTTATTTGATGATGATATTGTATTCCATGTTCCTGAGTTCAGTTTGTAAATTTGTTTTGCTGTCACACCTTATTATCTTGCCCATGGCATTGTTTTTTATGGTTCCTAAGCTATGCTTCTCTTTTTTAGTTTCCATGAGAGCAATTCCAATGTGTTGTGCCTGTTTGTTTTGTCTTCAGTTGCAGCATTGTGATGTCTGTTTTTCCGTGCCCTTAGTTGCTTTGCTTGCGGTATGCCTCCGCGCCGTCCTATTCCTGCACGATCTTCTGGTCCTTTGGGGCGTGCTTCCATTTCGGGTCGTGCTTTCCCCTCACTGCAATATCACTCATCATCCTCAGATCGAAGACCTGGCGAATGGATGATATCGACATTGGTGTGGTCTGTGACGAGGGATCCCCAGGTTCAACATTGTCAAGGACAAGAACACCTGTACCCAAGGTTATGTTCTAAACCTCTTTTGTGGTCACTTCATTCTAGAGATAGGCTTGAGCGAATTACTGTGCCCGATTGAAATTGTCAGCTATCGAGATGGTTTCAAGACACTGATTGGTTTCTACCGTATGCACACAAAACGTCTCCCCTTTTACAATTACCACTTCTATAGGATACATGGAGTTCATTATCCCTAAGTAATTTTCTCCTAAAAAATTTAGATTTCAGAATATGCCACTTTAATACCTGTTATGCGACCTCTGTTACACATAATTTGGACCTAGAGATGTCAGGTTTCACAATGTGCCAGTTTAATGTCTGTTGTTCGGCCTCTGTTACACATGATTGAGCTTTTTCCCTTGTGTCTTCGATTTTGCTTTCACAGGTTCTTAGTGCTAAAAGCATTATTGTTCTACATTTTAGCTATACTTGTCATGCCACTCTTTTTTCCCTTAGTCTATAGCTAAAGCGTTACTGAGAATGTTTGGCTGAATTTTGACTTTGTAGCACTTATTCCATGTGAGGCACATAGCATATTTATGTCATCCGGAAATAATAGTGTCATCTCAACTTCTATAGAAGAATCAAGCAGACGTGGCTACTGGTTTATGATGTCACCATAAATAATAGTGACATTTGTTCTGTGTCCTGATTGTACTGAGTTGCTATCGATTTATTAGTTGTAGAGACAAAATAAATTTGAAAGGGTGAATTTTTTCCAATCCATGATGTGCTTCCAACTCTGAAGACTAGAGAAAATATAATTCTCTTTGACCTCTCTTTTAAGAAATGTTTGGAACATTTCTTCCATATTCAGATGGAATACATATACTCAGTGACATACTTTTGAATTCATATAGACAATTCATCATTGAAAATAGAGTGCACTATATTTTGCGTTATATATGCATTTAGAATACATCTTTACTATTTTATCAATCATTCTTACTGGTTTCTAATCATGATATTTGGCATACCATTACTTTTCCTCTACAGGAAGATGACTACCTGATAGTAATTCCTTATGCCCACATATTTGACCTTATGCTAAAAGCTTTAAAGTTGCCCCCTGCAAGTTACTATCACAAGATATGTCTGGGCGGCAAGAATCGTGTGATGGTTACTTTCAATTCTTCCTCGCAATTGGTTGATGGTTTGCTTGTTCCGACCTCAATATCGGGTGCAATTTTAGATGGCTATGAAGATGCAGAAGACAGTGCTGCTATCGCAGCTATTAGGTACATGGAAAATGCATATGGCAGAGAAATGAGAGATTACCACTACACCCATGTCAAGAGGCTAGAAAATCAAGTCAAGCATCTGGTCAGATGGTTAGTAGTAGCGAATAAGACAATCAAGAAGATACGCAAAGGGTGGTACTACGCCGTCAGATATATGAGTTCATATTCTACTCAAATACAAAACACAACGACTGCTTGACACTTGAGTGGATAGGATAACACCAAAGGGGTTATGAAAGCAGCACTTGCAAGCATTGAAAAACTAACACGGAGGCTGCGCTATATTGGTACGAAGTTTGAACAGCGCCTGGAGACTACAAGAGATAGCTTTTGGTAAACTTCGGTCGATATGCGCTCACCAGGATGCTCCTAAGGTTACTAGAACAGCTACCTTTTGTTTCATATCAAGAAACTTGGTCTATTTGTCATTTTGGAGCACTCTAAGTAAGATATGTATAGCCTGTAGCCTTCCATTGCTGCCTCTTTGGTTAAAAGCAGCGTATCAACTTTATATTCTGCTTAGACTGTTGTGTGGTGCACTTCTGAACTAATATATGCTTTTGCCTTCAAGTGCACGTCCAAAGGCCTCTGCATAATTGTCTATCAGTATCACTTGTTTGCTGCATACTGTATCATGGTTGTGCTATGCAGCAGCAATACTTTAAAACAATCTTCCTTTGTCTACTGCATGTTCTCTGCTCAGTGCAACTATGCAAGCTCTACCTTTTGAAATTCTTAGTGTGAGGATGCCTTATCAATAATATTAGCTTGATGTATGCCAACTAAAAAGGCTCTTATACATGTTTCAATTTGTATCTACATATTTCAATGCACACTCCTCCAATACCTGGCTTGCGCTTGGCCTTTGCGCCATGGGCACAACGGGTCATCTAGTGTTAAGCAAAGACGTAACCATGCGGATACCTCCTGGCATGAAGCCCCGGTAGATTGCTTAATCAAAAGGGACATGCTCTAACTGGCAAGTTGTGGTGCATGTAGCTACGCGGTGGTCGCTGATTGCAAAACTATTTTTTATTTCTAAAAGGGGATACCCGCAACTCTGCTCATCGTAATGTACACAACCATTTTACTAAATCACAATTCAAAGCAAATAACTATTAGATAAGATGGGTAATAAGATCACAACTGATCGGTGATGAGGTTACATGATTCAAACCCATAATCTATTATTGGCACGCCAACCAAAGTAGTTGAATAATTTTGTCGCGACCGTCTCCAGATGGTTGTACCCAAATGACATATGCTCTTGATCATCCACATGTTGCACTAATGGCCACATACGGATTGATGTCGTAGTCTTAAATATAACCTATAGATTTTCTTGTACAAATGATCTATTAAAAATGCAATCATTTCAACAATTCCAAATTGCCCATGGAAGAGCACAAACTCTCACTCGGATGTGTCCCTTGAGTTTTGGGTGGATACCACCCAACCGGTTTCCAAACAAATTCAATATACTTGTTGGTGGTAACAGATTACATCAGAAAAAGATTGCAAACTGGCAAGACAGAAAAAGATGATGAATTGTTTCCTCTTGATCACAAAAGTAAGATTTTTGCTACACTGTCAATTTCATTTTGCCATTTAGTAAAAAGGACCCCCTCTGCAAAACCTACATGAACACTTTAATCTTAACCAGGACTTTGGTTTTAAAATATGATGTCTATGAAAAATAGGCTCATAACTAATGAGGTTCGCATAAGACTAGACAGTGAAGACACTATTGCTATTCAACCTCCATCAAAATACGTCTGGCATATTTGATAAATTGATACCAATCTCCGTACTAAATGGTGTCACACTGTTCATTTATTCTCAATTAAAATCCCTAGAAAATTGTATATTCAAGGGGGTTGCCTTGAGCACTGAGGCCAACAAGGCCTCTTTTTTCTGCACAATATTACATAGGATAGTAACTACTTGTGAAAACTTGACAATCATTACACGTATAGTGCAAAGGAAGAACCGGAGTAGTTTTATTCTCAATGACAAAATGAATACATACTTCTAATTATGTGAAGGAATACCCTTTGCTTAAGTGTCATCAACGAAGATCATTCATACTATTGCAGACTTCTAATTATGTGAAGGAATACCCGAGTTTCCCTCGCTCACCGCAAGTGGCTGGAGAGGAAAGAAGTGGTGAGGTCTCAGCCACACCTCAAAGCCTTGTTTCCCATCTCGCAGGCTCTTTGCTCTTTCCACCTGATGTTTGTCCAGGCAAGATTCAGAGAAACCCTAGTAACGACAACATGTTACCTATCGTGGGAAAGAAGAAAATGGGTACACAGGAAATTGGTGCAAACTGTTGAGTATATTGATTATTAGAAAATACGAGATAGACTAGGATTTGTTCTGACTTGTCTTGTTGTCGGGGAGAACTGATCCCCGAACACCTATGGGGCCGGCGGACCGGGCCCCTTTCGGTTCGGCGGGGGGCGAAGGTCGCATGAAGAGCAGATCGAGGCGAGGCACACGAGCAGTTTACCCAGCTTCGGAGCTCTCCGGAGAGATAACACTCCTACTGCTGCTTGTCTGGTTGTATTATCTGGTGTTCTTGCTCTCGAGCGAGAGAGTGTGATGTTTTCTGGGCTACGAATGAATCGAAGCAAACTGTTCGAGGCTCCGAACCCTCTCTACGTTGCGCATGAGCCTCCTTTTATACGCTAAAGGGGTCACCGACAGGTGGCAACGCAGAGGAGGGTAAAAACCTAAAAAGCGAGGTAGTTGATACAGTTGCTTGTACAGTACACCCTACCTAACCCTCTCTACGTTGCGCATGGGCCTCCTTTTATACGCTAAAGGGGTCACCGACAGGTGGCAACGCAGAGGAGGGTAAAAACGTAAAAAGCGAGGTAGTTGATACAGTTGCTTGTACAGTACACCCTACCTAACCCTGACGGCAGGGGACAAGGGCATTAAATGCCCGTCTGAGTCGCTCGAACAGTGCAGAAAAGGACCGTTAGGGGCGCCACCGTTCGCCACGATGGCGATCTTGTCAGCTTCGCATGCCACTGCGCACCGCTGGCTGCACAGCCTCCCGCCGCGCGCGCCCGGAGAGCCCCCCAGAGCGACACGTTGGTGGATGCGCTGGAGCGTGGGCGCAGAGTGGCCGCCTGCCGCGGCAAGCGCCTTGCCGCTGTTGTTATCTTGCCGGGTCCAGAAGCTCGTCGCTCACTGGGCCTCGGGGTACCTTATTTAGTCTTCCCGGCAAGCTCCTCTTGCCGGGGCCTTGTTGCCTTGCCGGAGCGCGTGGCGCGTCGCGGCAAGTTCCTTGGAGCGCCTTGGTTGGCCTTCCCGGCAAGCTCCTCTTGCCGGGGTCTTGTCTCCTTAGCTTAAATACTTTGTTCTTGGATGGCTCCAAGGGAACCTTGGGGGATCTTGGCGATCGCCCGGCAAGCCTTTGCCGCGGGGTGCTGCAACTGCCCGTGCACAAGTTCGGGGTACTAGGGTACCCCTATTCTAGTACACCGACAGGAGCCCCCGGGCCTGGGCCAGACACGGTGCCGAGCGCTGTTGGGCCAGGCCCAAGACAGGGCACGGGCACACGCGGGCTGGGCCACGCCAAATCTTGTTCCGTATCCACCGCGCTCTCCCATAACGGCACGCGTTGAATGCGGCATCGTGGGAGAGATCGTGGGTGGTTGTTTATTTGGAAGGCCGAAACGTCCGCCCCGTCCCTCTTTATAAGCAGAGGAAACAGAGGCAGTTCGTTCCCCCTCGCTGGTTGCTGCTACTCTTTCTTCACAAACTCCGCCGCTCCCCCCTTCTTCTCGTGGCCGAGAGAGCAGCGCTCCGCCCCCCCATTGCCACCAGCATCACCACGCCGTCGACCTTCCCCACCACCTCCGCCATGGCCCCGAAAGCCGACAAGGGAAAGGGTGTGAAGTCGGCCGAGGCGCAGCGGCTCGCGGCGCTGCAGAAGGAGCGGGCGATCTTCACCCCCCAGCTCGGCATGCAGGAGCTGAGGGAGTACTTCTACCTCTTTTGGGCGACGGAGACGCATGCGCATCCGCGCACGAGGGTACTCCCGGCCGCTGCCTCGGAGTCGGCTCCAAATGGGTACCCGTTCTTCCCGCTATTCTTCTATTGCGGGCTCTGCCCGCCCTTCTCGGAGTTCTTCTGTGATATTATGAACACATATGGCTTCCGCCTCCTTGACTTCACCCCCAATGCTGTCCTGACCATGGCAGTTTTCGCACACTTGTGCGAAAACTTTGTCGGAGTCCACCCTAGTGTTGCCCTTTTCCGCCACTTCTTCATACCTCGGATAGAGAGAGGAGAGCCGCTTGCCGGAGGGATTGCCTGGGTCTCGAGAGTCGGCAAGAAAGAGGCGTACTTGGAGGGTGAGCTTCACAGCAAGTGGGAGGAGTGGAGAGCGGAGTGGTGTTGCATCGTCGAGGAGGATCCGCAGCCCTTCACCGCCGTGCGCCAAACTCCAATAGTGCGCGGCAATGACTGGAGCAACGCGGCCCCAGAAGACGAGAGGCTGAAGATCGCCATCACTAGGATTCTTCGCCTCAGGCTTGCCGGGCTCACCGTAGGTGCTGTCGGGGCAGATTTCCTCCGCCGCCGCATTGCCCCCATGCAGGAGAGGGGGAGGCCCGCCTGGGAATTCAAGAATTCGGCGGACATCATGAGGCTGCGGCCGGGCCTCAACTACAACTTCACCTTCTTGGAGTTGGACGCAATGCTATTGGAATTATTCAAACGCGACCCCCAGCACCCATTCACATTGCCGAGGGGCGTAGTTCCTTTGTGCAATAACTCTTCGCTTGACCGGATCCGCGCCATGATGCCGTTGTGCGATTCACACGACATCGTCCCAACTTGGCAAGAGCCTGCGGATGACGTTGTGCGAGCGTTCTTCGACACCTTGGAGGAAGTGCCGGTCCGCGCCGACGAGCAGAAGAGCCTCACCCGTGACACCACCGACGAGGAGCTGCAGCTTATCGCTACTAGGGCGGAAGAGGCTGCGGCCGCAGCTGCTGCGGGTGTGTTTGGGTTTACTGTGGAGGAGGCGGAGGCTGCAGAGGCGGCAAACCTTGGCGAACGTGCGGAGTTCATGGGCGAGGAGGAGCCTGCCGGTTTCGAAGCCGAGTCGAGCGAGGCCGGCGAGGAGGAGGCTGAGCCTTCAGAGAGCTTGCCGCAGGCGGAGCCCCCGGCCCCGCCAAGGAGGCGCCTTCGTAGGGCCGGGGACGCAGCGGGGCGGTAGCCGGCTCCACAGCCACCGAGCTGCGCGACGCGCTCTACCGCGGCAAGCAATGTTGCCGCGGGAGCGCCTCACGCAACAGCGGCAACTGGAGCGGGATCTTCCCGGGCCACCGCCACTGCCCCCGCCAAGCGGGCAAGGGATCCTACTCCTCCACCTCGCCGCACCGGAGGAGGGTCGGACTTTGATCTTTCCGCGCTCAGCTCCGACGAGGAGGAAGAAGAGTGAGTTTCTTTGGTGCTCTTATAATCCTTCAATCTTGCTGTTTATATCTTGTATCTGACTTGCTCCAATCTGGACTCCTTTCTTTTCAGGACGCTAGCCCAGAGAGCGGCGAAGAGGGCCAAGGCCGCGGTGATCGTCATCGAGGATGACCCCATCGTGTCAGCAAGAGGTGGGTCCGAGACCACCTTGACGGACCCGGCAATCACCCCTCCAAGCAGCCCTCAGCGCAGCCCCCAGCGTAAGTTCATAGTTTAGCCTTCTGCTGTCGGGCGCGCTTGAGTGCTTTTTCCTTTGTTGATATCTTGCTTGTTGACTTGTGCAGGAGCAGAGCAGCCTCATCAGGAGCGCCCGGAGGCTGGTCCCGAAGTGCCACCTGCTTCGACTGCACCGCCAAGGGAGGAGTCCCCGGCAAGGGAGCGCTCTCCGGCGAGGGGGGACTCTCCGGCAAGGGACAGCACTGCTGATCCTGCGGCGACCGAGGCCGTAACTGAAGATCTTGGCGCAGGTAATCCACTTGCCTAGAAACTTTCCCTTGGGTTCTGCTTCTTCCGTTTTTTCTTTCTTGGATTTTTGATTGATTTTCCTCCCTTCCTCGTTCTTCAGACCCATCTACGGCTGAGCCAATGGAGACAGAGGGCGCCGACGAGGAAGGTGCCGGTGCTGATGAGACCGTCGGCGAGGAGGCCGCCGGGGCTGCTGCTGCGGAAGCCGGCGAGGGGTCGGGCGATCGCACTGACGACCCTTAGGCCGCAGGAGCGCCGGGCGCTGCGCCGACCGCCGAACCCTCTGCCGCTTCCGCGGAGCCGGGCTCCGAGGAGCCCCAGCCCGGTGCCTACTTGCAGGCCGGTGACAATATCTTCATCAAGCTGCCCTGGGCGTCGAGCTCCAGGGCGCCGGTCGAGGGGGAGACTTTTGACGGGGAGGTGCTCGCCTCTGCTGGACTGTCATTGGTCGACGCGCCCGGCAACAGCAGCGGCGAGCCTGAGGGGGAGCAGCTACTGCGGAAGCTGCTGTCACTCTACCGCACCCGGCAAGCCAAGCTGGCTTCCCGGGAAGCGCTTGTCGCGAAGGCGGGAGTTGACATGGAAAAGCGCGCGGAGGAGCTCTGGGGCCAAAATCAAGAAGCTCTCCGGTCCCTGGCGCAGGAGCAGGAGCGAGTCGACGAGGAGCGCACGGCCTTTCTTCTCGAGAAGGCCGAGGCTGAGGAGGAACAAAGGCTTGTTGCCGAGAAGCATTCCGCGCGGGAAGGTGAACTAGTGCAGCGGAAGGCCAACCTCGACAGCTACGAGGAAGAGCTCGCCGAGCATGAGCGAGCACTTGGCGGGGCGCTCAAGAAGGAAAAGGACGCCGCGGCAACTGCAGAGGCCGCCAAGAAAGAGCTAGAGGAGAAGGTGGCGCAGCTGGAGGCCGATATTGGGAAGAGCGGCGAGGAGCTTGCCGCGCTCAAGCGTGAGCGTGAAAAGGATGCTGCCGCCCACGGTGAGCTGCAAGGCCTTCTCGCTGAGAGGGGCAAGGAGCCCAGCGCCGCCAAGGATTCCAAAGCAGACCTGGAGCTGAAGCTGGCCACGCTGACGCAGATGCTGGAGGCCGCCAAGGAGCGGGAGAAGACCTTGTCGGAGAAGGTCAAGGCTGACGCGGCGCTGCTGGAGAGCATTGCAGTTACCCAGAACTCGTTCAGAGACACAGTGGAGCACTGGACCGAGGGTCTGGTGAACACTGCCGCAGTCATCAACGAGGAGCTGGCGCAGCTGGGGATGGAGGACTTTGGGTATCCTTCCGACAAGAGTCTTCAACCCAGTGCCAAGCTCAGCCTGTTCTTTAAGGGCGTGGCGACGGCACTCCAGTGGCTCCGGGAGAGGATCCCGAAGCAGCTGGCCGACGAGTCGCGCAAAATCTGCGCCGGGGTTCTCCAGAAGGTGCTGATGAAGGTAGCCTTTCGCAATCCAGGCCTCAGCTTCACCAACGTCCTCAGGTCCTTGCCGCCTGACGCCGATCTGGATGCACTCAAGGCCCTTGTCGCACCCATTGTGGACAAGGTGAGCGAGATCAAGAGAGTCAAGGGCGGACGCGTAGATTAGGCCGCCCATTCCTTCTTTTCCCTTGTCGCTGCTGATTATGTTATGCAAACAGTCTGTTAGGGCTGCGACAAGTTATCTTTGTAATATAACTTTATTTCTGTCTATTAATTGCAATGTTATTTCCTCTACTAGATTCCTTCCTTTGTATGTTTTTACCCTACGCTTCTAGGGAACTTGTCGGCGCAGGCGCCCGAGCCACGAGCGCTGAGTGCGGAACTTCAGCAGCCTGCTGGCGGCGCTGCTTCCGACAAGAAACCTTGTCGCAACTAGATGCAGCACGCTTAAGCTGTTGAGTGGACTCGAAACAAAGTAAGGGCGCAACTAGCCACAAGTTGGTTCCTCCGCGCACAGGTTTTCCATACAAAGCAGGGTTGTTCGAGGAAGATAACTCAAAGATTTAAAGAGCGATTGCTCAAACTTTGGCAACTTAGCTTTTCTGTCATTTGCTTCCTGGTAAGGCAAGTCTTTGCTTGAACGACGCCTGGCCCATACCACAATCTTCTCCTTCCCCCCCGGCAAACTTGTGTGCGCGAGAACCTTCTTTTCTTTTAAAAGAAAAAGAAAGAAGAGAAAATAATAATATGGAGCTCTTCGGCTCGTTACTGCTTACCGGATGTAGGTGCTGCACAAAGTGTCAGATAATCGCATGCAAGAAAGGAACTAACGCATGAAATGGACAAGCTGTGCGGAGCACATGGTGTTTTACTTATGCACGGGATCTGCGCCCGGCTTTGTACAAAGGATTACAAGAAGAAGACCAAGTCCGGCAAGAGCCCTGATGCCCACTCCGGCAAGCGCACCTCTTTGGAGTGCTGCGCTACCGTCGAGGACGCACCATCGAGCGCCCGGAGAGGCCCCCAGAGCGATACGTTGGTGGATGCGCTGGAGCGTGGGCGCAGAGTGTCCGCCTACCGCGGCAAGCGCCTTGCCGCTGTTGTTATCTTGCCGGGTCCAGAAGCTCGTCGCTCACCGGGCCTCGGGGTACCTTATTTAGTCTTCCCGGCAAGCTCCTCTTGCCGGGGCCTTGTTGCCTTGCCGGAGCGCGTGGCGCGTCGCGGCAAGTTCCTTGGAGCGCCTTGGTTGGCCTTCCCGGCAAGCTCCTCTTGCCGGGGTCTTGTCTCCTTAGCTTAAATACTTTGTTCTTGGATGGCTCCAAGGGAATCTTGGGGGATCTTGGCGATCGCCCGGCAAGCCTTTGCCGCGGGGTGCTGCAACTGCCCGTGCACAAGTTCGGGGTACTAGGGTACCCCTATTCTAGTACACCGACACTTGTACTCCAAGTTGATCATTGTACACCTATATATATGCCCACGAGACTCAAGCAATACAATGAACTATTCCTCCAAACCCTCTCCCTCCCTTCTAACACAAATATTAGCTCGAATTTTCATGTCAGTGCTAATTCTTGCGTCAAATTTCCTGATGGCAATTCACCATATGCCAAATTGAAGCGTGATGGATGGTCCAAGCCAATTTTCTGGATATGTCAAGCATAATGTTGATGCAACATTTAACCCAGATTTGCTAATAGGACCGGTTTATACGGTGCGAGCAAGAGAATTGGAATATATGTTGATGCTTTCACAGAAGAAGCCACTGCACCGAGATTTGGCCCAAATCTAGCACATACTATCAAGATGCAATAAAATGGTGGTTAACTCTAATTTTTTTGATCAGAGCAAAACCATGCAAGAAGGTGGATACCTAGCACAAACTATCAAGATGCAATAAAATGGTGGTTAACTTTGATTTTTTTATCAGAGCAAAACCATGCAAGAAGGTGGATACCTCGCATGTATCATAGTAACAATACTTGAGGATCACGTGTCACTTGAGTTATCACATCAATGTTTGATTACTATATGTGGGAGTCGACTTGTAGCCACACTACTAGAAAAAAGCCTACTAATAGCGCCTGCTTTTGGGTTAGCAGTAGCGCGGGTGCCCGCGCTACTACTACGGCGCAATAGCTAATGTTCAGCAGTAGCGCGGGCCGAAGCGCGCTACTACTATCCTACATAGCAATAGCGCGTGGAGGTCGCCCGTAGCTACTACTACACCTCCCTAGTAGTAGCGCGTGAATGACACTCGACGCTACTACTACACCTCCCTAGCATTAGCGTCTTGTCGGCTACCCACACTACTGGTAAAATTTCCTGTTCTTTTGACGTTGTATTTGTACATTTTTTATATAGTAGTCTCATCATATGATTTAATGATCATGATGCGTTATTATTTCAGTGGGTGAAAGAGAAATGGATTATATTTAAGTGGAGGCAACATGGTGCATATCCAAAGTACTACCAATCTTGATATATATATAATAACTCATCATGCTCCTAATGATATAACGACTAAGCATCATCATCATAATAATAACTCACACCATCATTATCATAATAACACGTCATACTCATCATCACAGTTATCTAACAACTTCTACTCATTATTATAATAACAAGTCATACTCATCATCATCATCATAGTCATCTAACCAACCCTAGTTAATTTTCTTAGCACATGATCATGAGTATTAGTTAGGACCTACTACCCTCTCTAAGGTAAAATAGCATAAAACAACATAGCCCCTGACTCTCCATTATGGAGAATGGAGATTATCTTGTCTCCAATTCGTGCGCTTCGCACAATATTGCTTTCAAGTAGCTCCCTATGATTATTCATACAGTTTTTCCATTTTTGATTGTCATGTCTTCATCGGCCTGAGAAATCTTGTATGAACAACGGTGAATCCTAGGCAGACTTGGCCGTAAGGTAATAACATCAAGGCAACCTTTTGGAAACATGAGATGAGGCACACAATCCTTTAGGATTTTCTGTTGAAGAACATAATAATAACGTCATAGTTAGCAATGTAGTTTAGATTTAAAAGAATGTATGCATAAGGTGCACTGATGTCGTAATAGTAAAAAATCTTACCATGCCATCTCCATGGATGTTACCGTAGTTTAGCATGTGCACTTAATGGCACGTATTGACCATAATGTGGAGCAGTTTCTTAATTGATATTGTAATTCTCAACATCAATAATAAATGAGATAAGATGATCTTTCTCCTCGTAATTTAGTTCAGAGCCATCAGTATAGTAGGTTCTGTCTACTATCTTCCGTGCATTTTTTGAAGAATGGAAATAAGCTGTCAACGAAAATAAGCTATCAACTATTTTGAAATAAACAATATAAATTACTTAATAAATATGTTTGAGAAACTCACATAAAGGTAGAAGTGGAAGTTTATCAACATGGACCCAAATGTCGATTTTATCTCCATCTTCCGGATCACCAAGATCTAGGTGACATGCTTACTCTCCAAGAAACCATACGCCTTGCATAGTGCTTCCCAATTCGAGCAACCAAAATGGGAGTAGGTCACCACATTGTATAGCTTTACGGAAAAGCATAACCATAATGGGTCCGTAGGTGAACTCCCTTTATCTCCATATTCTCATGATCTCCGAAATTCAGCTTCTCCAAGACATAATGTCTTGCATGGCAGGGGGATGCACTAGTCGAATTGAAAAAAGCGGAATTACACGCTGATGAAGCAGACGACATGCTTAATTACGAAAAAAGACTTGTCGTCATTGCGTACCATACAACATCGAAGGTCTCGTCGAGCTTAATAGTGAAGCACCGACCTTCTTCCAGGTGAGGCTGCCTGTCGCAAAGACCCCGGTCGTCGCCGTAGTAATCGCACTTAGGGATCCTTCCGTCGTCAGACATATTATGTTCATAATTCAAAGATTAAACTTCTTAAATTCAATATATGTACTACAAAAACTAAATTATATCATTATTATTCATCACAGGTTGACTTCCGGTCTGTCGAGTCTTCCTTGAAAACTCTCATCTCACATGGTGTATATGGTGGGCACTCCCTCTCTGATATATTCAACCGTCAGTGATGGTTGTTCCGGTTGGAAATATACCCTAGAGGCAATAATAAATTAGTTATTATTATTATATTTCCTTATTCATGATAACTGTTTATTATCCATGCTAGAATTGTATTGATAGGACTCAGATACATGTGTGGATACATAGACAACACCATGTCCCTAGTAAGCCTCTAGTTGACTAGCTTGTTGATCAATAGATGGTTACGGTTTCCTGACCATGGACATTGGATGTCATTGATAACGGGATCACATCATTAGGAGAATGATGTGATGGACAAGACCCAATCCTAAGCCTAGCACAAGATCGTGTAGTTCGTATGCTAAAGCTTTTCTAAATGTCAAGTATCTTTTCCTTAGACCATGAGATTGTGCAACTCCCGGATACCATAGGAATGCTTTGGGCGTACTAAACGTCACAACATAACTGGGTGGCTATAAAGGTGCACTACGAGTATCTCCGAAAGTGTCTGTTGCATTGGCACGAATCGAGACTGGGATTTGTCACTCCGTGTGACGGAGAGGTATCTCTAGGCCCACTCGGTAGGACATCATCATAATGTGCACAATGTGATCAAGGAGTTGATCGCGGGATGATGTGTTACGGAACGAGTAAAGAGACTTGCCGGTAACGAGATTGAACAAGGTATCGGGATACCGACGATCGAATCTTGGGCAAGTATCATACCAGTAGACAAAGGGAATTGTATACGGGATTGATTGAATCCTTGACATCGTGGTTCATCCGATGAGATCATTGTGGAACATGTGGGAGCCAACATGGGTATCCAGATCCTGCTGTTGGTTATTGACCAGAGAGATGTCTCGGTCATGTCTGCATGATTCCCGAGCCCGTAGGGTCTACACACTTAAGGTTCGATGACGCTAGGGTTATATGGAAGGTATGTACGCGGTTACCGAATGTTGTTCGGAGTCCGGGATGAGATTCCAGACGTCACGAGGAGTCCCGGAATGGTCCGGAGGTGAAGATTGATATATTGGACGAAGGGTTTTGGAGTCCGGAAGTGTTCCGGAGGTACCGGGTGATGACCAGCATGACCGAAAGGTATTTCGGGAGCCCGGACAAGTGTTGGGGGGGCTTCATGGGCCAAGGGAAGGGGGAAAACCAGCCCACTAAGGGGCTGTGCGCCCCCCTCACCTATTCCCACGTGACCAGGGGGTTGGGGCGCCCCATCTAGGGTTCCCACCTCCTGGCTTGGGGGCAAGTCACCCAAAGGGGAGATCCCATCTGCCCTGGCCGCCGCCCCTCCTAGGGGAAACCCTAGGGTGCCTCCCCCCCCCCTTGCCCCTATGTATAGTGGAGGTTTTGGGGCTGCCCAACACATGAGTCTCTCTCTCCCAAGGCGCAGCCCTACCTCTCTCCCTCCTCGTCTCTCGTAGTGCTTGGCGAAGCCCTGCTGGAGTACCGCGCTCCTCCACCACCACCATGCCATCGTGCTGCTGCTGGATGGAGTCTTCCCCAACCTATCCCTCTCTCCTCGCTGGATCAAGGCATGGGAGACGTCACCGGGCTGCACGTGTGTTGAACGCGGATGCGCCGTTGTTCGGCGCTTAGATCGGAATCGACCACAATCTGAATCACCACGAGTACAACTACCTCATGCGCGTTCTTGCAACGCTTCCGCTTAGCGATCTACAAGGGTATGTAGATGCACTCCCCTTCCCCTTGTTGCTAGATTACTCCATAGATTGATCTTGGTGATGCGTAGAAATTTTTGAATTTCTGCTACGTTCCCCAATAGTGGCATCATGAGCTAGGTCTATGCGTAGTTTCTATGCACGAGTAGAACACAAGTTGTAGTGGGCGTCAATTTTGCCAATTTACTTGTCGTTACTAGTCTTATCTTGATTCGGCGGCATCGTGGGATGAAGCAGCCCGGACCGACCTTACACGTACTCTTACATGAGACAGGTTCCACCGACTGACATGCACTAGTTGCATAAGGTGGCTAGCGGGTGTTTGTCTCTCCCACTTTAGTCGGATCGGATTCGATGAAGAGGGTCCTTATGAAGGGAAATAGTAATTGGCATATCACGGTGTGGTTTTGGCGTAGGAAAGAAACGTTCTTGCTAGAAACCTATAACAGCCATGTAAAAACTTGCCACAACAATTAGAGGACGTCTAACTTGTTTTTGCAGCATATGCCGTGTGATGTGATATGGCCAAAAGAATGTGATGAATGATATATGTGATGTATGAGATTGATCATGTTCTTGTAATAGGAATCACGACTTGCATGTCGATGAGTATGACAACCGGCAGGAGCCATAGGAGTTGTCTTAATTATTGTATGACCTGCGTGTCATTGAATAAACGCCATGTAATTACTTTACTTTATTGCTAAACCGTTAGCCATAGTAGTAGACGTAATAGTTGGCGAACAACTTCATGGAGACACGATGATGGAGATCATGATGATGGAGATCATGGTGTCATGCCAGTGACGAAGATGATCATGGCGCCCCGAAGATGGAGATCAAAGGAGCAATATGATATTGGCCATGTCATGTCACTATTTGATTGCATGTGATGTTTATCATGTTTTTGCATCTTATTTGCTTAAAACGACGGTAGTAAATAAGATGATCCCTCATAATAATTTCAAGAAAGTGTTCCCGCTAACTGTGCGCCGTTGCGAAAGTTCGTTGTTTCGAAGCACCACGTGATGATCGGGTATGATAGATTCCAACGTCCACATACAACGGGTGTAAGACAGGTTTACACATGCAAAACACTTAGGTTGACTTGACGAGCCTAGCATGTACAGACATGGCCTTGGAACACAAGAGACCGAAAGGTCGAAGATGAGTCGTATGGAAGATACGATCAACATGGAGATGTTCACCGATCATGACTAGTCCGTCTCACGTGATGATCGGACACGGTCTAGTTGAGTCGGATCATGTATCACTTAGATGACTAGAGGGATGTCTATCTGAGTGGGAGTTCATTATATAATTTGATTAGATGAACTTATTTATCATGAACAATAGTCTAAGTTGTCTTTGCAAAAAGGGTTGTAGATCAATAGCTCGCGTTGTAGCTCCCTGTTTCAATACGTTCCTAGAGAAAGATTAAGTTGAAAGGTATTGTAAGCAATGATGCGGACTAGGTCCATTGCCTGAGGAGTGTCCTCACTGCTACACAGAAGGCTTATGTCTTTGATGCACCGCTCGGTGTGCAAACCCCTACAACATCGTTTGTGGATGTTGTGAACACCTAACAGACACGTCCTGATGACTACTTGATAGTTTAGTGCACCATACTTTACGGCTTAGAATCGGGATTCCAATGACGTTTTGAATGCCATAAGACATGAGATGTTCCAAGAGCTGAAATTGGGATTTCAGGCTCATGCCCGTGTTGAGAGGTATGAGACCTCTGACAAGTTCTTTTGCCAACACGATGGAGGAGAATAACTCAACTAGTGAGCGTGTGCTCAGAATGTCTGGGTGCTAAGATCACTTGAACCAAGTGGGAGTTAATCTTCCAGATGAGATAGTGGTTGACGGAATTCTCTAGACACTATCACCAAGCTACTAGAACTTCGTGATGAACTATGACATGCAAAGGATGGAGATGATCCCAGAGCTATTAGCGGTGCTTAAGACCGCAAAAGTAGAAATCAAGAAGGAGCATCAAGTGTTGATGGTTTATCAAGATCACTGGTTTCAAAAGGGGCAAGGGCTAGAAGGGAAACTTCATGAATGGCAAACCAGTTGTCGCTCTAATGAAGGAACCCAAGGTTGAACCCAAACCTCGAGACTAATTGCTTCTATTGTAAGGGGAACGGTCACATGGTAGCGGAACTACCCCAAATACATGGTAGATAAGAAAGCTGGCAACTTCAACAAAGTGTATTTGATATACGTGTTATTGATGTGTACCTTACTAGTACTCCTAGTCGTACCTGGGTATTGGATATCGGTTCAATTGCTATTATTAGTGACTTGAAGCAAAAGCTACAGACTGAACAGAGACTAGCTAAGGGCGAGGTGACGATGTGTGTTGGAAGTGTTTTCAAGGTTGATAAGATCACCATCGCACGCTCCCTCTACCTTCGGGATTAGTGTTGAACCTAGATAAATGTTATCAGGTGTCTACGTTGAGCATGAATATGATTAGATCATGTTCATTGCAATACGATTATTCATTTTTGAATTTCTGCTACGTTCCCCAACAGTTCCTTCCTTCATCCCCGAGTGCACTACACCAAATTGTATAGCACACGAGAATGAAGGAGAAGCGACCTCCACGACAACAGTCGGGAGGCTTCTTGTCTCATATATGGTGGACACTGCATCACTGATTTTCCGACCATCGGTGATGGTCGCTCTTCTCTTCCTTCCCATGCATTACCAAAAGGTCTATCACGAGAAAGAAGAGGAAGAGCGACCCCCACGACAACAGTCGACATTCTTCTTCTCTCATATATGATGGACACTCTCCCTCACTATTTTTTGAGTGTCATCTATGGAGCCCCGACATACTTAAAGTCAACCCAAAATGTCGTTAAATGCCCTTTCCGACAAATCCAAGGCACTCGATATTTCCTACATTCTAGCACAAGCCATGCTAAAATTCATGAAAAAAAATCCGGCACGACCTTTGCTAAAAAGGATATATCGAGCACCTGAAATTTGCCGGAACAAAAATTAATCAACACTCCGGCAAAACATAGGCCACTCGGAGGTGTTCCCTGCAAAATGCATCTATGCATTCATTTTGTCGGCATTTTTCAAAATCAGTAATGACACATAAGTGCATATAACAGGGAGTATAGCCTCACATATACTTTCTTAAAAAAAACTAGCTTCATCATGTTGTGACAACTACTCATCTACTACTCTACTACGTCAATGAAAACATCTACACCATCATCGACATCAATGACATGGGGATTTGGCTGGTCTCACCTCGAGGTCGGAGGGGATCGGTGACGGGGACGGCGGTGGGGATGATGCAGGGGTCCTTGGTTTCTGCAAAAACAAAATATAAACAAAAACTTTATTATCCTGATTTTAGGACTTAGTGGAACCCTATAAGCTATTAACTAAACATTATGCTAATTCAAAAGACCTACATTCAATAAATTGTATCACTAGTTTTTTTACTAAAAATTTGTATTACCAAAAATACCTTAGTTCTAACCCTAGCGGCCATCCATCCATCCATCTATCTATCCAAAGAATTACTAAAAAACCCTAGTATAATCCATCTAGCTATCCAAGCATTACAAAAAACATATTTTCATCCACCCATTTATCTAGAAGCTTTCTCCTAGTAGTGGGTTCATATAATATGAACACCTAGAGTTACATATATCTACATTCTATTGTACTCAAAAAATCTATTTAGAGCTCAAATGTTGAAATGTGCTCATATATATGAACACCTAGGATTCATATATATGAACAAAATTAGTAAAAAATCTGAACATATTGCATTTGCTAATTCATCCAACACATTCAGAGATATTTAGCTTTTGGATGAATTGAGAGGAGAAGGAGGTACGCACGGTAGGCAGCCCAGGCCAAGAAGGGGATGGAATGGGCAGGTGTCGGTGTCAAAACCGGCAGATTTCGGGTAGGGGGTCCCGAACTGTGCGCCTAAGGATCGAAGGTAACAAGGAGGCAGGGGACACAATATTTACCCAGGTTTGGGCCCTCTTAATGAAGGTAATACCCTACTTCCTGCTTGATTGACTTTGATGAGTATAGGGGTTACAAGAGTTGATCTACCTCGAGATCGTAATGGCTAAACCCTAGATGTCTAGCCTGTATTGTGGTCCTTCTCTAGGGACCAAACCCTCCGGTTTATATAGACATCGGAGGGATCTAGGGTTGTACAGATTCGGTTATAGAGAAAGGAAGGTACATGATCCGAACGCCAAGCTTGCCATCCACGCAAAGGAGAGTCCCGTCTGGACAAGGGGAAAGGTCTTTAATCTCACATCTTCACGGCCCATTAGTTCGGCCCATATCACATAGCCCGTATGCCCGAGGACCCCTTAGTCCAGGACTCCCTTAGTAGCCCCTGAACCAGGCTTCAATGACGATTTATCCGACGTGCAGATTGTCTTCGGCATTGCAAGGCGGGTTCCCTTTCCGAATACTCCATAGACAAGAGCTGTATCCGGCCCTACTTAACACGTACAACCCTAAGCCATATAAAGCAACAATACTTAAAATAAGTCACGTCCATGGGCCACTTTTTCGGTGAGACGTTATGTTCTGGCCTTGTTATTATTTTGAATTGTTTTACAACCTCATTTCGCATTTCGAGGCACGGCCAATGACACGTCTTGTCAAAGCAGAGATTTTGTTCCCTTATCACGGGATTCTCATCAATAGGGGTTTTGGGTAATCGAACCATGCCGTTCACACGTCCCCTTGGGAATAGGCGAGATTTAAGGCTTATGAGGGGGCACTTGATATTCGCTGTCTCTAGAAGAGGACAAAGACCCATCTGTTCACCTCACACCTTCTTCTTCCTCTGCCTTTCAATCCCCCGAGCTCCAGCGCCCAAGTTCCAAACTTTCTTTCCGCCCCAACTTCTCCAGCAATGGCCGGTTCTGGCTTTTAGGGCAAGTGGATGGCCTCCTCCGTAACGGAGAAGAACATCCAGGATCTGCGAGAGGCGAGGTACCTGATGGCGGAGATCAAACACAGGCCTCCAACTCCAGGGCAGATCATCCCCACCCTAGAGTCTGGCGAAAGGGTGGTTTTTATCCCTCACTTCCTCTGAGGACTCGGGTTCTCCCTTCACCCCTTCGTCCGAGGTCTCATGTACTACTACGGGCTGGATTTCCACGATCTGGCCCCGAATTCTTTCCTCCACATCTCGGCATTTATCGTCATGTGTGAGGCATTTCTCTGTGTCCCTCCACACTTTGGCTTATGGCTCAAAGTTTTCAATGTGAAACTGAAGGTGGTTGAAGGCCAACACGCCGAGTGCGACGGCACCATGGTGAGCAAGCTCAACCGCGTTTCTTGGCCCAAAGGAAGATTTGTGAATACTGTCAAGGTGTGGCAGCAGTGGTTCTATATCACCAAATCCCGCAGCACCAAATGGGCTGCTGCTCCTGCCTTCAGATCTAGACCTCCGTTGCGGCTCGCATCCTGGACCAACAAAGGCCTAGATTGGGGGTCCCTCGACGAAGTGTCGACACTGCAGAAGCGTATCAAGAGCATGATAAAAAAGGACATCACCCTAGCTGATGTGATTCAGGTGATGCTCATCCGCCGAGCTCTCCCTTGCCAACAATGACCTCTCAAAATGTGGGAGTTCAATCCGGAGGGGCCACGGACCCTGCAGCACTTTGTTGGCACGAGTACAATGGGATCTGGAAGCTGCTCTTTAAGAAGCAGAAGTCGTGGCCACGGACGTCCGACGACACCAGCCTCGACTGCAACAATCCGGCATCCCCAGTAAGTATCATATTTCTGAACATTACTTAGCTTATCGATCTTAGGGAGGGGTCCTGAAAATTCCATCTCCCGATCAGGACTGGATAAAGAAGGCTGAGCGGACTGTGTCCTACCCCGCTCCCCGAAAACCCAACCGATCTTCTGTTAATGAAGATGTTGGTCCTGGCGCCCTACCAGGTGCCGGTTGATACGTCTCCAACTTATCTCTAATTTTTGATTGTTCCATGCTATTATATTACCCGTTTTGGATGTTTATGGGCTTTACTTTACACTTTTATATCGTTTTTGGGACTAACCTACTAACCAGAGGCCCAGCCCGAATTGCTATTTTTTTGCCTATTTCAGTGTCTCGAAGAAAAGGAATATCAAACGGATTCGAAACGTGATGAAACCTGCTGTTTTTTTGCCTATTTCAGTGTTTCGAAGAAAAGGGATATCAAACGGATTCGAAACGTGATGAAACCTTCGAGAACGATCTTTTTGGAACAAATGCAAACCTGGAGACTTGGAGTGGAAGTCACGCAACAACCAAGGTGGCCACGAGGGTGCCCGACGCGCCCCCTAGGGCTGGGCGTGCCCCCCACACTCATGGGCCCCTCGAGCGTCCATCGACCTACTTCTTCCTATATATACTCATATACCCCGAGAACATCAGAACAAACCATGAAAACCTAATTCCACCGCCGCAACCTTCTGTATCCGCGAGATCCCATCTTGGAGCCTTCGCCGGCGCTTCACCGGAGGGGGAATCGATCACGGAGGGCATCTACATCATCTCCAAGGCCTCTCCGATGAGTTGTGAGTAGTTTACCGTAGACCTTCAGGTCCATAGTTATTAGCTAGATGGCTTCTTATCTCTCTTTGAATCTCAATACAAAGTTCTCCTCGATCTTCTTGGAGATCTATTCGATGTAACTCTTTTTGCGGTGTGTTTGTCGAGATCTGATGAATTGTGGGTTTATGATCAAGTTTATCTATGAGAAATATTTGAATCTCCTCTGAATACTTTTATGTGTGATTAAGTTATCTTTGCAAGTCTCTTCGAATTATCAGTTTGGTTTGGCCTACTAGATTGATCTTTCTTGCAATGGGAGAAGTGCTTAGCTATGGGTTCAATCTTGCGGTGTCCTTTCCCAGTGACAGCAGGGGTAGCAAGGCATGTATTGTATTGTTGCCATCGACGATAAAAAGATGGGGTTTATATCATATTGCATGAGTTTATCCCTCTACATCATTTCATCTTTCTTAATGCATTACACCATTCTTTATGAACTTAATACTCTAGATGCATGCTGGATAGCAGTCGATGTGTGGAGTAATAGTAGTAGATGCAGAATCGTTTTGGTCTACTTGTCACGTACGTGATGCCTATATACATGATCATGCCTAGATAATCTCATAATTATTCGCTTTTGTATCAATTGCTCGACAGTAATTTGTTCACCCACCGTAATACTTATGCTATCTTGAGAGAAGCCACTAGTGAAACCTATGGCCCCCGGGTCTATCTCTTATCATATAAGCTTTCAATCTACTTTTATTTGCATCTTTACTTTTCCAATCTATATCATAAAAATACCAAAAATATTTATCTTATCATATTATCTCTATCAGATCTCACTTTCGCAAGTGGTCGTGAAGGGATTGACAAACCCTTTATTGCGTCGGTTGCGAGTTCTTGTTTGTTTGTGTAGGTGCGTGGGACTTTTGAGGAGCCTCCTACTGGATTGATACCTTGGTTCTCAAAACTGAGGGAAATACTTACGCTACTATTGCTGCATCACCCTTCCCTCTTCAAGGAGAACCAACGCAAGCTCAAGACGTAGCAAGAAGGATTTCTGGCGCCGTTGCCGGGGAGGTCTTCGCTCAAGTCAAGACATACCAAGTACCCATCACAAACTCATCTCCCTCGCATTACATTATTTGCCATTTGCCTCTCGTTTTCCTCTCCCCCACTTCACCCTTGCCGTTTTATTCACCCTCTCTTTCCCAATCTCCTCCCTCTTTCGCTTGCCTTTTTGTTTGCTTGTGTGTTGGATTGCTTGTCGCGATGGTGCAAGATAACACCAAATTGTGTGACTTTTCCAATACCAATAATAATGATTTCCTTAGTACTCCGATTGCTCCTCTTAATGATGTTGAGTCTTGTGAAATCAATGCTGCTTTGCTGAATCTTGTTATAAAAGATCAATTCTCCAGCCTTCCTCGTGAAAATGTCGCTACCCATCTAAACAACTTTGTTGATTTGTGTGAGATGCAAAAGAAGAAAGATACGGATAATGATATTGTTAAATTGAAGTTATTTCTGTTTTCACTTAGAGATCGTGCTAAAGGTTGGTTTTCGTCTTTGCCAAAGAATAGTATTGATTCATGGAATAAGTGCAAAGATGCTTTTAAGTATTTTCCTCCCGCTAAGATCATCTCTCTTAGGAACGATATTATGAATTTTAAACAACTTGATCATGAGCATGTTTCCCAATCTTGGGAAAGAATGAAATTGATGATTCGCAATTGCCCTACTCATGGTTTGAATTTATGGATGATCATACAAAAATTTTATGCCGGATTGAATTTTTCTTCTAGAAATATTTTAGATTTGGCCGCGGGAGGCACGTTTATGGAGATCACCTGAGGATAAGCTACCAAACTCCTTGATAATATTATGGCTAATTATTCTCAATGGCACACCAAAAGATCAACTAGTAAAAAAGTGCATGCTATAGAAGAAATTAATGTTTTGAGTGGAAAGATGGATGAACCTATGAAATTGTTTGCTACTAAGAGTCTTCTATTGATCCCAATAATATGCCTTAGTCTACTTTGATTGAGAATAATAATGAATCTATGGATGTGAATTTTGTTGGTAGGAATAATTTTGGTAACGATGCTTCTAGAGGAAAATTTAATCCTAGACCGTTCCTTAGTAATTCCTCTAATAATTATGGAAATTCCTACAATAATGCTTATGGTAATTTTAATAAGATACCCTATGATTTCGAGAATAGTGTGCAAGAATTTATGATCTCTCAAAAGAATTTTAATGCCATGCTTGAAGAAAAATTGCTTAAAGTTGACGATTTGGCTAGGAACGTTGATAGACTTTCTCTTGATGTTGATTCTTTGAAACTTAGATCTAGTTCTCCTAAGCATGATATCAATGAGTCTCTCAAATCCATGAGAGTTTCCATTGATGAGTGCAAAGAAAGAACCGCTAGATTGCGTGCTAAGAAAGATTGCTTTGTAAAAGCGTGTTCTTCTAGTTTCCATGAAAATAATGATGAAGATCTAAAATTTATTGATGTGTCCCCTATTAAACCTTTGTTTTGCAATATGAATCTTTATAATGATGGGACTAGAGATGAGTCAACTTTAGTTCAAAGGCGTCCCAATGATTCAGAGTTTTTAGATCTTGATGCTAAATTTGGTAAAAGTGGGATTGGAGAGGTCAAGACTTTAAATAGCATTGAACCCACTATCTTGGATTTCAAGGAATTTAATTATGATAATTGTTCTTTAGTAGATTGTATTTCCTTGTTGCAATCCGTGTTGAATTCTCCGCATGCTTATAGTCAAAATAAAGCTTTTACCAAACATATTGTTGATGCCTTGATGCAATCTTATGATGAAAAACTTAATTTGGAAGTTTCTATACCTAGAAAACTTAATGATGATAGCGAACCTACTATAAAGATTAAATTTAAACATCATGAGTGCTATGCTTTGTGTGATTTGGGTGCCAGTGTTTCCACGATTCCGAAAACTTTATGTGATATTCTAGGTTTCCATGATCTTGATGATTGCTCTTTAAACTTGCACCTTGCAGATTCCACCGTTAAAAAGCCTATGGGAAGGATTAATGATGTTCTTATTGTTGCAAATAGGAATTTGGTACCCGTAGATTTTATCGTTCTTGATATAGATTGCAATCTTTCATGTCCTATTATTCTTGGTAGACCTTTCCTTAGAGCGATTGGTGCAATTATTGATATGAAGGAAGGGAATATTAGATTCCAATTTCCATTAAGGAAAGGCATGGAGCACTTTCCAAGAATGAAAGTTAAATTACCTTATGAACCTATCATGCGAGCTACTTATGAATTGAGTGCCAAAGATGGCAATACTTAGATTTATCCTCGCTTTTATGCCTAGCTTGGGGCGTTAAACAATAGCGCTACTTGGGAGGCAACCCAATTTTATTTTTGTTTTTTCTTTTTGATTATGTTTAGTAATAAAATTTTCATCTACCTTATGTTTAGATGTGTTTTTATGTTTTAATTAGTGTTTGTGCCAAGTAGCACCTATAGGATAACCTATGGTGATAGTTAATTTGATTCTGCTGAAAAACAGAAACTTTGCGCGCACGGAAATAAGTTTAGTAATTCACAGAAACGTGCTTTTGCGTTGATTCTTTTTTCTGTAGATAAATAGACAAATTTCCCAGGACTTCCTATTTTGGTAGGAGTTTTAGAGTTCCATAAGTATTCGAGAGTTACAGATTGCTACAGACTGTTCTGTTTTTGACAGATTCTGTTTTTCGTGTGTTGTTTGCTTATTTTGATGCATCTATGGCTAGTATGTAGGGGTATAAACCATAGAGAAGTTGGAATACAGTAGGTTTAACACCAATATAAATAAAGAATGAGTTCATTACAGTACCTTATGTGGTGGTTTTGCTTTCTTGCACTAATGGAGCTTATGAGATTTCCTGTTGAGTTTTGTGTTGTGAAGTTTTCAAGTTTTGGGTAAAGATTTGATGGATTATGGAATAAGGAGTGGCAATAGCCTAAGCTTGGGGATGACCATGGCACCCCAAGATATTCAAGGATAACCAAACGCCTAAGCTTGGGGATGCCCCAGAAGGCATCCCCTCTTTCGTCTTCGTCTATCGGTAACTTTACTTGGAGCTATATTTTTATTCGCCACATGATATGTGTTTTGCTTGGAGCGTCTTGTATGATATTAGTCTTTGCTTTTTAGTTTACCACAATCATCCTTGCTGTACACACCTTTTGGGAGGAACCCACTTGTTTGTAATTTATTAGAATATGCTATGTGCTTCACTTATATGTTTTGAGCTAAATAATATTTGCTCTAGTGCTTCACTTATACCTTTTAGAGCACCGCGGTGGCTTAATTTTGTAGAAATTGTTGATCTTTCATGCTTCACTTATATTATTTTGAGAGTCTCTTAGAACAGCATGGTATTTACTATGGTTATAAAATTGGTCCTAGAATGATGGGCATCCAAGTTGGGTATAATAAAAACTATCATAGAAAGTGAATTGGATGCTATAATTGTTTTGAGATATTAGGATGGTGATATTAGAGTCATGCTAGTTGGGTGATTATGAGTTTAAAGAATACTTGTGTTGAAGTTTGTGATTCCTGTAGCATGCACGTATGGTGAACCGCCTTGTGATGAAGTTGGAGCACAATTTTATTTATTTATTGTCTTCCTTATGAGTGGTGGTCGGGGACGAGCGATGGTCTTTTCCTACCAATCTATCCCCCTAGGATCATGCGTGTAGTACTTTGTTTTGAATGGCTTGTAGATTTTTGCAATAAGTATATGAGTTCTTATGACTAATGTTGAGTCCATGGACTATACGCACTCTCACCCTTCCACCATTGCTAGCCTCTCTTGTGCCGCGCTACTTTCGCCGGTACCATACACCCACCATATACCTTCCTCAAAACAGCCACCACACCTACCTATTATGGCATTTCCATAGCCATTCCGAGGTATATTGCCATGCAACTTTCCACCGTTCCGTTTATATGACACGCATCGTCATTGTCATATTGCTCTTTTCATGATCATGTAGTTGACATCGTATTTCTGGCAAGGCCACCTTCATAATTTTCATACATGTCACTCTTGATTCATTGCATATCCCGGTACACCGCCGGAAGCATTCATATAGAGTCATATCTTGTTCTAAGTATCGAGTTGTAATCTTGAGTTGTAAGTAAATAAAAGTGTGATGATCTTCATTATTAGAGCATTGTCCCAGTGAGGAAAGGATGATGGAGACTATGATTCCCCCACAAGTCGGGATGAGACTTCGGACTTAAAAAAGGCCAAAAAAAAGAGGAAGGACAAACAAATAAAAAAATGAGAGAAAAAGAGAGAAGGGATAATGCTACTATCCTTTTTACCACACTTGTTCTTCAAAGTAGCACCATGATCTTCATGATAGAGAGTCTCCTATGTTGTCACTTACATATACTAGTGGGAATTTTTCATTATAGAACTTGGCTTGTATATTCCAACGATGGGCTTCCTCAAATTGCCCTAGGTCTTCGTGAGCAAGAGAGTTGGATGCACACCCACTCAGTTTCTTTTTTTGAGCTTTCATACATTTATAGCTCTAGTGCATCCGTTGCATGGCAATCCCTACTCACTCACATTGATATCTATTAATGGGCATCTCCATAGCCAGTTGATACCCCTAGTTGATGTGAGACTATCTTCTCCCTTTTTGTCTTCTCCACAACCACCATTCTATTCCACATATAGTGCTATGTCCATGGCTCACGCTCATGTATTGCGTGAAAGTTGAAAAGTTTGAGATTACTAAAGTATGAAACAATTGCTTGGCTTGTCATCGGGGTTGTGCATGATTAAATACTTTGTATGATGAAGATAGAGCAACAACCAGACTATATGATTTTGTAGGGATAACTTTCTTTAGCCATGTTATTTTGAGAATACATGATTGCTTGATTAGTATGCTTGAAGTATTACTATTTCTTATGTCAATATGAACTTTTATTTTGAATCATTTGGATCTGAAAATTCATGCCACAATAAAGAAAATTACATTGAGAATTATGCTAGGTAGCATTCCACATCAAAAATTCTGTTTTTATCATTTACCTACTCGAGGACGAGCAGGAATTAAGCTTAGGGATGCTTGATACGTCTCCAACGTATCTATAATTTTTGATTGTTCCATGCTATTATAGTACCCGTTTTGGATGTTTATGGGCTTTACTTTACACTTTTATATTATTTTTGGGACTAACCTACTAACCGGAGGCCCAACCCAAATTGCTGTTTTTTTGCCTATTTCAGTGTTTCGAAGAAAAGGAATATCAAACGGAGTCCAAACGCGATGAAACCTTCGGGAATGATCTTTTTGGAACAAATGCAAACCTGGAGACTTGGAGTGGAAGTCATGCAACAACCGAGGCGGCTGAGGGAGTCCTAGATTAGGGGGTATCCGGACAGCTGGACTATATACTTTGGCCGGACTGTTGGACTATGAAGATACAAGATTGAAGACTTCATCCCGTGTCCGGATGGGACTCTCCTTTGCGTGGAAGGCAAGCTTGGCAATTCGGATATGTAGATCTCCTTCTCTCTAACCGACTCTGTGTAACCCTAGCCCCCTCCGGTGTTTATATAAACCGGAGGGTTTAGTCCGTAGGACAAGAACAATCATAATCATAGGCTAGCTTCTAGGGTTTAGCCTCTATGATCTCGTGGTAGATCAACTCTTGTAATACTCATATCATCAAGATCAATCAAGCAGGAAGTAGGGTATTACCTCCATCGATAGGGCCCGGATCTGGGTAAAACATCGTGTCCCCTGCCTCCTGTTACCATCAGCCTTAGACGCACAGTTCGGGACCCCCTACCTGAGATCCACCGGTTTTGACACTGACATTGGTGCTTTCATTGAGAGTTCCACTTTGTCGTCGCGATAAGGCTCGATGGCTCCCTCAACCATCTTCAACAACACAGTCCAGGGGGAGGTTTTCCTTCCCGGACAGATCTTCGTATTCAGCGGCTTCGTACTGCGGGCCAACTCGCTTGGCCATCTGGAGCAGATCGATAGCTACACCCCCGGCCATCAACTCAGGTTTGGAAGCTTAAACTATACTGCCGACATCCGCGGAGACTTGATCTTCGACGGATTCGAGCCCACGTCAGGTGCGCCGAACGATCACGATGGGCATGGCTTTGATCTGCCATTGGACAATATTCGGGAGATCGCGCCTGCGGCGGCGCTGGAAATCAATCCGGAGCAGATCGTGCCTTCCGAGGATTGGTGGATGGACCCCACCACGGAAGCCGCACACTCATTGGCATTGGAGCCGAACACTGATCCCACCTCCTATGAGGGTGGAGTCATCGGACCCTCGGACTCGTCTCCAGCTACAAGATCCGAACCGCACACGCCCGTGCCTATCGAATCTGATTGGGCACCGGTCATGGAGTTCACCTCCGCGGATATTTTTCAACACACACCCTTGGGTGATGTACTAAATTCATTAAGATTTCTTTCCTTGTCGGGAGACTCTTGGCCGAACTATGTCCGGCTCGAGTGGGAAGAGGACGACAAAGAAATTCGTTCCCCACCCACCACCCACTTAATATCCACTGTCAACGACTTAATCGACGTGCTTAACTTCAACTCCGAAGACATCGACGGTATGGACGACGATGCAGGAGAAGAATAGGAACCAGCGCCTATAGGGCGCTGGACAGCCACCTCATCATACAATATATATATGGTTGACACCCCCAAGGGAGGCAACGGCGATGAGGCAACGGAGGACAATCCCCCAGAGAAGCAACCTAGGCACCAGCGTCATAGGCGCCGCTCCAAGCCCCGTCATAGCAAAAATAGTAATACCGGCACAGGAGATGATAACAATCCGGATGATGCCGAAGACAAAAACAATCCCGCCGAGCCAGGCTTCGAGCAGGCCGAGCAGGAAGATGGGCAAGCTAGCCCTAAGGGACAGGCAACAGATGGAGAATCAGAGGATGATAACTACATGCCTCCCTCCGAAGACAAAGTGAGCCTCGGCGATGAAGAATTCATCGTGCCTGAGGATCCAGTCGAGCAGGAGCGCTTCAAGCACCGGCTTATGCCCACTGCAAAAAGCCTGAAGAAAAAGCAGCAACAGCTTCAAGCTGATCAAGACCTGCTAACAGATAGATGGACCGAGGTCCTGGTGGCCGAGGAATATGGACTCGATCACCCTAACAAAAGTTACCCAAAGCGCAGGTAGCTACCAGCGCACGATGCGGCTGACCGGCCACCCCGTGGCCGAGACAAAGCGGAATACAAGCCCAAAGTCCAGACCGCACCCCGTCGCCAAACAAGCAAAAACACGAAGGCCGGGGGCTACACGAAGGACCTGCGAGACGTATGGAAAGACAAAGTAGGACAATCAAGATTGATCTATGAATCACGAGGGCGCGCCACAAGACGTGACGATGACCGTCACGCCGGATACAATAAACCAAAGTCCGGCCGGGCCGAATACAACAGACTAGATTCATTTGAACTATGTCAGGATGTAGCCCGGCATAGAGGCGCCGCACACCCCCTATGCTTCACTGATGAAGTTATGGATCATGAATTCCCAGAAGGGTTTAAACCCGTGAAATTGAATCATATGATGGTACTACAGACCCCGTGGTATGGATAGAGGATTTCTTCCTCCACATTCACATGGCTCGCGGAGATGATCTACACGCCATCAAGTACCTCCCACTCAAACTCAAAGGGCCCGCTCGGCATTGGCTGAATAGCTTGCCGGCAAACTCCATAGGGAGCTGGGAGAACCTGGCAGACGCATTCCTGGACAACTTCTAGGGCACTTATGTGCGACCACCGGACGCTGATGATCTAAGTCACATAACCCAACAGCCCGGAGAGTCAGCCAGGAAATTTTGGACTCGGTTCCTAACTAAAAAGAACCAAATTGTCGACTGTCCAGATGCCGAAGCCCTAGCGGCCTTCAAGCACAACATCTGTGACGAGTGGCTTGCCCGACATCTCGGCCAAGAAAAGCCAAAGTCCATGGCAGCCCTCACAACACTCATGACCCGCTTCTGCACGGGCGAGGACAGCTGGTTGGCTCATAGTAACAACACTGCAAGCAATCCTGGCACATTGAAAGCCAAGGATAGCAACGACAAACCACGGCACAACAAACACAAGCGCCGCAAAAACAGTGATAGTGCCGAAGACACGTCAGTCAATGCCACATTCAGTGGCTCCAAGTCCGGTCGGCGGAAGAAGCCATTCAACAAAAATAACTCAGGCCTGTCCAGTTTGGACCGCATACTCGACCGTCCATGCCAAATTCATGGCACCCCAGGAACACCATCAAACCACACCAATAGAGCATGTTGGGTCTTCAGACAAGCCGGTAGGTCAGATGCCAAAAACAAGGGGAAGGGGTCTCAAAGCGACGATGATGACGAAGATCCCTGATCACCGAATACAGGAGGACAGAAGAAATTCCCTCCCCAGGTGAAAACAGTCAATATGATATGCGCAGGCCACATTCCCAAGTGGAAACAAGCACTAAGGGAGGTCTATACAATCGACCCAAAGTTTAACCCATGGTCCTCGTGTCTGATCACTTTTGATTGCAGGGACCATCCTACCAGTATCCGTCATGGCGGTTCGGCCGCACTGGTCCTCGACCCCATCATTGACGGATTCCACCTCACACGTGTCCTTTTGGACGGAGGTAGCAGCTTGAACCTGCTATACCAGGATACATTGCACAAAATGGGCATCAACCCCTCAAGGATGAAGCCCACAAAAACCACCTTCAAAGGTGTCCTACCAGGTGAAGAGGCCTGTTGTACGGGATCAACCACACTGGAAGTGGTCTTCAGATCACCAAATAGTTACCGTACCGAAGAGTTAGTCTTCGACATCGTCCCCTTCCGCAGTGATCATTAGGCACTGCTCGGACGAACCGCGTTTGCTCGATTCAACGCGGTGCCACATTATGCCTACCGTAAACTCAAGATGCCCAGTACGCGTGGCGTCATCATGGTTGATGGCAGGGACGAACTTCTCCTCACTGCCAAAGAGCCTACCGCTGCTTTAACAGCAGAAGGAAATAATGGCACCTTTCAATCGAACCTCGAGTTAACGGCCAAGCTCCCGACACCGCCAAAGGAGTCTGAACTACTGCGCGGAAGGGTAGCCCGGCTCGCCCGGAGCTTAATTAAAAACACTCTAGAAAAAGATAATACAGGCCACATACTGTGGCTCAACCCCTCAGTGGCGCAAAACCATTTCTTGCGTTTTCTTTACAGGTTCACCTTTACGTGGGCTAGGATGGATGGCGTGGGAATAGTTTGAGCACGTCAGGGAATCTCTAGATATTCCCCTCTATGATCACCCCGAATCCGAACACAACTTCCTCACACCCGGTATCAGCAGGTTCTGCAATCATATTTGTTTTTATCACATCATATGTACTCATACGCATTGACGTATTATTCAAATACATCATGTGGATTTATGTGATGCTCATCTACTGCTATTCCTTATTTAAAAATATTTTGTTAAAAGGCGGCTGCTTATCGCGATATGCCTTAATATGTCAGGGGCTTCATCATGCCCATACTACGGCAAAAAATCCCGAACACCTTCATGGCAGTTCGGCACCCCAAACTTATAGCATTATATGCATCAGCTCCGAATCATGTCTTGGGTCAATAGTTGGGTTTGCCCAGCTCCTATGTTTTGGTACCTTATATTCCGCTATATCGGCTAAGGTAGCACTAGAAGAACTACTGCGATTGTATCCCGGTTCTTCCAGACGAGCACCTTAGTAGAGAAAGCCGAAAACTGACTGTCATGATGTAGCGAGAGCTGGTCAGCTGTTTCAGAGGTTATAAAATCTTTAAGGATTTCTTCCGCATAATGCCATAACCAATGCAACATGCGACGGATCGGCCTTTTCTGATCAGGCGCTTATAGAGCCCCTCGTGCGGTCTTCCGAACACCAGGGGCTGCGCCCACCTTCCTCGTAAAACTCCTATGGCTAAGTGAGAGCGATAAAGCCCTATAGTCCGATTGCCTGGTTCGCTGTGTTGAACACCTCCTTTAGGGACCCAAAACTGGGATAAAGAGTGCTCAGGTTTATCCCGAACACCCATGTACGTACTACGTGGGGGCAGAAGCCGACGACTGGCCGACTCTCAGGATTAATATATAAAACGGCCGCACAGGAGGAAAAACTTTCAAAGCAATAGATGATAAAAATCTATTGTTCAAATATTACAAAGGACGAACATGACTGTATTCATGGAAATATAATGTCCTTGGTGCATTGTTCCGCCGCAAGGCGGGCTCCTTTCAAGACACCTTCATAATATAGCTCGGGCCTGTGGTGCTCCTTGCCCTTCGGTGGTCCCTCGGTCATTAGCTTCTCTGCATCCATCTTCCTCCAGTGCACCTTTGCACGGGCGAAGGCCATTCGCGCACCTTCTATGCCGACCGACCGCTTGATGACTTCGAGTCTAGGGCAGGCACTCACGATCCACTTCACGAGCCTGAAGTAACTTCTTGGAATCGGCTCGGCGGGCCACAGCCGGATAACCAAATCCTTCATGGCTAGCTCGGCCGCCTTCTGCAGTTCGACCAGCTGCTTCAGTTGATCGAAAAACGCAGAAGAGCTTATCCGCAGTATTCCTCCCTTCAACTCGGTAGAATTGGGCAGTGTCAAATATGCTGCATGGCAGCTCTGCAAATACCCCTGGAGAAAGCAGAATTTAATTTCTCAACTTGATTTTCTCCTTTCAAATACCAGCTTTGTACATAAAAAGCCTTACCAGCCGTGATCTTCCTCGCTTCCTGGATTTCCTTCAGGGCACCTTGGGCTTCCGCCCGGGCATCACTCGCGGCTGGGCGAGCTTGGGAGAGTTTGGAATCTTGACCTGCTAAACTCTGCCCCAAGGTCTCGATTTTCTTTACGGCCTCTTGAAGCTCTTGCTCAGCCTCAATAACTCTGGCCTCGTGCTTCTCACGAAGAACTTGCTGCGCGGTTGCCTTCTTCTCGGCTTCGGCCACAGCCATTTTTAGAGCCTCAATTTCGGCCGACGCCCCTAGAGCACATTCCAAAAAATATTTTCATCCTGCACACTTCTTGATTAGTGCTAAATAAACAAGGTTTCTTAATACCTTGGTTATCCTCTAGCTATCTCTTCACTTGGCCAAGTTCTCCTTCGGCCCGCTCCAGACTATGCCTCAGTCCGGATACTTCCACAGCATAAGAGGCAACAGTCGTTACAGACGCCTGCTTATTACAACAAATAAATAAATGTCATCAAGTGAGTCTCCTGCGAACATAAAATTTGATCCTCTGTCCGGTGCATTCTTTCACCGAACAGTGTATCAGGGGCTGCTATCTATACTATGACACTCTTCCAAACTTCATAAAACATACCTCAAGGCCTCTTATGAGACTGATGCAAGATTCATTAAGTCCACTCTCGACGGACTGACTCTTCTCAATCACCGCACCCATAAGGGCACGGTGTTCATCAACGATGGAGGCACCCTTCAGCGCCGCCAATAAAGTATCTGGCACCCCTGGTCGGACAGAGGTGGTTGGTGGAGCAGACATACCTTCTCCAGCTGACGGAGGCTGCCTGTCTGACTCTGGGATCTCATGGGACCCTAGAATCGTGTCCGGCTTGGGGCCGGATTCAATATGACCCCCACCTTCGACGTCCACGGGAGCTTTCTCTCCCGCGTGTTCGGCCCCTAAAGTCCGGCCTCCCGGCGCCATCCTCACAATCTTTTCCCCCCTTAATGGCCTGAGTCCTTCTGGGATGAAGCCTCGGTTTCATTCCTATGTTTGGGGGAGGGGGCTTTTGAGGGTGTCCCGCTCTCCATTGCATCCGAACCTAGTAAATCCTTTGACGAGGATTGTTCGGCGCGGGACCTCGCTGGACTGAAAAAAGTATGGCTCAAATTAAAATATCACGCCATGACAATTCTGGAGACATGAGCGTGTTCGGATTTTATACTCACGAGTTCACCAGGGGCTCGTCCCTGGGATCCCACTCTGGGCTGCTATCGGCAGCGGCAATGGACTCCTCTTGAAGAGGATTTTCCCCTCTTAGGCGAATCGGCCTCCAAAGATGTGGAGGCCGTCCTTTTCTTCTTTCCCCCTGCGGGGGATTCATCTTCCTCCTCCTCTCCGTCTTCCTTGGAGGAGAATGGGCATCGAAGCCTTCAGATTTTGTGTCCGAGGCTCCACGACGACGGAGGCTGCCCCTGGTCTTCTAGGCCTCCTTTTTAGCCTTCTTCTTCGGCGCCTTAGAAGGCGCCGGGACCAGCATCTTCATCAGAAGTGGGCTGGCCGGTTCTTCTAGCAGCGGGGCCGGACAGTAGATCCGCCCCACCTTCTTCGCCCAGCCCTAGGAAAGGGATGAGAGATACGTTAAGTATTTTCCGAAGGATGTACAGATAGAACACATGAATTATCAAACATTCAGTTACTTACCGAACTTGCGGGGTAGGACAATTGGTACCCGCGGTCCTCGGTGGAGTCCGGCCACGGTTTGCCGGACTTAAAAAGCACCTTCCAGATGTCCTCGTGCATAGAGCCAAAGAGCTATAGCAGGGTCTAGTGCTTGGCCGGGTCGAACTCCCATAGATTACAAGCCCGGTGTTGGCATGGTAGAATCCGGCGAACCAACATCACCTGGACTACATTGACGAGCTTGATGCTCTTGTCTTCCATGTCTTGGAAGCGCGTCTGGAGCTCCGATAGCTCGTCATACGAAGCCCAGTTTAGGCCCTTCTTGTGCCAAGACATAAGTCACAGGGGGGCACCGGATCTGAACTCTGGAATGGCGGTCCATCCTTGCCACGCGGCTCGGTGATGTAAAACCACTGCGGCTGCCACTCCTTGATGGAATCATTGAAAGTCCATGTCGGCCATGTGACACTGGGCATCTTGCTCACTATGGCGCCTCCCCATTCGGCATGCTCGCCGCTCACTACCTTGGGCTTCATGTTAAAAACCTTCAGCCATAAGCCGAAGTGCGGCGGGACACGGAGAAAGGCCTCGCACACGACTATGAATGTCGAGATGTTGAGGAAGAAATTTGGGGATAGATCAGGGAAATCAATCCCGTAATAATACATGATGCCGCAAACGAACATATGAAGGGGAAACCCTAGCCCGTGGACGAAATGAGGGAAGAATACCACCCTCTCGTGGGGTTCCGGAGTGGGGATGATCTGTCCCACCGTCGGAAGACGGTGGCCAATTCTCTTGGCTAGATACCCGCCCCCCGAAGCATTTTGATATCGTTCTCCCGGACGGTAGAGGCCATCCACTTGCCTCCTGCTCCAGATTCGGACATCTTTAGGAAGCCTTTTTGGGCGGAGAAGAGGAACGCTTGGGCACTTGGACTCGAGCGGAATGGAATGAATGAGTAGAGGAGGGTGTGGGTGAAAAAGGAAGTTCTTATCCCCTTATAGAGGCAGCAGAGATCCTGCGCCTCCCCACTTGCCCGATAAAAACGCTTATTCCCCTAAGCGCCATGTTTGATGGCATGGTTGGGTTACCCACACCCGTATTAATGAGAATCTCGCAATTAGGGGACACGATCTCTGCTTCAACAAGACGTGCTAATAAAACCTCCTCGCGATATGTGCGTCGACAGGTTACAAAAACGGTTTGAATAATGATCGGGCCGTGGCGTGACGTCACGCTATGAAAGATTGCCAGCAGATTAGATTTGTGAAATACTATACTCTCTACAGTGGTATGTGGAAATTATTTTGCAGAGCCGGACACGACTTTCGTGTTCAAAATCTTCTATGGAATATTCAGAGGAGGAACCCGCCTTGCAATGCCGAAGACAATTTGTGCGCCAGACTCATCGTCATTGAAGCCTGGTTCAGGGGCTACAGAGGGAGTCCTGGATTAGGGGGTATCCGGACAGCCGGACTATATACTTTGGTCGAACTGTTGGTCTATGAAGATATAAGATTGAAGACTTCGTCCCATGTCCGGATGGGACTCACCTTTGCGTGGAAGGCAAGCTTGGCAATTTGGATATGTAGATCTCCTTCTCTGTAACCGACTCTGTGTAACCCTACCCCCCTCGGGTGTCTATATAAACCGGAGGGTTTAGTCTGTAGGACAAGAACAATCATAATCATAGGCTAGCTTCTAGGGTTTAGCCTCTACGATCTTGTGGTAGATAAACTCTTGTAATACTCATATCATCAAGATCAATCAAGCAAGAAGTAGGGTATTGCCTCCATCGAGAGGGCCCGAACGTGGGTAAAACATCGTGTCCCCTGCCTCCTGTTACCATCAGCCTTAGACGCACAGTTCAGGACCCCCTACCCGAGATCCGCCGGTTTTGACACCAACAGCGGCCACGAGGGTGCCCGGCGCCCCCCACCCTCGTGGGCCCCCCGAGTGTCCACGACCTACTTCTTCCTCCTATATATACTCACGTACCCAGAGAACATCAGAACAGACCACGAAAACCTAATTTCACCGCGACAACCTTCTGTATCCGCGAGATCCCATCTTGGAGCCTTCGTCGGTGCTTCGTCGGAGGGGGAATCGACCACGGAGGGCCTCTACATCATCTCCAAGGCCTCTCCGATGAGTTGTGAGTAGTTTACCACAGACCTTGGGGTCCACAGTTATTAGCTAGATGGCTTCTTCTCTCTCTTTGAATCTCAATACAAAGTTCTCCTCAATCTTCTTGGAGATCTATTCGATGTAACTCTTTTTGCGGTGTGTTTGTCGAGATCCGATGAATTGTGGGTTTATGATCAAGTTTATCTATGAGAAATATTTGAATCTCCTCTGAATTCTTTTATGTGTGATTAAGTTATCTTTGCAAGTCTCTTAGAATTATCAGTTTGGTTTGGCCTACTAGATTGATCTTTCTTGCAATGGGAGAAGTGCTCAGCTTTGGGTTCAATCTTGCAGTGTGCTTTCCCAGTGACAACAGGGGCAGCAAGGCACATATTGTATTGTTGCCATCGAGGATAAAAAGATGGGGTTTATATCATATTGCTTGAGTTTATCCCTCTACATCATGTCATCTTTCTTAATGCGTTACTCCGTTTTTATGAACTTAATACTCTAGATGCATGCTGGATAGCGGTCGATGTGTGGAGTAATTGTAGTAGATGCAGAATCGTTTCGGTCTACTTGTCACGGACGTGATGCCTATATACATGATCATGCCTAGAGAATCTCATAATTATTCGCTTTTCTATCAATTGCTCGACAGTAATTTGTTCACCCACCGTAATACTTATGCTATCTTGAGAGAAGCCACTAGTGAAATGTCACGCCCAATATGCGACCCTATCCAAAAGGAACTCGAAGGTCCCACCAAGGATAGACCCGCATATTGAAACGCTTTTGCAAGGTGGATATCATTACATCAACATTACATAATAGATGGGGATACATACATAAGGCATACAATGCCACATGAATACAACATCATCATACACCAGAGCCACATCCGACTATGGATGAAACACAAACAAAAACTCAAACGACATCCACCCTGCTAGCCCAGGCTGCCGACATGGAACCTATCCCCTGATCGAAGAAGAAGCAGAAGAAGAACTCCAAGACAAGCAAACATCGCTCTCGCGTCAAGATCATCGCGAAACCTGTACCTGCAACTGTTGTTGTAGTAATCTGTGAGCCACGAGGACTCAGCAATCCCATTACCATGGGTATCAAGACTAGCAAAGCTTAATGGGAAAGGAAGGGGGTAAAGTGGTGAGGTTGCAGCAGCGACTAAGCATATATGGTGGCTAACATACGCAAATAAGAGCGAGAAGAGAAGCAAAGGAACGGTTGTGAAGCTAGCAATGATCAAGAAGTGATCCTGAACTCCTACTTACGTCAAACATAACCCAAAGACCGTGTTCACTTCCCGGACTCCGCCGAAAAGAGACCATCACGGCTACACACGCGGTTGATGCGTTTTAATTTGGATCTGGTGTCAAGTTATCTATAACCGGACATTAACAAATTCCCATCTGCCTATAACCACAGGCACGGCTTTCAAAAGATTATACCCTGCAGGGGTGTCCCAACTTAGCCCATGATAAGCTCTCGCGATCAACGAAGGATATACCTTCTCCCAGGAAGACCCGATCAGACTCGGAATCCCGGTTTACAAGACATTTCGACAATGGTAAAACATGACCAGCAAAGCCGCCCGATGCGCCGACAATCCCGATAGGAGCTGCACATATCTCGTTCTCAGGGCAACACCGGATAAGTCAAGCTACGAGTAAAACCAGCCCTCGAGTTGCCCCGAGGTGGCCCCGCAGGCTGCTCGGTTCGGACCAACACTTAGACAAGCACTGGCCCGGGGGGGCTAAAATAAAGATGACCCTTGGGTTGGCCGACCCAAGGGAAGGGTATAGGTGGTGGTGAGGCAAATGGTAAAACCAAGGTTGGGCCTTGCTGGAGGAGTTTTATTCAAAGCGAACTGTCAAGGGGGTCCCATAAATCACCTGACCGCGTAAGGAACGCAAAATCCGGGAACATAACACCGGTATGACGGAAACTAGGGCGGCAAGAGTGGAACAAAACACCAGGCAAAAGGCCGAGTCTTCCACCCTTTACCAAGTATATAGATGCATTAATAATATAAGAGATATTGTGATATCCCAACATAAATCCTGTCCACCATGGAGAAATTTTCAACTTCACCTGCAACTAGCAATGCTATAAGAGGGGCTGAGCAAAAGCGGTAACATAGCCAAACAACGGTTTGCATAGGAAAGGTGTCAAAGGTTAGAGGTTCATGGCAAAATGGGAGGCTTGATAAACAGGTGATAGGTAGCGCAACATAGCGATAGAACGAAGCAACTAGAATAGCAATGATAGTAGTGAGATCCCGGTAGAGGTCATCTTGCCTGAAATCCCGCAAGGAAGAAGAACGAGCCCATGAAGAAGACGAACAGATGAAGCCGAACCAAGCGTAGACGAACGAATCCTCACGATCGCAACGAAATGGGAACTATCGACAAGAAGCACATAACATGGTAAACACACCACACATGAACAAGGCATGATGCACGAGCAAGCATGATGCAAGACAAGACTACATAAAGCTACTCATGGCAAGAGATGATGCAAACAAGAACAACACCTCAAGGAAAGTTTAAATGAGGCCGGGAACAACATAGAACAACTCCGGTAAGTCCTCATATGCAAATTTCGAAGTTGGTCCAGATCTGAATAAACCTTATGTTCAAGTTTTTAAACAGCAAGTTAAGATGCACAAAGATGATCTACACGAGATTCTAGTCAAGTTACATATAAAGTTCATTTAGTTCAGAGCTACGGCCTAGAAGATATGAGCAAAACTAGTTAAACATGGCATTGATGCAAAATGCATAAAAACCTCAAGAAAACACTCCAAAACATGGATGCAACATGATAATATGAAACTACATGCAAAATCAAGCAAGTTTCATATAGAACACACTCAAAACGGAGCAACGGTTTAACACACACACATGAAACAAGTTTAAAGGACAAGCTGTCCAAAACAGCAACTAGGCATATTGCAAGCATCAAAACAATATGCTACAGCACCTCAATATGAAAACAAAAGACATGGACATGATGTACAGGTAAAGCATAACAAAACATGAACACTGAGCTATCTCCAGAAATCACTAGAACATGCTCAAACACACTTGGAAAGTTTGCAAATAATAACAGTTCAGACTTTGCAGAAAATAACATCAGGTTGCAATGATTAGAGCTATCAAACAACATGTTACAGGAACTTATAATAGCAAAACAAGACATGGCATGAACCTACTAATTGCATATATCAAAAGTCCCTTACTGACCATAAGCCAAAAAGGATCAGAAAATATGATGGCACCCACGTAAACATGGCAAGTTATATTACAGATTCAAACATGGCAGAAACAGAATTATGAAGGCATGTAAATGAGCTTGTGCAACTCACTACAGAGAAATACATGGCATGGTAAAGCAACCAACAGTAAGAAGACATGTTTGTGAAGCTAAGAATGGCAAGAGCAAGTCCATAGGGTGCATGGATCACTAGTAACAATCCTGGCAACAACTGAACTTAATGTTAACAGGCTGACAGCAACATTATGAAGCAACTTTGGAGCAAGATTACAACAAGCTACATCAACTTATAATTGCAACCAGGGGCATGAATGGATAGAGCATGATATGTAGAACAAAAGATATTTAGTGAACATCTCCAGATTATGTATAGAATGACTAGTAGCAACATGTTTATATAGCATCACGAAATAACAGATTCAGCCTAGCAAAACAGCAACATCAAGTACCCTACTTAACAAGCTCGATTCACTCACCACAAGTCATTGCATGACAAAATAAACATAGAATCATCAATAAGACATGTTTATGAAACAATCCAAGGAAAGAACAAGCTCATAGCATGCAAGGATCAACTACAACAACCTTGGCAAAATTGAATAACATGTAAACAATCTGCCAGGAAACATTTTGAAGCAAAAGTAGAGCACGAAAATGACATGCTAGGCTACTCCATAATTGCAACCAGGGGCATGGATGGATAGACAATAACCATATGTTCAAAACATCCTTACTGAAGTATCTCAAAATATGCATGGATCTCTCTGTAGCATCAAGTTTACATGGCATCCAAATAACAGCAGAACAGGGACTAAAATCAGCAACATCGCGAAGCCTAGTTTACATGCTTGTGCTAGTCACCACATTGATCACAAAATACATGGTAAGCACCTTTGTAAATAAGACATAGCATAGATCAAAACACATGTAGATATCAACCTCATAGGATGCACACATCAATCATGGCAAAAATGACAAAAGAGCATGTTCTGTTAACAGACAGCAGCCAACATCATGAAGCACTCTCGCAATGATGATTCAGACATCAAGATGAGCTCAAATGAATATGATGCAATGGAATGAAATGAAGTACTCATTGAGACGAACAATTTGACATATTACACGCACGAAACGGAGCTACATGCATGGAGATACAGCAGGTCAAAGTATGCACTAGAATGATGAATTTCAGGGACTTAGAAAATTTTTTAACCTCGGGCGGACATGTCCAGACTCCTCCGGACACGTCGGACGGCTGGAACCCACGCGGCAGAGGTAGAGGACACCGGGGTCAACTCCGGTGAAGTCCGGCGACGGAGGGGGTTGGATCTCATCGGGGAGGCGCAGGGAGGAGGTGGCCGGCGGAGGGCGAACCCGGACAACGGGGCAGAACCGGCCAGGGCCGGAGCTCCCGCGGCGGCGGCGGCCATGGAGGCGAGGCGCGAGGAGAAGGACGGCGGAGCGGCACGGCGGCGACTGGGATACCCGGCGGAGGACGGCGACGTCCAGGCGGATCCGACGGCCGGAGGGGCGCGCGGGCGGCGCGGTTCGGCGGCGGGCTGGGCGGAGCGGCGGCGAGGACGATGACTCAGGGCGACGGGGGGCGAGGCGGGCTCGTCCGGG
>NC_041381.1:509721974-509741873 GCF_002162155.2 Triticum dicoccoides | reverse complement strand
GGAAGGCGGCGCAGCGAATGGCGGCGCGCCAAGTGGCGGGGTGCGCTGGCTGCGGCGGCGTGCTGGTGATTGGAGGTGACAAGTGGCGGCGGGGGAGCGCACCGGCGCTGAAAACGAGGAGGGAGCGGCGGCTGGCTGCGGGAATTGAGGAGGGGGTAGGTAGGAGGCCAAAAATGGAGAGAGGGGGTCTTTATATAGCAAAAGAGGCTAGGGTTGGGGGTTTTTGGGGGCTTTTCGGAGCGTACGATCGCCATCGAACGGCTCCGGAGCGGAGAGGGACTATGAGAGGGTTTGGTGGGCTGTGTAGATGGGCTAGGCTATAAGGAGAGAAGAGATAGCAGCCCGGCACGGGTTTTCGGAGGCCGAAAACACCCGACGAAGGTACCGGCAACGATACCGCTATACATTTAACGGTTGGGCTATCAAATGGACTCCGAATGCGACGAAACTTGGCAGGCGGACTGTCTACACTATAATAAGACCGCACGAGAAGTTGCAAACCATTCCGAGAACATTTTTATGCCACTTATAAAATAATATTTCGGAGGTGCCGCGGGCGCGTGCGAGTGTGGTCTGGACTCCGAACGGACAACGGAGAGAACCGGGGGAACCCCAACGGATGCAAGTTTTGAAAAAACATGCGGATGAAATGCAGATGATGACATGGCAAAATGCAACACGCAAGCAAATGACATGGCAACAAAGGCGAATAACTGGCAGACACCTGGCGCATCGAATCCGGGGCGTTACAACACTCCTCCACTAACAAGAGATCTCGTCCCGAGATCTTAGGACCGAGACGGAAGGGAAAATGGATGAGGTGAAATGAGAACTCAAGAGAAGAAGCAAAGAATCGAGAGCACTCGAGAAGAAGAGAGGAACGACGAGAATGATGAGAATCGAAAGCTCACGGACTCAGATAGACTATGAAACCACTCCGGTTAGAACTAGATAAGAAACGAATAAGACTGAAAGGATTTAGGCAGCACACCGACTAAGCATGGAAGGAATAGAACAAGAACTTCACAAGATGGGATGGCACTTGACGACCTAAGCAACGCAATACCTCCGGAAGAATTGAAAGAATGGAATGAAAAGAACTTAGAAGGAAGGATTGAACGAATTTGAATATCTGAGAAGAACGAAGAAATGCAAAACTCCACTTCAAAAGAATATGGAGAATTAATTGCACTTCGAGATGCAAGAAGAAAAGATATTTGAACTCCTCCAACAAAATCTTGATGAACTCTTGAAGAATGAATTAAATCATGAAGACCCACCATGAAGAACTCTGGTAACGAAAGGATGATGAGATAGAATGAAGGACGGACGAATAAGATTAAAGCCTTGCGATGATTTAAATGGAGGTTCCGACGAAATGGCTGAGGAAAATTTGAACTCCGGAAAAGAAAAGATGAAAACACGTGGAACTAGAATTTATTCATTAAGAACAAACTCCGAAGGAAGGTATTACTCACTAGGATGAAATAAGAATAAGATTTATTGTATGCTTATCCTTCATCAAATTAAATTGATGACAAGCAATGGATTCTTCATACTACTTATTCTTCTTGAAAAGGATTGAGAAGTGACATATCACAACCTTGAGAAGGTCTTCATGAACCACCGGTAGGATTAAAAAGAACGAAAGGATTAAAATGATACTCAATGAAAAAGATTCTTGAACGAACCACCGTAAGAATTCGAAAATGACTGATGAAAGAGAATGAATCACCGGGAAGAATTAGAAGAACCAATAAGCAAGAGGGGATTTAGATGCAAAAGAACGAAGAGATAATGAGCTGATTAAAGAGCACTTGAACGAAGCACCGGGATAATTGGATAACGGTAGCTGAAATGTGAGGACAAGAATTCTTCTGGAATAATGGCCTCCGGTGAAAGAAACGGGAAAACAACTTCTGAAATACTCCGGATGGGTAAGAACGAATATCCGACAATCTGGAATAATTCGAGAGGATGATATGAAAACTCTTCTTCGATCTTCAAATGACGACGAGAAACACCACCAAAATTACTGAGATACTCCGGGAGAATGAAAAACAAAGAGGTTGAGCCAACAATGAAAATGATTTGAAATCGGTCTCGGAGAAGGCATATGACTGATGGAATCCATTCTTACGTCACACTTGAAAAGAATTGAGAATAACTCCGGGAATAATTAGAAGAGTCAGGTAAGATCCTGGGAAAAGACTTGTGGGTTAGGGCTCACCAAAAGAAAACACCGTTGGAAAGGACTGTTGAACAGATAGATGATACACCGGAACAATTGAAATATTTGAATGAGGTGACAACCTCGAATTAATTCAAACACATACGAATCTCCTGAGACGACTTGAATACTCCGGAAGGATACACTGGCGAGAGGAGAACGAGCAAGGAAAACACTTGAGCCGAGGAAAAGAATATGAACAACCTGAAAAATTTGAATTGAGTCCACCAGAAAAGAGATGAAGAATGACGAACAAAAGAGAATTCACCGGTTGAAATGATTGAGGGAAGACTGAAGAACCTCTGTACGAATGAAAATTGATGCTCGAAAGAGACTGAGGCTCCGGGAAGAAGAGGGTGGGAGGGCGGGAAAACAAAGACAACTTGAAAGGGGAAACCGAAGAATATCTTGAAGATAAAACACCGGTTGAAATCATTGAGGTAAGAAAGCAAAGACTTCGCATCAGTAGGATGGATACTCAATTATGGACTCTGGTTCCGAGATGAAAAAGGGGTGGGCGGGTGGGAAAAGAAAAAACAACTGAGGATTGAACTTGGCAAAGATGAAGAGGCTCGAGTCAACTTGACGAGAAATGCACCAGATGAAAAGAGATGAGAACTAACGATCGGAAAACCAACTGCGTAATCCTAAAAAATATTGAAGGGTAAGAGGAGTAATTCAAAACACCTACGTCAAGATTCCTCACCAGAGCGACGAAGGGGGCTGAGGAGTAAAAAGAATTCCTACTCTCCGATATAACTAGACTCCGAAAACAATTTTCTTCTAGACTCAACAACGGCCAAACTACACGATCAATCAAGGGGGGCTCCTAGGGTCGGTCGAGGCTATGATACCAACTTGTCACGCCCAATATGCGACCCTATCCAAAAGGAACTCGAAGGTCCCACCAAGGATAGACCCGCATATTGAAGCGCTTTTGCAAGGTGGATATCATTACATCAACATTACATAATAGATGGGGATACATACATAAGGCATACAATGCCACATGAATAGAACATCATCATACACCAGAGCCACATCCGACTACGGATGAAACACAAAAAGAAACTCAAATGACATCCACCCTGCTAGCCCAGGCTGCCGACCTGGAACCTATCCCCTGATCGAAGAAGAAGCAGAAGAACTCCAAGACAAGCAAACATCGCTCTCGCGTCAAGATCATCGCGAAACCTGTACCTGCAACTGTTGTTGTAGTAATCTGTGAGCCACGAGGACTCAGCAATCCCATTACCATGGGTATCAAGACTAGCAAAGCTTAATGGGAAAGGAAGGGGGTAAAGTGGTGAGGTTGCAGCAGCGACTAAGCATATATGGTGGCTAACATACGCAAATAAGAGCGAGAAGAGAAGCAAAGGAACGGTTGTGAAGCTAGCAATGATCAAGAAGTGATCCTGAACTCCTACTTACGTCAAACATAACCCAAAGACCGTGTTCACTTCCCGGACTCCGCCGAAAAGAGACCATCACGGCTACACACGCGGTTGATGCGTTTTAATTCGGATCTGGTGTCAAGTTATCTACAACCGAACATTAACAAATTCCCATCTGCCTATAACCACAGGCACGGCTTTCGAAAGATTATACCCTGCAGGGGTGTCCCAACTTAGCCCATGATAAGCTCTCGCGATCAACGAAGGATATACCTTCTCCCAGGAAGACCCGATCAGACTCGGAATCCCGGTTTACAAGACATTTCGACAATGGTAAAACAAGACCAGCAAAGCCACCCGATGCACCGACAATCCCGATAGGAGCTGCACATATCTCGTTCTCAGGGCAACACCAGATAAGTCAAGCTACGAGTAAAACCAGCCCTCGAGTTGCCCCGAGGTGGCCCCGCAGGCTGCTCGGTTCGGACCAACACTTAGACAAGCACTGGCCCGGGGGGGCTAAAATAAAGATGACCCTTGGGTTGGCCGACCCAAGGGAAGGGTATAGGTGGTGGTGAGGCAAATGGTAAAACCAAGGTTGGGCCTTGCTGGAGGAGTTTTATTCAAAGCAAACTGTCAAGGGGGTCCCATAAATCACCCGACCGCGTAAGGAACGCAAAATCCGGGAACATAACACCGGTATGACGGAAACTAGGGCGGCAAGAGTGGAATAAAACACCAGGCAAAAGGCCGAGTCTTCCACCCTTTACCAAGTATATAGATGCATTAATAATATAAGAGATATTGTGATATTCCAACATAAATCCTGTCCACCATGGAGAAATCTTCAACTTCACCTGCAACTAGCAACGCTATAAGAGGGGCTGAGCAAAAGCGGTAACATAGCCAAACAATGGTTTGCATAGGAAAGGTGTCAAAGGTTAGAGGTTCATGGCAAAATGGGAGGCTTGATAAACAGGTGATAGGTAGCGCAACATAGCGATAGAACGAAGCAACTAGCATAGCAATGATAGTAGTGAGATCCAGGGTAGCGGTCATCTTTCCTGAAATCCCGCAAGGAAGAAGAACGAGCCCATGAAAAAAACGAACGGATGAAGCCGAACCAAGCATAGACGAACGAATCCTCACGATCGCAACGAAACGGGAACTATCGACAAGAAGCACATAACATGGTAAACACACCACACATGAACAAGGCATGATGCATGAACAAGCATGATGCAAGACAAGACTACATAAAGCTACTCATGGCAAGAGATGATGCAAACAAGAACAACACCTCAAGGCAAGTTTAAATGAGGCCGGGAACAACATAGAACAACTCCGGTAAGTCCTCATATGCAAATTTCGAAGTTGGTCCAGATCTGAATAAACCTTATGTTCAAGTTGTTAAACAGCAAGTTAAGATGCACAAAGATGATCTACACGAGATTCTAGTCAAGTTACATATAAAGTTCATTTAGTTTAGAGCTACGGCCTAGAAGATATGAGCAAAACTAGTTAAACATGGCATTGGTGCAAAATGCATACAAACCTCAAGCAAACACTCCAAAACATGGATGCAACATGATAATATGAAACTACATGCAAAATCAAGCAAGTTTCATATAGAGCACACTCAAAACGGAGCAACAGTTCAACACACACACATGAAACAAGTTTAAAGGACAAGCTGTCCAAAACAGCAACTAGACATATTTCAAGCATCAAAACAATATGCTACAGCACCTCAACATGAAAACAAAAGACATGGACATGATGTACAGGTAAAGCATAACAAAACATGAACACTGAGCTATCTCCAGAAATCACTAGAACATGCTCAAACACACATGGAAAGATTGCAAATAATAACAGTTCAGACTTTGCAGAAAATAACATCAGGTTGCAATGATTAGAGCTATCAAACAACATGTTACAGGAACTTATAATAGCAAAATAAGACATGGCATGAACCTACTAATTGCATAGATCAAAAGTCCCTTACTGACCATAAGCCAAAAAGGATCAGAAAATATGATGGCACCCACGTAAACATGGCAAGTTATATTACAGATTCAAACATGGCAGAAACAGAATTATGAAGGCATGTAAATGAGCTTGTGCAACTCACTACAGAGAAATACATGGCATGACAAAGCAACCAACAGTAAGAAGACATGTTTGTGAAGCTAAGAATGGCAATAGCAAGTCCATAGGGTGCATGGATCACTAGTAACAATCCTGGCAACAACTGAACTTAATGTTAACAGGCTGACAGCAACATTATGAAGCAACTTTGGAGCAAGATTACAACAAGCTACAGAAACCTATAATTGCAACCAGGGGCATGAATGGATATAGCATGATATGTAGAACAAAAGATATTTAGTGAACATCTCCAGATTATGTATAGAATGACTAGTAGCAACATGTTTATATAGCATCACGAAATAACAGATTCAGCCTAGCAAAATAGCAACATCAAGTACCCTACTTAACAAGCTCGATTCACTCACTACAAGTCATTGCATGACAAAATAATCATAGCATCATCAAGAAGACATGTTTATGAAACAATCCAAGGAAAGAACAAGCTCATAGCATGCAAGGATCAACTACAACAACCTTGGCAAAATTGAATAACATGTAAACAATCTGCCAGGAAACATTTTGAAGCAAAAGTAGAGCACGAAAATGACATGCTAGACTACTCCATAATTGCAACGAGGGGCATGAATGGATAGACAATAACCATATGTTCAAAACATCCTTACTGAAGTATCTCAAAATATGCATGGATCTCTCTGTAGCATCAAGTTTACATGACATCAAAATAACAGCAGAACAGGGACTAAAATCAGCAACATCACGAAGCCTAGTTTACATGCTTGTGCTAGTAACCACATTGATCAAAAAATACATGGTAAGCACCTCTGTAAATAAGACATAGCATAGATCAAAACACATGTAGATATCAACCTCATAGGATGCACACATCAATCATGGCAAAAATGACAAAAGAGCATGTTCTGTTAACAGACAACAACCAACATCATGAAGCACTCTCGCAACAATGATTCAGACATCAAGATGAGCTCAAATGAATATGATGCAATGTAATTAAATGAAGTACTCGTTGAGACGAACAATTTGACATATCACACGCAGGAAACGGAGCTACATGAATGGAGATACAGCAGGTCAAAGTATGCACCAGAATGATGAATTTTAGGGACTTAGACGAATTTTTAACCTCGGGCGGAAAATCGGGCGGACATGTCCAGACTCCTCCGGACACGTCCGGCGGCTGGAACCCACGCGGCAGAGGTAGAGGACACCGGGGTCAACTCCGGTGAAGTCCGGCGACGGAGGGGGTTGCATCTCATCGGGGAGGCGCAGGGAGGAGGTGGCCGGCGGAGGGCAAACCCAGACGACGACGGGCACCGGGCGGCGGGGCAGAACCGGCCGGGGCCAGAGCTCCCGCGGCGCTGGCGGCCATGGAGGCGAGGCGAGCTCGCCGGCGAGGGGCGAGGAGAGGGACGGCGGAGCGGCACGGCGGCGACTGGGATACCCGGCGGAGGACGGCGACGTCCAGGCGGATCCGGCGGCCAGAGGGGCGCGCGGGCGGCGCGGTTCGGCGGCAGGCTGGGCGGAGCGGCGGCGAGGACGATGGCTCGGGGCGACGGGGAGTGAGGCGGGCTCATCCGGGCCCAGATGGGCTTGCCCGGGCCCGATCTGGGTTCAGGGGCCGCGGCAGAGGTGGGGGGAGGCCAGGGCGACGTGGCGGCTTCCCCTTGGACGGGGCGATGGCAGGAAGGCGGCGCAGCGAATGGCGGCGCGCCAAGTGGCGGGGTGCGCTGGCTGCGGCGGCGTGCTGGTGATTGGAGGCGACAAGTGGCGGCGGGGGAGCGCACCGGCGCTGAATACGAGGAGGGAGCGACGGCTGGCTGCGGGAATTGAGGAGGGGGTAGGTAGGAGGCCAAAAATGGAGAGAGGGGGTCTTTATATAGCAAAAGAGGCTAGGGTTGGCGGTTTTGGGGGCTTTTCGGAGCGTACGATCGCCATCGAACGGCTCCGGAGCGGAGAGGGACTATGAGAGGGGTTGGTGGGCTGTGTAGATGGGCTAGGCTATAAGGAGAGAAGAGATAGCAGCCCGGCACGGGTTTTCGGAGGCCGAAAACACCCGACGAAGGTCCCGGCAACGGTACCATTATACATTTAACGGTTGGGCTATCAAATGGACTCCGAATGCGACGAAACTTGGCAGGCGGACTGTCTACACTATAATAAGACCGCACGACAAGTTGCAACCCATTCCGAGAACATTTTTATGCCACTTATAAAATAATATTTCGGAGGTGCCGCGGGCGCGTGCGAGTGTGGTCTGGACTCCGAACGGACAACGGAGAGAACTGGGGGAACCCGAACGGATGCAAGTTTTGAAAAAACATGCGGATGAAATGCAGATGATGACATGGCAAAATGCCGCAAGCAAATGACATGGCAACGAAGGCGAATAACTGGCAGACACCTGGCGCATCGAATCCGGGGCGTTACATGAAACCTATGGCCCCCGGGTCTATGTATTATCATATAAGCTTTCAATCTACTTTTATTTGCATCTTTACTTTACAATCTATATCATAAAAATACCAAAAATATTTATCTTATCATATTATCTCTATCAGATCTCACTTCCGCGAGTGGCCGTGAAGGGATTGACAACCCCTTTATTGCGTTGGTTGTGAGTTCTTGTTTGTTTGTGTAGGTGCGTGGGACTTTTGAGGAGCCTCCTACTGGATTGATACCTTGGTTCTCAAAAACTGAGGGAAATACTTACGCTACTATTGTTGCATCACCCTTTCCTCTTCAAGGAAAACCAACGCAAGCTCAAGACGTAGCACCGGTAAAGAAGGACAAGAAGAAGATGACCAAGGAGGCCCAAGGCGACCTCCATCCCGAAGAGACTTCAGGTGCCGTGTCCGGAGGAACCGAAGCTCCTTCCTCTGGCGAGGAAGACGAATACAAGGACGAGGAGGAGGAGGAGGAAGTAGAGAACCCTCCTCCCAAGGGGAAAAGGAGAGATGCCTCCGTAGATCTGGAGGAGGGGCATCCAAGAGGGGAAGGATATCCCTCTCCGATGACTCGGATTCGGGCGCCGAGGCCGTTCCCAAGCACCGCCCCCGCACCAAGCCCCTTGCCGAATCGTGAGTTCCTTAAGATGTCTTATATACATCTAATTATTTTTATAGATTATAGGGATAATATCAAATTTCATATTACAGTCCGGCCCATGACATTCCTCAAGAATCTTCGTCATCGGGGGATCTTTCGCCGGAGAAGATGGAGCGCGAGACGCCTCCGCGAGCTTCCTCACCTCCTAGGGTGGACGATCATGAGGTGTCATCCCAAAGGATTTCCCCGGGCTCCGGAGAAGTACGGGAGAGGACCAATGCGGAACCAGAGGCTGCCGATAACACGGAGGGCGCAACTCCTATGGAGACTGGCCATGGGGGTCCTGGGTCATCCGACTGTTCCGGAGACCCAAACAGTTCCGGAATCGGATCGGCAACCACCTCTGCAGGAGGAGGAGACGGCGACCTCTACGAATGCAGAGGCGCCGAACAAGCTAATGGATGCACTGCAAGGTGCATCCGTCTTGGAGGAGCACCGTACCTTAATGGGTACGATGGTTGAAAAAGTTCAGTCCGCTAAGAGCGGACTGGATGAAGCCTTCACAAGCCTACTAACAAGCTTCGAGGTATGCGATGTAATGTCTTTTAGCCGCTTTTCATAACAAATCCATCTATATATAGATATTAGCCCTTGAGACTCTGTTTGGCCAATGAAGGAGGGCGAACAGAGGGTCTATAGGTACCCGTAGTAAATAACATACTTAGCTTTTTTGATAAACAGCAGGCTTCACTGTTAGCGACGACCGCTCAGGCCACCGAAGTTTCCGAACTGAAGCGGAAACTACAGCTAGTCGACGAGGACAATATCCGGATTAACAAGCGGCTTGACGAAACACAAGGTATGTTTCAAGTGCTCCATATTCAATTGAATTAGTTTGCAAATGCTTAAGTGAAGCTCACGTGCTGCTATATGCATAATTACAGATGGCGCTGCTGAGGTCGAGACCCTCAGGAGTGACCTTGCCTACGCAAAGGAGCAGACAAGGGTGGGCGATGCGGCCACTGAAAAGCGGCTGCCGTTTTGAAGGACGAACAGGCCACCCGACGCCAGTTCGAGGAGCGCGTATCTAAGATTGAGCAAGAGCTCAAGGAAGCAACTTGCAAGTGCGAGCTCCTCGAGGAGGGGAATAAAGCGAAGGCAGCCGAACTCGCCAAGGCCCTTCAAGACGCCCAAGAGGCAAGGTCCAAATCCCGAGCGGCTCGCAAGGAGCTCCGATAGGCCAGACAGATAGCGGTCGGTAAGTCCTTTCTTTTACAGTCTAAGTTCGGCGATCAGAGGTATGCCTTACTGAATCGACTATGGAGTTCTCTAGACTCCTTTGCGGATCTACCGAAGAGAGTGACTGACGCAGCGCAATTGTACCGGGCCCAGGAAGGGCATGTGATGGAGAAGCTGCTCTGGTCGCAATTTGCGACGCAGGAGCGTTCGACGCTGCTGAACGACCAGATGGCGCAATGGGCCGAGTTGCATATGATGTCTGGATTAGCCATGAAGGAGGTCATACTTCGGCTGTGGCCGGCCGAACCCGTTCCGAGCAGCTATTTTGGCTTAGTGCAGAGACTCATCGATGTTGTGCCTCGAATTGATGCCATCAAACGGTCAGTGTGTGATACGTCTCCATCGTATCTACTTTTCCAAACAATTTTGCCCTTGTTTTGGACTCTAACTTGCATGATTTGAATGGAACTAACCCGGACTGACGCTGTTTTTAGCAGATTTGCCATGGTGTCATTTTTGTGCAGAAATAAAAGTTCTCGGAATGACCTGAAACTTCACGGAGAATATTTTGGAATTAATAAAAAATACTGGCGAATCCCCCTGTCTCGTAGGCCCCCTGAGGCTCCACCAACCTCAACTCCAACTCAATATATTCACGTTCAGGGAGAAACAATTAGGGAGAAGAATTCATCGCGTTTTACGATATGGAGCCTCCACCAAGCCCTAATCTCTCTCGGGAGGGCTGATCTGGAATCCGTTCGAAGCTCCGGAGAGGGGAATCCGTCACCGTCATCATCATCAACCATCCTCCATCACCAATTTCATGATGCTCACCGCTGTGCGTGAGTAATTCCATCGTAGGCTTGCTGGACAGTGATGGGTTGGATGAGATTTACCATGTAATCGAGTTAGTTTTGTTAGGGTTTGATCCCTAGTATCCATTATGTTCTATGATTGATGTTGCTATGACTTTGCTATGCTTAATGCTTGTCACTAGGGCCCGAGTGCCATGATTTCAGATCTGAACCTATTATGTTTTCATGAATATATGTGAGTTCTTGATCCTATCTTGCAAGTCAATAGTCACCTACTATGTGTTATGATCCGGCAACCCCGAAGTGACAATAATCGGGACCAATCCCGGTAATGACCGTAGTTTGAGGAGTTCATGTATTCACTAAGTGTTAATGCTTTGGTCCGGTACTCTATTAAAAGGAGGCCTTAATATCCCTTAGTTTCCAAAAGGACCCCGCTGCCACGGGAGGGTAGGACAGAAGATGTCATGCAAGTTCTTTTCCATAAGCACGTATGACTATATTCAGAATACATGCCTACATTGCATTGATGAACTGGAGCTAGTTCTGTGTCACCCTATGTTATAACTATTGCATGATGAATCTCATCCGACATAATTATCCATCATTGATCCATTGCCTACGAACTTTTCACATATTGATATTTGCTTAGTTACTTTACCGTTGCCGCTGTTACAATTACTACAAAACTGCTACTGTTACTTTTTCCATCGTTACCGTTACTTCCATACTACTTTACTGCAGATATTAAGTCTTTCTGGTGTGGTTGAATTGACAACTCAACTGCTAATACATTAGAATATTCTTTGGCTCCCCTTGTGTCGAATCAATAAATTTGGGTTGAATACTCTACCCTCGAAAACTTTTGTGATCCCCTATACTTGTGGGTTATCAAGACTATTTTCTGGCGCCGTTGCCGGGGAGCATAGCTCTATTCTTTGAGTCACTTGGGATTTATATCTGCTGATCACTATGAGGAACTTGAAAGACGTGAAAACCAAGATTTATCCCTCAACTACCAGGGGGGGGGGAGAACTGCCATCTAGTTTTGCACTTGATTCTCCTTCTGTTTTGAGTAAACTTGCGACACCTAAACCTGCTTTTGCTATTAATTCTGATATGTCGCATGTTATTGATGATGCCACTTCTGCTATGTGTGATGCTTATGATGAAACTACTTCTATGCTTGATAATACTATGCCATTAGGTGATTTTCTTGATGAACAACTTGCTAGGGCTAGATAGAATGAAATTATTGAAACTGATAATACTGATGAAAGTGATGATGAAGATTCTCCCCCTAGATATGAATTGCCTGTTGTGCCTGAGGGTTATGTTATGGATGAAGAAACTGCTAGAGATTTTCTTACTTGCAATGATAGATATGATCTTAAGAAATTATTAGCTAAGCTGAAAGAAAAATCTCTGAATGCTAGAATGAAATATGACCCTGCTTTTGCTACTTCACCTATTTGTATTTCTGATAAAGATTATGATTTCTCTGTCGATCCTGAGATAATTACTTTGATTGAATCTGATCCTTTTTATGGCTATGAATCTCAACTATTGTGGCACATCTTACTAAATTGAATGATATAGCCACCCTATTCACTCACGAGGAAAAAATTCGTTACTACTATATCCTTAAATTATTTCCATTCTCATTAAAGGGTGATGCTAAAATATGGTTTAATTCTCTTGATCCTGGTTGTGTGTGTAGTCCCCAGGATATGATTTATTACTTTTCTGCTAAATATTTCCCCACTCATAAGAAACAAGCCGCTTTAAGGGAAATATATAATTTTGTGCAAATTGAAGAAGAGAGTCTCCCACAAGCTTGGGGGAGGCTTCTCCAATTACTTAATGCCTTGCCTGATCATCCTATCAAGAAAAATTAAATACTTGATATCTTTTATAATGGACTAACCGATGCTTCTAGAGACCACCTGGATAGTTGTGCTGGTTGTGTTTTCAGGGAAAGAACCATTAATCAAGCTGAATTGTTATTGAATAATATGTTGACTAACGAAAACAATTAGACACTTCCTGAACCAACTCCTAAGCCAACTCCGAAGAAAAGGGGTATTCCATTTCTCAGTCCTGGAGATATGCAAGAGGCAAAGAAATCTATGAAAGAAAAGGGTATTAAAGCTGAAGATGTTAAGAATTTACCGCCTATTGAAGAAATACATGGTCTTGATAACCCAACACAGGTAGTAAAGGTAAATTCTCTCTATAGATTTGATGAAGGTGATATTCCTCGTTATAAGTCTGCTAATCATTGCTTGGACGAATTTGATAATTTTATTGTTAAAAAAGAAAACTTCAATGCTTATGTTGGTAGATAATTGAAACGCATTGCTTATATGATCGAACACTTGAGTGATTATATGTCTAGAGTTAAAGGTGAACTTAAACTTATTAGTAAACATGCTTCCATGGTTACCACTCAAGCAGAACAAGTGCTTAAAGCACAAAATGATTTGCTTAATGAATTAAATAATAATAAAAATGATAATGCTATTAGAGTTGTGACTAGAGGTGGTAGAATGACTCAGGAACCTTTGTATCCTGAGGGCCACCCTAAGAGAATTAAGCAAGATTCTCAGAGAAATAATGTTGATGCGCCTAGTCCTTATAAGAAGAAGAAGAAGAAGAAAAATGATAGGACTTTGCATGCTTCTAGTGAACCTGTTGTTGACACACCTGAGAATCCCAATGATATTTCTATTTCTGATGCTGAAACACTGGTAATGAACATGAACCCAGTGATGATGTTAATGATGATGTTCATGTTGATGCTCAACCTAGCAATAATAATGATGTAGAGGTTGAACCTGTTGTTGATCTTGATAACCCACAATCAAAGAATCAACGTTATGATAAGAGAGACTTCGTTGCTAGGAAGCACGGTAAAGAAAGAGAACCATGGGTTCAAAAAAAGGATGATGAGGATTTTGAGCGCTTTGCTAAAATGATTAGACCTATCTTTTTGCGTATGCATTTGACTGATATGCTTAAAATGAATCCTTATGCTAAGTACATCAAATATATTGTTACAAATAAAAGAAAGATACCAGAAGCTGAAATTTCCATCATGCTTGCCAATTATACTTTTAAATGTGTAGTACCAAAGAAACTTGGAGATCCAGGAGTACCAACTATACCATGCTCCATTAAAAGAAACTATGTTAAAACTGCTTTATGTGATCTTGGAGCCGTTGTTAGTGTTATGCCTCTCTCTTTATATCATAGACTTGATTTGAATAAGTTGACACCTACGGAAATATCTTTGCAAATGGCCGATAAATCAACTGCTATACCTGTCGATATTTGTGAGGATGTGCCTGTTGTGGTTGCAAATGTTACTATTTTAACGGACTTTGTTATTCTTGATATTCCCGAGGACGATAGTATATCAATTATCCTTGGTAGACCATTTTTGAATACTGCAGGGGCTGTTATTGATTGCAACAAAGGCAATGTCACTTTTCATGTTAATGGTAATGAGCATACAGTACACTTTCCGAGAAAACAACCTCAAGTCCACAGTATCAATTGTATTGGAAAATTTTCAACTATTACTATTGGAGGTTTTGAATTTCCTCTTCCTACTGTCAAGAAGAAATATGATATTCTTATTATTGGGGACATGCATATCCCCGTTGAGGTAACCTAGTGTTATTCGGAGATTCTCCGGTTTCATGCGATTCAGAATGAGTTTGTTAACAAGATTTGATCAACCTTGATAGTGGATTCCTTTTGATGAGCATGAGATGGATGAAGTTAGAAAGCACAACTCTCTGTACCCTCCTTTCACTTTCTGTTATTTAGATTAAATAAAGCAAAAATAGTATTTTCTGTCTATTTTTTGATTTATCCTTGCAATAAAAAAACCCCAAAAATAAAAGTTCTCCAAATGTCCCGAAAATGAAATATGATTTTTTACAATATTTAAGAATATTTGGCACTAAGAACACATCAGGGGGCCACACCACCTGGGCACGAGGGCAAGGCGCACCCTCCCCCTGGGTGCGCCCCCTGCCTCATGGGCCCCACGAGCCCCCCCTCCACTTATTCCTGCACCCACACACTTTGTCTTCCTCCAGAAAAAATCACCACACAGCTCAAACTCGTGTTCTAGCTCGTTTTGCTGCGATTTTCGATCTCCTTGCTCAAAGCTTTATTCACGAAACTATTTTGGGGGATTGTTCTTCGGTATGTGACTCCTCCAATGCTCCAATTAGTTTTTGTTCTAGTGCTTTATTTATTGCAAATTTCTGCTGCTAAGGTGACCCTGTTCTTGAGCTTGCATGTCAAATTTATATGGTCAAAAGTTTCTTATGCATGATATAGCCTCTAGGCACTTGTGGGAGTAGTTGCTATCAATTTTGTTGAGTTTGGTTCACTTTTATTTTGAGTTATTAAAATTTTTCAGGAATTTTCAGAGAAAGAAAATGATGAAGAGATTGTTGAGGGTCTCTTTGAGCTGAAGCTCGAAGGATAAGGAAAGTGGGGAAAATAAGAAGCCCAAATGTAATCTCCCTCGCATCGCGGACATTCGGCCCTGTGAATGGCCTTGTGATGAGTTCTTGAAGGCAGCCGGGATTCATGATGATTTTTATCATTTGGCGGAGAATGCAGACTTCACCGACTTCCTCCACGACCAGCGTGAATAGTATCTCCTACTCACTAATATTTTCGTGCAAAATTTTTACTTTCATGCTAGGAAATCACCACCTTCAGTGGAGTTTCATTTATATGATGAGGTTAAGGAGATATCACTATATGATTTTTGTCGGGTCTGCAAGATACCCTTTGAAGCCAGCATAGAGGAACCACACCGTAATAATGTGGAGGGGTTTATTGATATGATTGTTGTACGGGAAACGAGGAAAGTCCAGGTGCAAGAACTACTAGCATACATTTTCCTGTTTTACGTTACTTTGCAATATTTGCTAGTAGATGTTTAATTGGTTGCGGGAACAGTGGAAATCTTAGTGCACCTGATATTGTTATTTTGCGCCATGCTTTGTTTCGTGATACAACTTTCAGTTTAGGTACTGTCATTGCTAAGCGATTAAGTCTGAACCGTACAAAGGGCCCCATCTTCGGTGGTATCTTTGCTTCGCACCTTGCTGCACACTTTAATATACCTATTTGGCATTATGAGAAAGAAGAAAAGTTGTTGCCCTCTGTTTTTCTAGATTATAAGAGTATGGTAGCACATGATTTTATTGTTAAAAACAAGAAGAAACTACTTAAGTATAATTTGATATTTGATAAAAAATATTGTGAGATTATTACCTTGCCTGCGCACTCTTTGTTTAACATATTTTCAGGCAAGTACCTCATTTTGTCGGAGGACATTCATGCATACTTGAGCGCGACACCTACTCCAGAGGATGAGCCGGAGCCACAACTTGACCCTTATCGACATTCTGTTTATCAGTGGGATCCGGAGGAGATTGCTAACTAGTGGCACCTTGAGGACCCTCATCAGTACACCGGATAGAGTAGCTTTGATCCATGGGCATAGACCAACTTAGGCCAAAAGCCTAAGCTTGGGGGAGTATGTATTTCTCACCGACATTAGATTCATGTTAACACACTCATTCTAGTTGTTGGTGCTCATACTTTTTCATTGTGCTATCCACGCTAGTTTATTTTCTTTTCTAAGACTCCTTCTCGTGTGTTTGAAAAACCTCAAGAAAAACCAATTTTTTTTCACTATAGCTTTTAGCTAGTTTACTTTCATGCATGTAGTAGTAGTAATTAAAATAAAACCCAAAAAGATTTCTCGTTCTTCTTTTGCTTGTTGGGAGGTTTCCCGTGTAAATAGGTTTATTTCTTTTCTTTCAGGGTTGAGAGGAGAAGACCACGATGAAAATGATGGGTGGCTCTCATATGCATTATCGTTGATCCAACCAAGAGCCCATATTACCTTGTCTTCTCCTTTGAATTAAATGCTTGCAGATTCCAGCTTAGTCCAATGCACGTGCACTATTATTATTATCACACCGTTCAGTTGTGCAAGTGAAAGGCAATAATGACGATATATGATGGAATGATTGAGATGAGAGAAGCTGGTATGAACTCGACCTATCTTGTTTTTGTAAATGTGATTAGTTCATCGTTCCTGATTCAGCCTATTATGAATGAAACATGTTTGCAATGACAATTAGAGATTATAGTTGCTCATGCCATGCTTAATTAGCTAGGAGTTTATAATGGTTTACCTTGCGTGCCAACATGCTATTAAAATGGTTGTGATGTGGTATGATAGGGTGGTATCCTCCTTTGAACGATTCGAGTGGCGACTTGGCACATGTTAATGCATGTAGTTGAAACAAAATCAGCATGGCCTCCATGACATTTATGTTCCTGGTGATTTATATCCTACTCATGCTTGCACTCAGTGTTGATTAATTTTAATGCATGTTCATGACTGTTGTCGCTCTCTAGTTGGCCACTTCCCAGTCTCTTCCTAGCCTTCACTTGTACTAAGCGGGAATACTGCTTGTGCATCCACTTCCGTAAACCCCAAAGTTATTCCATATGAGTCCACCATACCTTCCTATATCTGGTATTTACCTGCTGTTCCAAGTAAATTTGTATGTGCCAAACTCTAAACCTTCAAATGAAATTCTGTTTTGTATGCTTGAACAACTCATGTATCGACTAGGGCTGTCTATATCTTCCATGCTATGTGGGTTATTCTCACGAGGAGTGGACTCCGCTCCACACTCATGAGAAAATGGCTGGTAACCGGGATGCCCAGTCCCATGCTCAAATCAAAAATAATTGCAAACAAAACTCCCCCGGGATTGTTGTTAGTTGGAGGCACCCATTGTTTCGGGCAAGCCATGGATTGATTCTTGTTGGTGGTGGAGGAGTATAAACTTTACCATTCTGTTTGGGAACCGCCTATAATGTGTGTAGCATGGAAGATATCGATATCTCTTGGTTGTTATGTTGACAATGAAAGTATGCCACCCAAAATATTATTTATTTCCATTTCAAAACTCGATCTCTGGCACCTCTGCAAATCCCTGCTTCCCTCTGTGAAGGGCCTATCTATTTACTTTTATGTTGAGTCATCATCCTCTTATTAAAAAGCACCAGTTGGAGAGCACCGCTGTCATTTGCATGCATTACTATTAATTTATATTGAGTATGACTGGATCTCTTTACCATGAATTACAATGTCTAGTCAGTCCTTGATCTTCAGAGGTGCTCTGCATTTATGTTTTGCGGTCTCAGAAAGGACTAGCGAGATACCATCTTGTTATATCATATTATAATTATTTTGAGAAAGTGTTGTCATCCGAGATTTATTATTATTGCTCGCTAGTTGATTATGCCATTGATATGAGTAAACATGAGACTTAAATGCTATTGTGAATGTGGTTAGTTCATAATCTTTGCTGAAAACTTGAATGCTGGCTTTACATATTTGCAACAACAAGAGCAAGCAGAGTTTGTAAAAAGTTTTTCTTTAACACTTTCAGTTTGTCAACTGAATTGCTTGAGGACAAGCAAAGGTTTATGCTTGGGGGAGTTGATATGTCTCCATCGTATCTACTTTTCCAAACACTTTTTCCCTTGTTTTGGACTCTAACTTGCATGATTTGAATGGAACTAACCCGGATTGATGTTGTTTTCAGCAGAATTGGGAGTTATTTTTGTGCAGAAATAAAAGTTCTCGGGATGACCTGATACTTCACGGAGAATATTTTTGGAATTAATAAAAAATACTGGCGAAAGAATCAAGACCAAGGGGCCCACACCCTGTCCACGAGGGTGGGGGCACGCCTGCCCCCCTGGGCGCATCCCCCTATCTCGTGGGCCCCCTAAGGCTCCACCGACCTCAACTCCATCTCCATATATTCACGTTCAGGGAGAAAAAAACAGGGAGAAGGATTCATCGCATTTTACGATACGGAGCCGCCGCCAAGCACTAATCTCTCTCGAGAGGGCTGATCTGGAGTCTGTTCGAGGCTCCAGAGAGGGGAATCCGTCGCTGTCGTCATCATCAACCATCCTCCATCACCAATTTCATGATGCTCACCGCGGTGCGTGAGTAATTCCATCATAGGCTTGCTAGACGGTGATGGGTTGGATGAGATTTACCATGTAATTGAGTTAGTTTTGTTAGGGTTTGATCCCTAGTATCCATTATGTTCTAAGATTGATGTTGCTATGACTTTGCTATGCTTAATGATTGTCACTAGGGCCCGAGTGCCATGATTTCAGATCCGAACCTATTATGTTTTCATGTATATATGTGAGTTCTTGATCCTATCTTCCAAGTCAATAGTCACCTACTATGTGTTATGATCCGGCAACCCCGAAGTGACAAAAATCGGGACCACTCCCGGTGATGACCGTAGTTTGAGGAGTTCATTTATTCACTAAGTGTTAATGCTTTGGTCCGGTACTCTATTAAAAGGAGGCCTTAATATCCCTTAGTTTCCAAAAGGACCCCGCTGCCACGGGAGGGTAGGGCAAAAGTTGTCATGCAAGTTCTTTTCCATAAGCACGTATGACTATATTCAGAATACATGCCTACATTGCATTGATGAACTGGAGCTAGTTCTGTGTCACCCTATGTTATAACTATTGCATGATGAATCTCATCCGACATAATTATCCATCATTGATCCATTGCCTATGAACTTTTCACATATTGATATTTGCTTAGTTACTTTACCGTTGCCGCTGTTACAATTACTACAAAACTGCTACTGTTACTTTTTCCATCATTACCGTTACTTCCATACTACTTTACTGCAGATATTAAGTCTTTCAGGTGTGGTTGAATTGACAACTCAACTGCTAATACATTAGAATATTCTTTGGCTCCCCTTGTGTCGAATCAATAAATTTGGGTTGAATACTCTACCCTCGAAAACTTTTGTGATCCCCTATACTTGTGGGTTATCAAGACTATTTTCTGGCGCCGTTGCCGGGGAGCATAGCTCTATTCTTTGAGTCACTTGGGATTTATATCTGCTGATCACTATGAGGAACTTGAAAGACG
>NC_041381.1:509712055-509721597 GCF_002162155.2 Triticum dicoccoides | reverse complement strand
AGAATGAAATTATTGAAACTGATAATACTGATGAAAGTGATGATGAAGATTCTCCCCCTAGATATGAATTGCCTGTTGTGCCTGAGGGTTATGTTATGGATGAAGAAACTGCTAGAGATTTTCTTACTTGCAATGATAGATATGATCTTAAGAAATTATTAGCTAAGCTGAAAGAAAAATCTCTGAATGCTAGAATGAAATATGACCCTGCTTTTGCTACTTCACCTATTTGTATTTCTGATAAAGATTATGATTTCTCTGTCGATCCTGAGATAATTACTTTGATTGAATCTGATCCTTTTTATGGCTATGAATCTCAACTATTGTGGCACATCTTACTAAATTGAATGATATAGCCACCCTATTCACTCACGAGGAAAAAATTCGTTACTACTATATCCTTAAATTATTTCCATTCTCATTAAAGGGTGATGCTAAAATATGGTTTAATTCTCTTGATCCTGGTTGTGTGTGTAGTCCCCAGGATATGATTTATTACTTTTCTGCTAAATATTTCCCCACTCATAAGAAACAAGCCGCTTTAAGGGAAATATATAATTTTGTGCAAATTGAAGAAGAGAGTCTCCCACAAGCTTGGGGGAGGCTTCTCCAATTACTTAATGCCTTGCCTGATCATCCTATCAAGAAAAATTAAATACTTGATATCTTTTATAATGGACTAACCGATGCTTCTAGAGACCACCTGGATAGTTGTGCTGGTTGTGTTTTCAGGGAAAGAACCATTAATCAAGCTGAATTGTTATTGAATAATATGTTGACTAATGAAAACAATTAGACACTTCCTGAACCAACTCCTAAGCCAACTCCGAAGAAAAGGGGTATTCCATTTCTCAGTCCTGGAGATATGCAAGAGGCAAAGAAATCTATGAAAGAAAAGGGTATTAAAGCTGAAGATGTTAAGAATTTACCGCCTAATGAAGAAATACATGGTCTTGATAACCCAACACAGGTAGTAAAGGTAAATTCTCTCTATAGATTTGATGAAGGTGATATTCCTCGTTATAAGTCTGCTAGTCAATGCTTGGACGAATTTGATAATTTTATTGTTAAAAAAGAAAACTTCAATGCTTATGTTGGTAGATAATTGAAACGCATTGCTTATATGATCGAACACTTGAGTGATTATATGTCTAGAGTTAAAGGTGAACTTAAACTTATTAGTAAACATGCTTCCATGGTTACCACTCAAGCAGAACAAGTGCTTAAAGCACAAAATGATTTGCTCAATGAGTTAAATAATAATAAAAATGATAATGCTATTAGAGTTGTGACTAGAGGTGGTAGAATGACTCAGGAACCTTTGTATCCTGAGGGCCACCCTAAGAGAATTAAGCAAGATTCTCAGAGAAATAATGTTGATGCGCCTAGTCCTTATAAGAAGAAGAAGAAGAAGAAAAATGATAGGACTTTGCATGCTTCTAGTGAACCTGTTGTTGACACACCTGAGAATCCCAATGATATTTCTATTTCTGATGCTGAAACACTGGTAATGAACATGAACCCAGTGATGATGTTAATGATGATGTTCATGTTGATGCTCAACCTAGCAATAATAATGATGTAGAGGTTGAACCTGTTGTTGATCTTGATAACCCACAATCAAAGAATCAACGTTATGATAAGAGAGACTTCGTTGCTAGGAAGCACGGTAAAGAAAGAGAACCATGGGTTCAAAAAAAGGATGATGAGGATTTTGAGCGCTTTGCTAAAATGATTAGACCTATCTTTTTGCGTATGCATTTGACTGATATGCTTAAAATGAATCCTTATGCTAAGTACATCAAATATATTGTTACAAATAAAAGAAAGATACCAGAAGCTGAAATTTCCATCATGCTTGCCAATTATACTTTTAAATGTGTAATACCAAAGAAACTTGGAGATCCAGGAGTACCAACTATACCATGCTCCATTAAAAGAAACTATGTTAAAACTGCTTTATGTGATCTTGGAGCCGTTGTTAGTGTTATGCCTCTCTCTTTATATCATAGACTTGATTTGAATAAGTTGACACCTACGGAAATATCTTTGCAAATGGCCGATAAATCAACTGCTATACCTGTCGATATTTGTGAGGATGTGCCTGTTGTGGTTGCAAATGTTACTATTTTAACGGACTTTGTTATTCTTGATATTCCCGAGGACGATAGTATATCAATTATCCTTGGTAGACCATTTTTGAATACTGCAGGGGCTGTTATTGATTGCAACAAAGGCAATGTCACTTTTCATGTTAATGGTAATGAGCATACAGTACACTTTCCGAGAAAACAACCTCAAGTCCACAGTATCAATTGTATTGGAAAATTTTCAACTATTACTATTGGAGGTTTTGAATTTCCTCTTCCTACTGTCAAGAAGAAATATGATATTCTTATTGTTGGGGACATGCATATCCCCGTTGAGGTAACCTAGTGTTATTCGGAGATTCTCCGGTTTCATGCGATTCAGAATGAGTTTGTTAACAAGATTTGATCAACCTTGATAGTGGATTCCTTTTGATGAGCATGAGATGGATGAAGTTAGAAAGCACAACTCTCTGTACCCTCCTTTCACTTTCTGTTATTTAGATTAAATAAAGCAAAAATAGTATTTTCTGTCTATTTTTTGATTTATCCTTGCAATAAAAAAACCCCAAAAACAAAAGTTCTCCAAATGTCCCGAAAATGAAATATGATTTTTTACAATATTTAAGAATATTTGGCACTAAGAACACATCAGGGGGCCACACCACCTGGGCACGAGGGCAAGGCGCACCCTCCCCCTGGGTGCGCCCCCTGCCTCATGGGCCCCACGAGCCCCCCTCCACTTATTCCTGCACCCACACACTTCGTCTTCCTCCAGAAAAAATCACCACACAGCTCAAACTCGTGTTCTAGCTCGTTTTGCTGCGATTTTCGATCTCCTTGCTCAAAGCTTTATTCACGAAACTGTTTTGGGGGATTGTTCTTCGGTATGTGACTCCTCCAATGCTCCAATTAGTTTTTGTTCTAGTGCTTTATTTATTGCAAATTTCTGCTACTAAGGTGACCCTGTTCTTGAGCTTGCATGTCAAATTTATATGGTCAAAAGTTTCTTATGCATGATATAGCCTCTAGGCACTTGTGGGAGTAGTTGCTATCAATTTTGTTGAGTTTGGTTCACTTTTATTTTGAGTTATTAAATTTTTTCAGGAATTTTCAGAGAAAGAAAATGATGAAGAGATTGTTGAGGGTCTCTTTGAGCCGAAGCTCGAAGGATAAGGAAAGTGGAGAAAATAAGAAGCCCAAATGTAATCTCCCTCGCACCGCGGACATTCGGCCCTGTGAATGGCCTTGTGATGAGTTCTTGAAGGCAGCCGGGATTCATGATGATTTTTATCATTTGGCGGAGAATGCAGACTTCACCGACTTCCTCCACGACCAGCGTGAATAGTATCTCCTACTCACTAATATTTTCGTGCAAAAATTTTACTTTCATGCTAGGAAATCACCACCTTCAGTGGAGTTTCATTTATATGATGAGGTTAAGGAGATATCATTATATGATTTTTGTCGGGTCTGCAAGATACCCTTTGAAGCCAGCATAGAGGAACCACACCGTAATAATGTGGAGGGGTTTATTGATATGATTGTTGTACGGGAAACGAGGAAAGTCCAGGTGCAAGAACTACTAGCATACATTTTCCTGTTTTACGTTACTTTGCAATATTTTCTAGTAGATGTTTAATTGGTTGCGGGAACAGTGGAAATCTTAGTGCACCTGATATTGTTATTTTGCGCCATGCTTTGTTTCGTGATACAACTTTCAGTTTAGGTACTGTCATTGCTAAGCGATTAAGTCTGAACCGTACAAAGGGCCCCATCTTCGGTGGTATCTTTGCTTCGCGCCTTGCTGCACACTTTAATATACCTATTTGGCATTATGAGAAAGAAGAAAAGTTGTTGCCCTCTGTTTTTCTAGATTATAAGAGTATGGTAGCACATGATTTTATTGTTAAAAACAAGAAGAAACTGCTTAAGTATAATTTGATATTTGATAAAAAATATTGTGAGATTATTACCTTGCCTGCGCACTCTTTGTTTAACATATTTTCAGGCAAGTACCTCATTTTGTCGGAGGACATTCATGCATACTTGAGCGCGAGACCTACTCCAGAGGATGAGCCGGAGCCACAACTTGACCCTTATCGACATTCTGTTTATCAGTGGGATCCGGAGGAGATTGCTAACTAGTGGCACCTTGAGGACCCTCCTCAGTACACCGGATAGAGTAGCTTTGATCCATGGGCATAGACCAACTTAGGCCAAAAGCCTAAGCTTGGGGGAGTATGTATTTCTCACCGACATTAGATTCATGTTAACACACTCATTCTAGTTGTTGGTGCTCATACTTTTTCATTGTGCTATCCACGCTAGTTTATTTTCTTTTCTAAGACTCCTTCTCGTGTGTTTGAAAAACCTCAAGAAAAACCAATTTTTTTTCACTATAGCTTTTAGCTAGTTTACTTTCATGCATGTAGTAGTAGTAATTAAAATAAAACCCAAAAAGATTTCTCGTTCTTCTTTTGCTTGTTGGGAGGTTTCCCGTGTAAATAGGTTTATTTCTTTTCTTTCAGGGTCGAGAGGAGAAGACCACGATGAAAATGATGGGTGGCTCTCATATGCATTATCGTTGATCCAACCAAGAGCCCATATTACCTTGTCTTCTCCTTTGAATTAAATGCTTGCAGATTCCAGCTTAGTCCAATGCACGTGCACTATTATTATTATCACACCGTTCATTTGTGCAAGTGAAAGGCAATAATGACGATATATGATGGAATGATTGAGATGAGAGAAGCTGGTATGAACTCAACCTATCTTGTTTTTGTAAATATGATTAGTTCATCGTTCCTGATTCAGCCTATTATGAATGAAACATGTTTGCAATGACAATTAGAGATTATAGTTGCTCATGCCATGCTTAATTAGCTAGGAGTTTATAATGGTTTACCTTGCGTGCCAACATGCTATTAAAATGGTTGTGATGTGGTATGATAGGGTGGTATCCTCCTTTGAACGATTCGAGTGGCGACTTGGCACATGTTAACGCATGTAGTTGAAACAAAATCAGCACGGCCTCCATGACATTTATGTTCCTGGTGATTTATATCCTACTCATGCTTGCACTCAGTGTTGATTAATTTTAATGCATGTTCATGACTGTTGTCGCTCTCTAGTTGGCCACTTCCAGTCTCTTCCTAGCCTTCACTTGTACTAAGCGGGAATACTGCTTGTGCATCCACTTCCGTAAACCCCAAAGTTATTCCATATGAGTCCACCATACCTTCCTATATCTGGTATTTACCTGCTGTTCCAAGTAAATTTGTATGTGCCAAACTCTAAACCTTCAAATGAAATTCTGTTTTGTATGCTCGAACAACTCATGTATCGACTAGGGCTGTCTATATCTTCCATGCTAGGTGGGTTATTCTCACGAGGAGTGGACTCCGCTCCACACTCATGAGAAAATGGCTGGTAACCGGGATGCCCAGTCCCATGCTCAAATCAAAAATAATTGCAAACAAAACTCCCCCGGGATTGTTGTTAGTTGGAGGCACCCATTGTTTCGGGCAAGCCATGGATTGATTCTTGTTGGTGGTGGAGGAGTATAAACTTTACCATTCTGTTTGGGAACCGCCTATAATGTGTGTAGCATGGAAGATATCGATATCTCTTGGTTGTTATGTTGACAATGAAAGTATGCCACCCAAAATATTATTTATTTCCATTTCAAAACTCGATCTCTGGCACCTCTGCAAATCCCTGCTTCCCTCTGTGAAGGGCCTATCTATTTACTTTTATGTTGAGTCATCATCCTCTTATTAAAAAGCACCAGTTGGAGAGCACCGCTGTCATTTGCATGCATTACTATTAATTTATATTGAGTATGACTGGATCTCTTTTACCATGAATTACAATGTCTAGTCAGTCCTTGATCTTCAGAGGTGCTCTGCATTTATGTTTTGCGGTCTCAGAAAGGACTAGCGAGATACCATCTTGTTATATCATATTATAATTATTTTGAGAAAGTGTTGTCATCCGAGATTTATTATTATTGCTCGCTAGTTGATTATGCCATTGATATGAGTAAACATGAGACTTAAATGCTATTGTGAATGTGGTTAGTTCATAATCTTTGCTGAAAACTTGAATGCTGGCTTTACATATTTGCAACAACAAGAGCAAGCAGAGTTTGTAAAAAGTTTTTCTTTAACACTTTCAGTTTCTCAACTAAATTGCTTGAGGACAAGCAAAGGTTTATGCTTGGGGGAGTTGATATGTCTCCATCGTATCTACTTTTCCAAACACTTTTGCCCTTGTTTTGGACTCTAACTTGCATGATTTGAATGGAACTAACCCGGATTGATGTTGTTTTCAGCAGAATTGGGAGTTATTTTTGTGCAGAAATAAAAGTTCTCGGGATGACCTGATACTTCACGGAGAATATTTTTGGAATTAATAAAAATACTGGCGAAAGAATCAAGACCAAGGGGCCCACACCCTGTCCACGAGGGTGGGGGCGCGCCTGCCCCCCTGGGCGCATCCCCCTATCTCGTGGGCCCCCTGAGGCTCCACCGACCTCAACTCCATCTCCATATATTCACGTTCAGGGAGAAAAAAACAGGGAGAAGGATTCATCGCATTTTACGATACGGAGCCGCCGCCAAGCACTAATCTCTCTCGAGAGGGCTGATCTGGAGTCTGTTCGAGGCTCCAGAGAGGGGAATCCGTCGCTGTCGTCATCATCAACCATCCTCCATCACCAATTTCATGATGCTCACCGCGGTGCGTGAGTAATTCCATCGTAGGCTTGCTAGACGGTGATGGGTTGGATGAGATTTACCATGTAATTGAGTTAGTTTTGTTAGGGTTTGATCCCTAGTATCCATTATGTTCTAAGATTGATGTTGCTATGACTTTGCTATGCTTAATGATTGTCACTAGGGCCCGAGTGCCATGATTTCAGATCCGAACCTATTATGTTTTCATGTATATATGTGAGTTCTTGATCCTATCTTCCAAGTCAATAGTCACCTACTATGTGTTATGATCCGGCAACCCCGAAGTGACAAAAATCGGGACCACTCCCGGTGATGACCATAGTTTGAGGAGTTCATTTATTCACTAAGTGTTAATGCTTTGGTCCGGTACTCTATTAAAAGGAGGCCTTAATATCCCTTAGTTTCCAAAAGGACCCCGCTGCCACGGGAGGGTAGGGCAAAAGTTGTCATGCAAGTTCTTTTCCATAAGCACGTATGACTATATTCGGAATACATGCCTACATTGCATTGATGAATTGGAGCTAGTTCTGTGTCACCCTATGTTATAACTATTGCATGAGGAATCGCATCCGACATAATTATCCATCATTGATCCATTGCCTACGAGGTTTTCACATATTGATCTTTGCTTACTTACTTTACCGTTGCCGCTGTTACAATTACTACAAAACTGCTACTGTTACTTTTTCCATCGTTACCGTTACTTCCATACTACTTTTCTACTAAATACTTTGTTGTAGATATTAAGTCTTTCAGGTGTGGTTGAATTGACAACTCAACTGCTAATACTTGAGAATATTCTTTGGCTCCCCTTGTGTCGAATCAATAAATTTGGGTTGAATACTCTACCCTCGAAAACTGTTGCGATCGCCTATACTTGTGGGTCATCACTGTGCATAGAAGGCGCACAAAGGTGTTGGAAATATGCCCTAGAGGCAATAATAAATTAGTTATTATTATTATATTTCCTTGTTCATGATAATCTTTTATTATCCATGCTATAATTGTATTGATAGGAAACTCAGATACATGTGTGGGTACATAGACAACACCATGTCCCTAGTAAGCCTCTGGTTGACTAGCTCGTTGATCAATAGATGGTTACGGTTTCCTAACCATGGACATTGGATGTCATTGATAACGGGATCACATCATTAGGAGAATGATGTGATGGACAAGACCCAATCCTAAGCCTAGCAGAAAGATCGTGTAGTTCGTATGCTAAAGCTTTTTTAATGTCAAGTATCATTTCCTTAGACCATGAGATTGTGCAACTCCCAGATACCGTAGGAATGCTTTGGGTGTAACAAACGTCACAACGTAACTGGGTGGCTATAAAGGTGCACTACAGGTATCTCCGAAAGTGTCTGTTGAGTTGGCACGAATCGAGACTGGGATTTGTCACTCCGGTTGACGGAGAGGTATCTCTGGGCCCACTCGGTAGGACATCATCATAATGTGTACAATGTGAACAAGGGGTTGATCACGGGATGATGCGTTACGGAATGAGTAAAGAGACTTGCCGGTAACGAGATTGAACAAGGTATCGGCATACTAACGATCGAATCTCGGGCAAGTACAATACCGCTAGACAAAGGGAATTGTATACGGGATTGATTGAGTCCTTGACATCGTGGTTCATCCGATGAGATCATCGTGGAACATGTGGGAGTCAACATGGGTATCCAGATCCCGCTGTTGGTTATTGACCGGAGAATGTCTCGGTCATGTCTGCATGGTTCCCGAACCCGTAGGGTCTACACACTTAAGGTTCGATGACGCTAGGGTTATAAAGGAAGTTTGTATGTGGTTACCAAATGTTGTTCGGAGTCCCGGATGAGATCCCGGACGTCACGAGGAGTTCCGGAATGGCCCGGAGGTAAAGATTTATATATGGGAAGTCCTGTTTTGGTCACCGGAAAAGTTTTAGGTTTTTTCGGTAACGTACCGGGACCACTGGGAGGGTCCCGAGGGTCCACCAAGTGGGTCCACCGGCCCCGGAGGGCTGCATGGGCCAAGTGTGGGAGGGGGGCAGCCCTAGGTGGGCTGGTGCGCCCCCACAAGGGCCCAAGGCGCCTAGGGTTTGGGGGAGGGGGCGCACCCACCTAACTTGGGGGGACAAGTTTCCCCTCTCCCCCCTGGGCCGCACGCTAGATGGGTTTTGGGCTGGCCGCCGCTCCTAGGGGTGGAACCCTAGGTGTAGGCGCAGCCCTCCCTCTCCCCCTATATATACTTGAGGACTTTGGGGCTGCCAACACATGAGTTTTGACCTCTCCCTGGCGCAGCCCTACCTCTCTCCCTCCTCCTCTCCCGCGGTGCTTGGCGAAGCCCTGCAGGATTGCCACGCTCCTCCACCACCACCACGCCGTTGTGCTGCTGCTGGACGGAGTCTTCCCCAACCTCTCCCTCTCTCCTTGCTGGATCAAGGCATGGGAGACGTCACCGGGCTGCACATGTGTTGAATGCGGAGGTGCCGTCCGTTCGGCACTAGGATCTCCGGTGATTTGGATCACGATGAGTACGACTCCTTCAACCCCGTTCTCTTGAACGCTTCCGCTTAGCGATCTACAAGGGTATGTAGATGCACTCTCCTTCCCCTCGTTGCTGGTTTCTCCATAGATAGATCTTGGTGACACGTAGGAAAATTTTGAATTTCTGCTACGTTCCCCAACAAGAGGGCCTTTGCCCGTGTCAAGGTGCATTGGGCCAAGATGGA
>NC_041381.1:509694199-509711673 GCF_002162155.2 Triticum dicoccoides | reverse complement strand
GGACCACCGCACGCCAGAGCGTTATTTAAACTACATCCTAGAGGGTGCTCGCTTGATAGAGGGTCAATGCTCCAAGGACATTATATTTGAATGAATGAATCTGAATGACCCGTTCTTGTGTATTATAGATATTAAGGCTTTGTAATATATTTGTGTCATTATCTGAAGTTTCTTTCCTCCTGTGCGGACGTTTTTGTATGCCTGAGAGTTTTCCAGTCGTCGGCTTTGACCCCCACGTAGATGCTACGGGGGTGTTCGGAATAGCACATGAGAACTCTTGACCCAACATCTTGGTCCATGATGGAGGTGTTAGTGCGGCGAACCAGGAAATCACACTATATGGCTTTACCGCTCTCACTTAGCCATAGGAGTTTGACAATGGGGCTATAAAATAGCCTCTAGTACGCATGTGACTATCCGAATACGGATGTGTTACGTATATGACTGGAAAAATAGTCCTTTGTTTAATACGGAAAAATCGCTAAAGATTTATTAAGTCACCAAGCGGCTGACCAGCTCTCGCCTCATCATGACACTCAATTTTCGGCTTTCTCTACTGAGGTGCTTGACTGGACGAGCCGGAAACACAAACGCAGCAGTTCTCCCTTTACTACCCTAGCCGAACAACCGAAACGTAAGGTAGCAAACACAGGAGCCAGGCAACCCAACTATTGACCAAAGACATGATTCAGAGCCGATGCGTATAATGCCAAGCTCAGGACGCTGAAGTGTGCTACAAAGTTGTTCGGGATTTTAATGGAACATGTGTGGCCGTATTGAGCCCCTGGCAATGGGTGTCGTGGTATGTGAGACAACTGGATAGACAGAGTACAAATTTATAAATAAAGTTGATTCCAAAAAGTTGCCCCTGCTAGGATATGATTGATACGTTAAGACGTAATCTTACAGAGGGTACCATAAGCACCAAAATCATTTACATGTCGGGGGTATAATAATAAGGAGAAAAGCTCAGTACAGGTCCTTTAAATAAGGGTTGGTCCAAAGAGTCCTTTGGATGTCCTGCCGCACGTCTGCGCCACTTTCGCCTTGTAGAGGGGGGGGTGGTTTCCTTAAAGGGAGCAGTCTTCTGTCTCCCGCACGAAACAGGCTCGAAGTGAGTCCTTGTAAGTCCGTAGGATATATGGGCTCGAATGCACCTATGGTAGAAGAGAAAAATGGTCGAAGAAAGGTAGAAGGTCATATAGGGTCGAACCATACTATAGACCTGTTCGAATTGTGCCTCCGTTGATGCCCAAGGGATTTTGAGTGCGTAGTGATGTATGAGCGGTATGAATTCCACTGTTGAACACGGCAATCGACGGAGGCGAAACTGCTAGTCTAACTCCGGAAGTACCAAGCTGTCAGCTTGCGAGGCTGACCGGACTTTCTTAGCAAAGTCTGGCGGCTTGATGGCCAATGAGGTGTACGGCTTGAGGGGGCCGCTCTGTACTTCGGCGGCGAGAGCCGCAATGTGCTCCTCGGTACGGAGGGAGCGTTCCATGTTTTCGTTGACCGTTATGACGCCGCGTGGACCGGGCATCTTGAGCTTTATATAAGCGTAATGCGGCACCGCGTTGAATCGAGCAAAAGCGATCAGTCCGTGCAGTGCGTGATTGCCACTTCGGAAGGGTACAATATCGAAGATCAAGTCTCCACTGCGGAAGTTATCAGGCGAGCCGAAGACAACTTCCAATGTTATTGAGCCCGAGCAACGGGCCTCTACGCCAGGTATCACTCCTTTAAAGGTAGTTTTAGTGGGCTTTATTCTTGATGGATCAATACCCATTTTGCAGACAGTGTCCTGGTAGAGAAGGTTAAGGCTACTGCCACCGTCCATGAGGACTTGCGTAAGATGGAATCCGTCGATGATTGGGTCGAGGACCAAAGCTGCCGATCCTCCATGATGGATACTGGTCGGGTGGTCCTTTCGATCGAAGATGATCGGGCAAGTTGACCATGGGTTGAATTTTGGGGCGACTAGCTCTACGACGTAGACGTCCCTTAATGCGCGCTTGCGCTCTTGTTTGGGGATGTGGGTGAGATAGATCATATTCACTGTTTTGACCTCGGGGGGAAATTTCTTCTGTCCCCCTATGTTCGGTGGGCGAGGCTCTTCATCGTCGTCCTCGTTGGGTGGTTTTTCTCCTTGTGTTCGGCGTTGAGCTTGCCGGCCTATTTGAAGACCCGAAAGTTTCTGTTGGTACGATTGGCAGGTTTATCAGAGGTGCCATGAATCTGGCAAGGCCGATCGAGTATTTTGTCCAAACTGGATGGACCATCTTTGTTTCCTTTGAATGGCTTCTTCCGCTGGCCGGATTTGGATCCACTGAATCCGTCGTTGACAGCCGTGTCTTCGGTATTGTTTCAACGCTTGTGCTTGTCGCGTCGTGGCTTTCCATTGCCGTCCCTAGCTTCAGAGGTGCCTGGGTCGCTGGTACTATTGCTTCTACGAGCTAGCCAGCTATCTTCTCCCGTGAAAAGCGAGTCATCAGTGTGGTGAGGGCTGCCATGGACTTCGGCTTCTCTTGGCCGAGGTGTCGCGCGAGCCACTCATCTCGGACGCTATGTTTGAAAGCCGCAAGGGCTTCGGCGTCCGGACAATCCACAATCTGGTTCTTTTTAATTAAGAACCTAGTCCAGAGTTTCTGGGCTGACTCGCCGGGTTGCTGGATTATATGACTGAGGTCATCGGCGTCCGGGGGCCGAACATAGGTTCCTTGGAAGTTGTCCCTAAAGGCGTCCTCCAAGTCTTCCCAGCTTCCGATAGAGTTTTCTGGAAGCTGTTCAGCCAATGCCGGGCTGGCCCCTTAAGTTTTAGGGGGAGGTACTTGATGGCATGTAATTCATCACCGCGGGCCATGTGAATGTGGAGAACAAAATCTTCAATCCATACTGCTAGATCTGTTGTGCCATTGTATGATTCAATGTTCACCGGTTTAAACCCTTCTAGGAACTGGTGCTCCATTACCTCATCGGTGAAGCATAGAGGGTGTGCGGCTCTCCTCTGTATCGGGCGACGTCACGACGCAGTTCAGATGGAGTCCGTATGCGGTGTTCGATCCCTGTGAGGTTGTGTTTATCGCGCCAGGCCGGATGGTCGTCTTCTCGCGCTAGTGCACGCCCTCGTGATCCATAAATTTATTTGGTATGATCGGTTCTATTGTCCAAGTCCTGTTGCAGGTCATACGTGCGTCCTGCGACCGCCATTTCTCTGCCTCTAGGGCGAGGTGGCGCAGGTTGGTGTTCGGCTTGGGTTGCCGCTCTGCCCCGACCACGAGGTGATCGGTCAGGTCCGTCAGTCGCGTTACGCATTGTCGGTATAGGCTCTAGGACCTCATCGTCAAGTTAGGAGAGCAACCTGCGCTTTGGGTAACTCTTAGTTGGGCGCTCGAGGCCGTATTCCTCGGCTGCCAAGACATTAGTCCATCTGTCATTGAGTAAATCTCGATTGGCTTGAAGTTTATGCCGCTTCTTTTTCAGGCTTCTAGTTGTGGCTATTAGCCGACGCTTGAAGCGCTCTTGTTCGCGGGGGTCCTCTGGTACGGTGAAGTCTTCGTCGCCCAGGCTCTCATCCTCTTCGGAGGTCGATAGGTAGTTACTATCCTCCGAGCCCTCATCCCCGATAGGATCATCGGGGTTGACTTGCCCCTATTCCCAACCATCCTGCTCGGATGTTGGCTCGACAGGGGCTTCTTGGTCTTCGGTGTTATCCGGGGTGTTATTGTCTCCGGTGCCGGTATTGTTGTCTTTTTCACGGCGCGATTTTGATCGGCGCCGCTGACGTCGACGCTTCGTAGGTGCTTCAGCAGGTTCATCCTCTAGACTCTTCCCGTCGTCGGTGTCATTCTCTTTGGGTGTGTCCACCATGTATACATCGTACGAAGAAGTGGTCGTCCAGCGTCCGGTAAACAGCGGGTTCTGGCTTTGCTCTTCTCCGGCATCGTCGTCCATGCCTTCGATGTCTTTGGAAGCGCAAGCATGTCAGTTAAGTCCTCGACAGTGTCTATGAAGTGGGTGGTGGGTGGGACGTAAAATTCCCCACTCTCAACCCCTAGTGTGGGCTGGGCGTAGTTCGACAACGATCCTTCTGTAATGACGAGAGACCGCATTAAGTCCAGGGCCTCGTTTAAGGGCGAGGTTTGGATAGAGAAGCGAGAGTCTGTGGAGCGGGGTGGGAAAAGAGTTCCTTGGCCGAGCTCGTATAATACAGTCCTCGAGAGTTCGGAGCTGGTGTACGGAGGTGAGTCCGGCTTGATGAGGATAGAGGGAGCCTGGAGTGACTCCGGGCCATCCGGTGAAATGATCCCCTCCATATCTCCGGTGTTGAGCTCTATGGCTGCAGAGAGTCCGGCGGGCTCTAAACTCCCATCTTCGGACTCGGCGAGGAGCTCCAGATCTGAGGCTGGAGCTGCGATTGAGGCCGCGAACCCTTGGAAGATCAAGTCTCCTCGGATATCAGCGACATAGTTTAAGTTTCTAAAATTGATCTGATGACGAGGGGCGTAGCTGTCGATCTGCTCCAGATGGCCGATCGAATTGGCCCGCAGTGCGAAGCCGCCGAATATGAAGATTTGGCCGGGGAGAAAATTCCCCCTCAGGGAGGTGTTGCCGTGGATGGTTGATGGAGCCAATGAGCCTTCTGGTGATGACACAGTTGAACTCACAATGAAAGCAACAATGTCGGTGTCAAAATCGGTAGATCTTGGGTAGGGGGTCCCGAACTGTGCCTAAGGATCGAAGATAACAATGAGGCAGGGGACACAATATTTACCCAGGTTCGGGCCCTCTTAATGAAGGTAATACCCTACTTTCTGCTTGATTGACTTTGATGAGTATATGGGTTACAAGAGTTTATCTACCTCGAGATCGTAATGGCTAAACCCTAGATGTCTAGCATGTATGATTGTGGTCCTCTACGGACTAAACCCTCCGGTTTGTACAGACACCGGAGGGATCTAGGGTTGTACAAAGTCGGTTACAGAGAAAGGAAGGTACATGATCTGAACGCCAAGCTTGCCATCCACGCAAAGGAGAGTCCCGTCCGGACACGGGAAAAGGTCTTTAATCTCATATCTTCACGGCCCATTAGTCCGGCCCAACGCTATTGCTAAGGAGGGTGGGAGAGAGAGTGGAGATGGAGAGTGAGGAGGGAGAGTGAGAGGTCAGGTGGGGAGGACGATGATAACATGGGCTTAGTAGTAGCGCAGGTCCAGGCCCAACGCTATTGCTAAGAGAGGGGGTAGGGTCGGGGCGTTATGCGGTGCATAGTAGTGCTGGGTATGGGTGACGCTACTGCTAAGTCCACTAGCAGTAGCACCTGTGCATGAACCACGCTAGAGCTAACTGGGCTAGTCTGGTGTGCGGTGTGGCCCACGTAATAGTAGCGCGACCTAGGGTAACCAACGCTGCTGCTAAGCTGTAGCAATAGCGCTCTCTTCACCCGGCGCTACTAGTACTTAGCAGTAGCGCAGTGGCTCCAACAGACGCTACTAGTAAAGATCTATATATAAGCTTTTTCTTAGTAGTGTCATGAACTCGCCCCCAAAAATACTAGACTTATGGGTAACCTTCACAAATTGCTTATATATGCTAATATATTCTACTTTTATTGTGCTAGGGCTATTTCTCGCTTAGTGCGAGCCCTATACTAGTCTCACCTGAATGATTTTTCCCACGTGTCATTACTGGGTCGCTCCGTTTCTTCTCTTGGTGGCTAGCGAACCAAAAGATCGCTCGCTCGCTCACTCGTTGTAGTTCTTTCTTGGTTTTTCTTTTTGTTGTTGTATACTGGTTGGACATGACCATTTTCACCGGCTTTTATTCTTTTTTTTTAATGTTTTTTTTGGGTGTTCATTGGGTTTTTATTCTTTTCTTTCCCCCCTTTTGTGTCGTCTTTAAGGTTTTCTTTACCGTTTTCCAGGGTTACTTTTTTTCTGCGGGATTTCTTTATGGTTTCCATCGGTTTCCTTTATTTATTTATTTATTTCTTCCTATTTCTATGTTTTTCTTTACGGTTCTCTTTATTTTGTTTTTTATTTCTTTTCTTTGTTTTCCGGTGTGTATTCATTATGGTTTTCTTTTATTTTTCTTTTATTTTTCTTTTTTGCCTTTTTTCATGTTTTTCATTACATTTTCCTTCGGGTTTCACTGGTTGTTTTTCCTTCTGAATTTTTCTATTTAAATTCATGTCCACCATAACCTTGTACATTTTTTGCATATAGACACTTTTGCTATACATTTAACTTTTTGAAATACATGATTAGCATTTTTAATAGAATATGCTTTGCAGTGTACCCTTTTTCATACACATTGTATATTTCTTGTATACACAACAAAAATTGGCCTTATACACGTTTGTATATTTAATGTATACATATGGAACATGTTATACATGTTTACTATTTTTCAAATACATTATTAACATTTTTATAAACACATGTTTTGATGTCTACTTTTTTCATACACATTGTACAATTGTCGCATGGCCCTTATTTTTTATTGTATTTTAATATATTTTAAATACATGCTAAACATTTTTTCAAACACATTATTTGAACATTTTATTTAATATGCGTCAATGTTTTTCAAACACACCTTGAAATATTTTTCGATGCTACAAAACTTTTTTTGAAACTAATTGAACATTATTTTACATTTGTATGTTTTTAAAATGTCATGAAAATATATTTTTTAAACGAGTTAACATTTTATAAATATTTTTTAAATGGTATTTCAATTACACGAATATTTTTTCTGTTGTTTAAAGATTTCTAAAAATGCCACATACATTTTTTTTGAAATGTGACACTTTGCAAATTTCACAAACATTTTTTTGAAAGCTATCAACATTTGTCAAAACTTATGGTAACAAGCAACTTGCACTGCTTTAACATTTTTTAAATTCATGACTTTTCAATTGTTTTAAGTAAATTAAGATTTATAATATATGTATTTAGCGTTTTTCGAAAAATATAGACAAAAGCAAAAATAAAGCAGAATAAACAAAGAAACATAAGTGTAAAACGAACTAACTAGAAAGTTGGACCGGCAAATACTAGAGATTGCGAGGGCGCTCCTTTGGGAGAGATCTTGTGCAGTCTTACATGAAGCGTGTCCCTTTTATTGGCTCAAAAAACTAGAAAACCCTATTTGGCAGTCATTGCCACAAATTGTCGTCCAAACCCATTAAGTGATCGAGCTCGGTCGACCCATTTGATGTTTCCGCTGCTTCCAGTTTTGTGAACCTTTTCCTGCCCGATTTTGCCGGTTTTCCGAACCGAAGGTTCTCTGAACCGTTGTTTTTTCTTTTATCTTATTTTTTTATTTTTCCTATTCAAGTTTTCCCCATTTTCTTTTTACTGTTCATTTTTCTATTTCCTCCAATCCAAAAAAGTGTTGTGGCTTTAGTTCAGCTTTACTTCATGAGTTACAAAAATTGTTCATGTTTCGATTTTTTTTCATAAGTTCAAAAATTATTTGGGTTTGCGAACAATGTCCGTGTTTTTCATAAAATGTTCCCATCTTCCATGTTTTCCATAAATTCAAAAGGTATCACAGTTTTTTTAAATGTTCATCTCTTTAAAGAAATGCTCGCTTATTTAAATTTGTACATAAATTCAAAAACTATTCGCTTCTTTGAATAAAATTGGGAAGTTTAAAAATGCTTGCTTTTTCAAAAATTATTCACGCCTCAATAAAATGTTTGAAATTTTTTAAAAAAGGCTCACATTTTGAAATTTTGTCCAGGTCTTTTTAAAACGTGAACATTTTTTATTGATTATGTACTATGTAGGTTGGAGATTGTTGTCCCACGTCACCGTTCGCCACCGTTCAACCTGGCAAGTAGGGATGAAAACGGCGCGGAAACGGACGGAACTCGTTGCTATCATATTTGTTTTCATATTTTTTTACAGAAGCGGAAACGAATACAGAAACCCCGGAAACAAATACGGAAACAGATACTACCGGAAACAAACATGGAGCGAATACAGAGCGGACACGGTAACAAAACTGTGTGTTGACCGGAACTTAAACCCCCTTGAATCATAGAGAAATCTGGACAAAAAACAAACAAATTGATGGAATTCTTAACATGGCTACAAATTAATATGGTTGTGTCGGTAACATAGGGTAGTCTTGTAGTAGTACATGACAATTCCGTATATAGTCTAGCTGAGTATGTGTGTGGTAGTAAAAGTTGGTACTCAAATGATACATTCTGCTCATTCTACTCATTGTGTCATTGTGTGTTGTTTGGTAGTTGACTACAAAGTAGCCATGAGGCTATAGTAGAAACCGAAATTCCATATAAACTGAAACGGAAAGTTTCGTTTCCACGTGTGTTTCACCGGAAAACACCATTCCGTTTTTGTTTTCGTTTCCGCATAAAAATTCCATTTCCATTTCCATTTTGTAAATTTTCATTTCCGTTTTCATATTTCCTCTCCGTTTCCATCTTTCCTCCGGAAAAGTGGAAACTTTCCACTCTATTTTCATCCCTACTGGCAAGTAGGGCTTCTTATCATGTGACGGTACGTGCAGCCTGATGGAGTGACCTTAGGCGTTGCCAAATGGCACACAACTAGCAATCTATAGTTAAGGATGAGTAAATCTGATTTACTGGCGACAGGCGACATTATGCATCTGTGTCATTTGTCATCACCAAGAAGTTTTAGTGGGTTTTCAATGGTCTAAGTGAATGGGAGGACTGTTACATACCTTTTTTTTGTGAGATTGATTTTTAGAATGAAATATCTGTTAAACCATGTGTTCAGATTACAGATTGTTTGCACCCTTGCATTCCTCGCGTCGAGATGTCCGGAGTTAGATCCCATTGCATGTTGATATGTTTTGATGATTTTTTTCGTACAAAACTTGTACTTACAAATATAACAAACTTGTGCTCGGCAAATAACGCAGGTGTAACTCTCCGAGACAACATACTTGTACTCCTTCACGGGTACTACTCCGATCCGATGTAATGCAACTTGTGCTTCATGCGACACTATCACTCCCTATGGAGTGTAACGTGTACTCCGTGTGGTGCAACTTGTATTCCCGCCGCTATGTAGCATGTGTGCTTTGTGCACAGTGCAACCTATAGTCGTAAACACAATATGTACTCAGCGAACAACACAACATATGATCCTCACGTGATGGAACCTGTACTTCCTCAATGAAACAAGTACTTCCCGCATGCTGTAACATGTACTCTTGGTGTAATCTGTACTCCCCACGGTTAATAAAAGAACTAAAAAGGCAAACCAGGGAAAAAGAAGAAGGGAAAAGCCAATATTGAAAAGAGGAAGAAAGGGAAAAACCACCAATCCTCCAATTTTTAGACAAGACGCCAGGAGTCATTTTATAATTGAAAAATATTATTAAGGATAACAGTGAACAATGCAATGGAATGAAACCAAACTACAAAACGACTAGAAAAAATATTAAAATTACATCAAAAATCATGTTGGCCGTCTTCTTCCATTGACTGTATGCCGTCAGCCGAAGTTTAAAACTTAAACTGAAATAATGGTAAGAAAAATGGTATCACTTGGGGCATCACTCCATGTAACGTCGGCTTGCAATTCTTCACCACCCGTCCAGATGGTAGAAGCAAGAGTACGCCCTCTACACAGCTTGTGCGTGTTGTTGAGCGGCAACAGGGTGGCCGATCGCGATCCCGTCATGGTTGATCTCGCCTGCCGGCGACGGCCCCGCCACGGCCCTCATTGTACTAGTAGTAGTATTAGCACCTGCCGCCGCCGCGTAAAGCATGATGTAAGATATGATCCCGAGCACGGTGGCGACGATGCTAAGAACGGCCCCCATCATGAAGACGCCGTCCTTGACGGGGTGACAGCCCCGGCCCTGGCTAGTTTCGCGCGTCATGGGGATGTTCCTCGCCGCACCTAGCAAGAAGAACCGCTCCGCGATCAACGCCATTATCCTGCACACACTCAACGGCAGCATGTTCATCGCCCGTTGGATTGGCCGTCACCTCGATCGAACCCTCGACATGCATGTCAGGAATGGATGGACTATGAGCAGTTGAGCACGGAAGCTTAGCTCACCATGAGAGGACGCAGAGGGCGGCGCCGGTGGCCCGCTTGGACTTGGCAACGGGCTTGGACCCGGAGAAGCCGGCGCCCCGAGGCATGCAGCGGCCGCAGCAACCGCCGACGGCCGAGGCGGTGATCTGGGCCACCAGCAGCAGGAGGGCCGCCACTAACCCCAGTGCGTACGCCGGGTTGTCAGGGTACACGCACTCGTTGCTGTACACCTCAATGTCATTCCGCTGCGCGCCACGAGCATCGCAAGCGCGCGGGTCAGTTCAGTTTGCTTGAGATGGACGGAGCCACTACCAGTGCACATACTTACCGTGAGCTTGGTGCCCTCGGCGATGAACCCCAGGACGGCACTTGCGACCCCAAACAATGCTACCACCACAGACAAGACGATCACGGTAATCTTCATTTCTCTAACAAACTACTTCCTTTTTTGGTCCGTCTTCCGATATAGTGACTGCGTGAGGTGATGGATGGGTATAAAAGCCATGATCAAATGTCCTGATGCTTATATAGAGGACGCTGATCAGGTCGGCCAGGCTTATTAGGTTTTCCACGAAGGTGCCTTCACGCGTACCGCTCTTCTTGTCCGCAAACATCGTCTGGCACCGGCTGGCGGGGAACGCGAGGCTAAGGCTGACGCGATCGTACATAGTCGTATCCGAAAAGGATCAACTCACGACAAGCCTGATTACGTAGACATCTAGCAACGCAGGACGTGTGCATCTGCCAAGTTAAATTGATGCTGGCCGCTGATTACGAGTGTTTTGGAAGCCGAGATATGCTGTGTACTGTACACTCACAGAAACAGGAAGGAAAAACACACACTCTTGACACCCCTCTATCTTGAATCTTTTCAAACCGGCCCTTCAAAACAACAATTGGCATTCCTTGAGAAGGCCAAAACTCTTTCCTCCTCCAAAAGAACATACCCCTAGCTTTCCTCCTCCCCGTGTCGGGCAGCCGCCGGTTTGCCCCATCACCGATGGCCTTTGGGCCGGGCATGAAGGTGTGGAGGACCTTGGCCGTCCGCTGCCGGGAGGGACTCTGTCCCGGTTCTTATTAGATTTAGCATCTTGACTAGGGCTGTGTGGCGGTGGCGATGTTTCCATGTTTTATCTCTGTCCCAATGGTGTGTCAAGCGTCGTCGAAGGACGTGTGGAGGCATGTCTACGTCGGGTCTCGTGGGGTTCAGTCGGTGCTGGTTTACAGGTTTGATCCATCTAATCTACGACTTTCTTCATCGGCGATGGTTGCTATGGCGCGCTAGTCCTATGAAGCTTTGGCACGACGACTTCTCGACTGTCTAATACAACAAGGTTTTGCCCGGCTCCGGCGAGGGAGGGGCAATGACCGTGGCGCCCCTTCGGCTGGCTCCAGTGCTTGTAGTCCACGCGAGGTGGTCCACAGACCCGATTGTAATTTTACTACCGCCGCTGTTTTTTGTACTGCCATGATTAAAGATGAATAGAATGAAAGTTTTTCACGCGAAAAAACAACAACAATTGACTCTAACATTTCTGAAATGGGAAGGGAAATATAAAAGGCTTTTTAAAAACCTTTTTTGGGCGATGTCGGAGTTCTTAAACAACCCTTCAAAATAACAACCGGGCTTTAACATTTCTGGAATTAGGGGCGATATAAAAGGCTTTTCAAAACCTTTCTTGGGCGTCGTAGGAGTATACCTCGAGCTGGTTCCTCTCGCTGCCGCCATCCTGCACCCCCATCAATTCAGACCTAACCACCCGAAATAGTTTCGCTCCTTGTAAATAACCAATTCGTACCGTTACCCGCCCCCGCTCCCTGAGCAACCGATGCCACCATCAGAAATGGCATACATCAACACGGCACTTCCACAGCCCCTCCTCACTTCTCGTCCCTCTCTCAAAGACAACCCCTTGCCCACCTTCCACAGACCATTCCTCTCCCTACCGCATCCTGCGCCCCACGCCACTGTCCCTACACTGGTGCTGAGCGGTGATGTGGTGCAAGTTTGACACGCCTGTTGCTCCTGTCGTGTCAGACGAAGGGTAAGAGGTCCCCCGTGCGACACCTCCTCCCTTCCCCGGCCTTCACCGGTCATTCCTTCATATATTCCGTCGGCCACCAGGTGGACGCCGGCAAGAGTTTTGACCTTGCGCTCGCATGAAGAGGGGATTAAAATATGTGATAAGAACAAGTGGGCTTTGCTTATTATTGTATATGCAAAAAAGTCTACATGTAGGGAATTTAAAGTAGCACAACACCTCCAAAACTTCAAAATGTTTTTTGAATGCAACTTAAAACCGTGAAAAATGCTGAAATTCTAGCGAGTCTCCTAGATTTTCTCTAATGCTTGATGGAGTCAAAAAATATGCACAATTTAGGCTAGAATGTCTCACATCACAACTCTTCGCCGCCCTACATATCAGTCTAGCTAGTCAACTTTTCTTTGCACCATCTGGAAAATTTCTCTACTACTCTCATATAATCTATATTGCCTTTCTTGAACTTGAATGACACACGAACAAAAGGGAAGAAAAAACAGGTCTTCCAAAAGTGCAAGCATTGTAGGATTAGCTCCGGAGAAAATCCGGCCTACTGAGGCTCTGGTAAACTGCTAGGCCTTTTCGTGCACTTGACTTGACCACATGATATCAAGTAAGGGGCAGTTCTTTTCAGATTCTTCAGAAACAGATTCTGGAAAACTTCCCACGGAATTCGAGTTCTTAGCAGAGAATATAGTATGATATTGCATTATGAGTTGTGTACTGAAATATCTGCAATGCAACTAGACTAAAACTGTGTGCTGAATTGCTAACAGTGCGTTGTTTCGAACAGTTTCTCGTCGGATATGTCAAATATGAGCACAAAAATAATTTATGAATATCACAAAGTGCTAAATACTATAATTAAAAGGTTGTAATGCTGCTTCCTAATAAAAGGTAGTCAACTAGAAATTAGAAGGACTAATCTCAAGATACGAGACTCACAACAACAGCATCACATATTGAGGCCATGGTACCATCATCTTCGGTGTTTGAGCATTCACGCATGTAAAAGGCATGTGAAGTGGCATGTACAAATCATTGTCAAACTTGTCAAAATTATCATACTATCTTCGGTGTTATCACGCTTGCAGTTGTGGAGACACATGCATGCAGTGACGATGATCCTTTGGGTCTCATGTTTGTACCGTGGTATGCCTAGGGGAACTTGCCATTTAATCTTTAGAACACCAAATGATCTTTCGACGACGTTTCACAAAGAAGAATTGCAATGGTTGCATGTCTCGTGTCTTCCCCTCGGAGGGTGTTGTTGGAACTCTATGTTGGGGAACGTAGTAATTTCAAAAAAAATCCTACGCACACGCAAGATCATGGTGATGCATAGGAACGAGAGGGAAGAGTGTGTCCACGTACCCTCGTAGACCGAAAGCGAAAGCGTTAGCAGAACGCGGTTGATGTAGTCGTACGTCTTCACGATCCAACCGATCAAGTACCGAACGCACGGCACCTTTGAGTTCTGCACACGTTCAACTCGATGACGTCCCTCGAACTCCGATCCAGCCGAGCTTTGAGGGAGAGTTCCGTCAGCACAACGGCGTGGTGACGATAATGATGTTCTACCGACGCAGGGCTTCGCCTAAGCACTGCTACGATATTATCAAGGTGGATTATCGTGGAGAGGGGCACCGCACACGGCTAAGAGATCCAAGAAATCAATTGTTGTGTCTTGGGGTGCCCCCCTACCCCCGTATTTAAAGGAGCAAGGGGGGAGGCGGCCGACCAAGGAGGAGGGCGCGCCAAGGGGGGAGTTCTACTCCCACCGGGAGTAGGACTCCTCCTTTTCTTGTTGAAGTAGGAGAGAAGGAAAGAGGAAGAAAGGGAGAAGGAAAAGGGGGCTGCACCCCTTGTCCAATTCGGACCAGAGGGGAGGCGCATGCCTCCTTCTTTTTGACCTCTCTCCTCTATTCCCATATGGCCCAATAAGGCCCATATACTCCCCGGCGAATTCCCGTAACTCTCCGGTACTCCGAAAAATACCTGAATCACTCGGAACCTTTTCGAAGTCTGAATAAAGTCGTCCAATATATCGATCTTTACTTCTCGACCATTTCGAGACTCCTCGTCATGTCCCCGATCTCATCCGGGACTCCGAACTACCTTCGGTACATCAAAAACCATAAACTCATAATATAACCGTCATCGAACTTTAAGCGCGCGGACCCTATGGGTTCGAGAACTATGTAGACATGACCGAGACACGTCTCCGGTCAATAACCAATAGCGGAACCTGGATGCTCATATTGGCTCCCACATATTCTACGAAGATTTTTATCGGTCAAACCGCATAACAACATACGTTGTTCCCTTTGTCATCGGTATGTTACTTGCCCGAGATTCGATCGTCGGTATCTCAATACCTAGTTCAATCTCGTTACCGGCAAGTCTCTTTACTCGTTACGTAATGCATCATCCCGTAACTAACTCATTAGCTACATTGCTTGCAAGGCTTATAGTGATGTGCATTACCGAGAGGGCCCAGGATACCTCTCCGACAATCGGAGTGACAAATCCTAATCTCGAAATACGCCAACTCAACATGTACCTTCGGAGACACCTGTAGAGCTCCTTTATAATCACCCAGTTATGTTGTGACGTTTGGTAGCACACAAAGTGTTCCTCCGGTAAACGGGAGTTGCATAATCTCATAGTTATAGGAACATGTATAAGTCATGAAGAAAGCAATAGCAACATACTAAATGATCAAGTGCTAAGCTAACGGAATGGGTCAAGTCAATCACATCATTCTCTAATGATGTGATCCCGTTAATCAAATGACAACTCATGTCTATGGCTAGGAAACTTAACCATCTTTGATTCAACGAGCTAGTCAAGTAGAAGCATACTAGGGACACTATGTTTGTCTATGTATTCACATATGTATTATGTTTCCGGTTAATACAATTTTAGCATGAATAATAAACATTTATCATGAAATAAGAAAATAAATAATAACTTTATTATTGCCTCTAGGGCATATTTCCTTCACTCTAGTACCCCCCCTCCATTCCCTTACACAAGACCACTTCGTTTTTCGTGTCAAACTTTGACTTATAATTTTGGTCAACAAAATATGGATTATATGTATCAAAATATATCATCAGAGAGTTCTTTGAAATGCGCATCCAACGAAAAACTTTTGATGCCAGATAACTCACCTTTTGTTGGTATTAATGGTCAAATTTAGACATAAAAATATGAAGTGGCCTTGTATAAGGGAATGGAGGGAGTACATGATATTGTTGCTCTTTGTATCGTGCTAGATATCCAACTCTGTTTGGATATCAGGAGGCCAAAAGGTAGTATTTATCAACAATAAGACATGAGAAAGTTAGAACATAGCATCATGTATATAAGGATATGCGTACATACAAGATTACCTATTGGGGTTGTGAAAAATGATCATACTGAAGTATAGCTAAGCTCCATACACATGTGTTATGAACAAATATGGGTCATCCAGGAATAAAATGACCGGGCCTCACATCGAAATCACACACGGCCATGACATTTTCACTTGAATTGCACTTTGAGTTGCCACTATCTTTTCCTTTGCATTAAAGATTTCCACGCTACACACAAACGCCTCATTTTTAGCACTCACTTTCCATCTTCTTCATTCATCTTAGGACTTGCCGAATAAGAACATGTTCTCTTCTTCCCACACTTTACACGAGTTAGGAGAGGTGTAAATTGGGCATCCTCACCTTCACAGACAAAATCATCTTCCAAGTTGACTTGAGAGGGATCACCTTGATATTGCGAATTGGCACCCTCGCATGATCATTTGTGACACAACAAGCATCAAACACCTCTCACATTTTATCCTTCTACACGATTTGAGCAAAGTGAAACATGGCAGCTTGTGGACGTGCCTGTAATCAAATAGAACTACTACATGTAAAACGCAATGATACCATCAACATTACACACAATTTGCAACAATGACATGACAATAATGATACCTTTAACTTCAATGGCCACCAATCATCGGTAGCATCAATGGTATTCGTAAAATGATCTCTTCGTATGCCAAATGTTTTTTTAAGAGAAGACCGTAGAACAGAATGTTCTACGGTAATTTTTTCATTAATAAATATATACAATTACAAGGTAAGAACCAAAAAATAAAGATGAATCAACCAATTCCTTGTTTGGGAAACATGATCGAAATTATTATAAGTGCTGCTCAGGCTATTCTTTAATCTGCTTTGCTCTTTCTGCTCTTGCTCTGATCTCAGTAGCTTGCAAGCCCTCTTGTAGATAGTATTTCCACCCCCCTATATGAGTTGGTGCTTGTCTGAAGATCTTATCATTTCGAACCAGCCAGATGCTCCAACAAGCCGTCACAATGATGTCAAAAGCAATGTCACTGGGGAGGAGTTCAGCTATAATACAGCATTCATCAAAGCTCGAAATGCCTCTGTTCTTTTGTGGGAGTAGGTGGTTCCAACAGTTCATAGCAAAATTGCAGTCCCATAATAAGTGTGATAGGGTTTCCTCCATGTTATCAGAACAAAGAGCACAATTATAGGACTGAAGTGGCATCTTTTTCCTCTTAAGCAAGCTTTGGGTATTGACTCTATCATGTAGCAGCAACCAGAAGAAGATTTTGTGGGTGAGCCTAGCAGAGATTTTCCAAAAGAGCTTGAAAAGATGGTGTGTCTTTGATGGGCCCAGGATGGTCTTGTATGTTTGGATGGAGGAGAATTTGGAAGTGTTTACTTTCAGAAACCAACGGTCAAGTTGATCTTGAGTCTGGTGATCAGCAATTATGCTTTGAAGTTGTAGGAACTGAGAATATGCTTGGCTGGATAGTGGCCTTTGGAAAAGATCTTCCAGAGAGTGTTGAGCATTAACCTTCTTGAGGGAGATGTTTTCTTCATATGCCAAATGTTTTTTGAAGCAATGTCTTCCATATGCTATAATTAGTCCCAAATGCACCCAACTTGTTTTTTAATTTCTACCGTGAATAATTTCTCTTTGTGCATTCATTATCATATCCAAGTTCAGACAAACACGAGTGAGGGGCGGTTATTTGCTTGCGTTTTCTCTACGCACACATCCATAAAAAATTGTATTAGCCACACTATCGCAATTTGCTTTGACTCCCTTGACTTTCTCCATTCATAACACGTATATCAAAATTTTAATTTATACCATATATAATTTATATATCATTAGTGACACCAAAAACCGGACATATATAATTTACCAGAATCGTGGTTTTGTTTCATCTTGAATTACACAAGGATTGTGACCAGATTGTTGGGGATTCCTATGGCAAAATTGTGTTATTTTGTGCTTCATATTCTATAGAACCAGAACCTGTGATCGGGGCGAAAAGAACTACTAGCCCTAAAGA
>NC_041381.1:509672140-509693855 GCF_002162155.2 Triticum dicoccoides | reverse complement strand
ACACACACACACACACACACACACACACATTAGGGTATCGCAAGTGGGCACAGCTACCGTCCGTGCTTTCGTCTTCTTGACTTCGTTGCCTAGCATCATGTCTTGAATCCTGCTGGCTGCACAGTTTCACAGAGAGTTGAGACGCAGACTCGCACGAGTCGGTCACCTACAACTCGAACGCCCTAAGCAAGCATTAACTGATGTATTCCTGACTGTCTCAAGATTACACAAGAAATCTCAATGCAAACGTATAAATAGTAAACAAGCATTGCTGATCCTCTAATCCAAAAGTAACACAAGAATACAAAGGCATCCATCTCAAAAATGAAAAAAAAGGCATACACAAGGATAGAGAAGAAGGTATGCATGTTACATGCAAAAGAAAAATGATCGGAAGGGATATATAATATAACACGGATGTGGCTAGGTCTCAGTCAACTGAGACTTAACCAAGCCTAAGTCAACTGACATATACTCCTTCCGTTCCGATTTACTCGTCGTGGTTTTAGTTCAATTTGAACTAAAACCATGACGAGTAAATCGGAACGGAGGGAGTATATAAGAAAAAAAAACTGAAAACAAACTTGTACGAATCACTATGCAAGATCAGAGGAACATAGCATCAACTGAGCGTAACGAAGTCCCGGTGGACTGAGACTTAGCAAAACTGATATCTCTACTACTTAAAAGAAACATAACGTTCCCTCTCCCCTCTTACGTCCGCCTCCCTTCGTCCAGCCTCTCGTACGACCCCCTCTCCCGTCCACGATTTTCTTTTGTCCCTCCATCGGTTTTATTCCTGGCGGTTCCCTGTTTACCGGTTTATCCTCATTTGGCTGGACAAGCCCACTCTAACTTTGATAACTGAATAATTCACGTATTGTAAGCAATTTGTTATTTGGCAAACACAATCAGTTCATGTATGGTAATAAAAATCTGATTTGATAATGCTAATCAATCTCCTTTCTTATGTCAATCAATCTCCTTTCTTCTTTAATGACGCATTAATCTTATGGAAAACCCATCCGCCTTAAACCATGCAATCGCTCGTGTGGGACACGCAAATCAGGGATAGGGGCGGGCTGCGGTTATGTTACGATTCCCCTGATCCAGTCGCCGCACCCATCATCTGATGAAGTTGACCTCGGCGGTAGACCGAAGTACGCGGCAGCCCAGCTCCAGTGCAGTGCTATCTTCCATGATCCATGCCGCTTGAACTCAGATGGTGAGTGGCTGCACAAGAAGATGGGAATTGGGATCATGGTCATCCATGCGATCATGTAGCGCCGCAGGCGTCACGTGGACTCCCCGCTTCCACCGGCGATCTCCATCGAAGAATCTGCTATTGCTTAGGAGTAGGGCACCGTCGCCGCCTTCTGTGAGCGGTTGGCCTTGCACGGGCTTCTCGTCGACAACCACAATGACTGATCATGCTAAGGTTATATCAGGAAACTATTACCCGTTTTAGTTTTTTTACCTTTACTATGCAGTGTCTGCGAAGCCCGTGATTCAATCTAATCTAACTACTTGCTTGATTGTTGTAGTTGTAGCCTGCTCGCTTGCTTGCTTGATGGTACAACTCGATTTGCAGCGCTTTAGCGGCACGCAGCAGAGAAGAGAGGGTAATCAGCTTTGGACGCTGCCTTCAGTCATGGTGCACGGTAACCAATTCTTTCAAAAGTGGGCTGGATCAAATAATATTCAAGTGAGAACACCATGATTTCTTGCTATGTCCATGCATGGTAGAATTATGCCCTATTTCTAATCAGAATTTTGCATTCTGTTGTGTCAAAATGTATACTTTAGAATGTTAGTTATATGCTAATTACCATATATGATTGACATATGAGGGACTGACCGCCAAAAATGTGAACGGGATGAATTGTGTAGTTCTTACACAAAATTTACCAGAAGAGAGTTGACTTTACTTGTTTTTATTCTTGTAGTGATCGATCCTGTATTCAGCGATTGATATACTAATATTTTATGCTCGTTGAGGGTAGTAATGCAGAGCTGGATATTTTGGGCTGACCTGCCAAAGCAATTGTACACCAGTGATAGTTATACTCATGTGACCTTCACCCCTAAGCTATTTTTTACCTTTACTATGCAGCTTTTGTTTGATAAATGAGCTTGCTATGGTACGGTCAAAGGAAGTGCTTGACTAGGTAAGTTTACATGGACAAACAAATTATTCCTATATAATGTAGCTTTACTTTTATATTGTTCTCACGAACAAGAATGTGTTGGTCTTTCATGTTCTTATTTTGCCAATACGCAATGTTTTTTGAAAAAAAAAATGAAACTCCATGGGCACTAGCACCCACGGATTTATTGATATAGAAGAAGCATCCCTCATGAGAATTCCAGAAATTCGTCCCCGACGTGGATCGAACTCTGGTCGTTAGGTTTACAATCATGCGCCCCCAACCACTGGGCTATGCCCACGTCCTCATACGCTTTGGAGGTAGGGTGTTCTTTGTAGACATAGACAAGTACTATATTCGAAATTGTGTACAGTCTCGTTGGACTAATTTTCCATAATAAATAGATAGGGAGACAGAGCAATACATATGTACAGCACAAGTTTGGATTATTTCCATGGTGAAGACAACACAATAGACACGTACATGGCAAGTTGGGGTTATTTCCATATCCATCACTAACACATGTCCTTGATAGGTAAGTTTGGATTCTTTCTAAAACTTGCCTATCTTCAAAATGGAAACCACCCCTAATTCATCTCCTTGATAGGCAAGCTCAGATTATTTCACATACGCATTAGGCAAGGTAGCAACTTTTTCTTGTGTATGACACCATCATCTCCCATGGCAATGATTTCTAAAGGGCGAGGCTGCGAGGGGTGGCAATAGTATTATAAGTCCACGATAGGCAACCACACAAAAGTGATTACGCACGTGTTGCACTCGCACGCTTGCAAAATGGATCTAAGGAAGGGAGAAAGAGAGAGAGGAACATAGTTTTTCCTACATACATGAAAACATAGTTATTAGGATAAACATACTCTCATTGCAACGCACGGGCACTGGGCTAGTAACACAGACGCACGTTTGACGATGATGGTTGATCAGATGGCGCGCGTTACACCTGTTCGTGTCCTTTAGGAGGAGCAGAAGGAGGGGGGTGCTGCTGGTTCGGCGCGTGCGCTGCGTAGCCTTCTGTAGTAGGAGGGGGAAACTGCTGCTGCTGCTGGTTGGGCGCGTGCGCTCCATAGCCCTGTGCCGGAGGAGGCGGGTAGGGCGCTTGGTCGTACGGCTGACCCTGGGGCGGTGCAGAGTACTGCGGGTAGCTCGGCGGCGCGGGCGGCGCAGAGTACTGCGGGTAGCTCGGCGGCGCGGGCAGCGCCTGCCCCTGGGGAGGCTGCGGCGGGAACTGCGGCTGCCCCGTCGAGATCCCGGCGGCGCTCGCCGGCATCTGCTCGCCTTCCTTGGGCGCGGCGGTCTCGGCAACAGTGGCAGGCTGCGTGCGGAGCATGACGTAGGAGGTGATCCCGAGGGCCGTGGCGACGAGCGTGAGCGCGGCGCCGCCGGCGAAGATGCCGTCTATGGGGATGTAGCAATAGCCGGACGCTGACGTTTCACGCGTCCCGGGGGCGTTTGCGGCCGCTTCTACCACCAGCATCCCAAAGGCGACCGCCGCCACAATCCTGCATGCATGCATGCACGTTTAAGTGAGCACTAGTGGTTGGTCACCCACGCGCAACCCGCGTGCTCCGGGTAGCGAGCGATCGGCCACTCACCATGAGAAGACGGCGCAGATGACGCCGATGACCCGTTTGCTCTGGGAGGGGATGGCGCGGGACTTGCAGCAGCCGCAGCAGCCGCCGAGGGCGGCGAAGATGATCTGAGCTACGGCCAGGAAGATGGCCGCGCACACCCCGAGCCCGAACGCGGGGTTCTGCGGGTTCAGGCACACCCCTACACCCTCGTACACGTCAAAAATCTGCGAGACATATATCCGCAGTTTCAGCACAGAACAAGAAGAAAACACACGTACTTCAACAGAGCACGCACACAGATACAGACCAAGAATCCAAGCAAACACATAATCCAGGAGTATATATGTACGTATGTTCAGTACGCAAGGAGATGAATGTAATGTGGGGCTAGCTTACAGTGAGCTTCGTGCCCTCGGCTGAGAAGCCCAGGATGGCACTGAGCACCCCGAGAGAGCCGACGACCGAGCACACGATGATCATCTTCAGATCCATTTTCATTGCCACTGCTCTCGATGGAATCTCGATCTTTATCGGGTTGTGGTCGACTGGCGTGCACCCGCGTTTATATAGACGGAGTGACCGCGTGACGTGATTCCATTGGTCCAAGCCTATGTCACTCGAAGGGGAAGACTTCTGCGGCGACCACCGTCACTATGGTCTAGCAAAGTTCCGCGTAATTCATATCATCATTACGTTTTTAATGCTGAAGCATAATTAAGAAAGTTCGTAGGTGTAGGATAATTGTAAAGAAAGCTAATGCATTGTAGAACGTTGACATGGTAGACAGCTTTGCCGTCACGGCATATATCCATGGTTCTGCCGGCGCAGTACGTACAATACTGTCACGAGAGGTATATGTACGGAGTATATTGTCCAAAAGGACAATTGCCAATAGAGAATTGCACCCGATTTGTTCCACACTATCGTCGGCGACGATCGGTTTCTAGCATGGTAACTCCGGTGCAGCCAGCATCCTGTATACGGAATAATTGTTTCTTGGTTTTATGGTCCCCGCGGACAACCCGGATCCCTAAAACAGACACCGCATCTGGTTGTGGATTGATCCAGATAGGGGTCCCAACATTGATATAAGAGTCGATCATCCAAAGCTAGCAGCAAACATCCGTCACATTTGATGCAAATTTGAATACACTAAATGAGTTTGATTCAAACTTAAAGAATTTTTACATTAAACCGGATGTTTTCCATCTAAACCGGAGCACATACATTCATTACATTTTGACATGTTTCAACTAAACTATAGTGGAATAGGCTATTCTAATCTAGTCTAAAATGGCCGCCGACCGCGGCGTCGTCTGTTTCCCATGATATGTCTTCCCCATGTCCGGCAGCAAGCTCTAAGCCCCGGGAAATGAAGCTTCGGCACCAGGGGGAGAATAATGGCATCCGCCTCCGCGAAGCGGGCAAGCTCACCAGTTGAGAGGCCCGGCAAGACGGTGGCGGTGGCCTTCCTGGGACCAAAGCGGCGGCAGTCTCCCATGTTCTACTCTTCCTCGTTATCAGTGATGGTCGTGGATGTGCCAACCTCGTCGTCGTGGCGGCGGTGCGCGCCGACATGGAGCTGGTGACATCATTGGTGCTGTCATCAAACTTCTTCGCCGCTGCATCGATCTCCACGAACATAGTGTCTTTCTCCGTCCGCAAGATGCGCAGCCGCCATCGCTCGCGAGGGATGTCGCGAACTGTGCGGTAGGACATGAGTGGTGCCTTCTTCTCATCCACATCAGCTACCATGTTCGTGTCAGAGTTGTCGTTCGCCTGGTCACGGCCGATTTGCTCCTCCACAGGTAGGTGCTCATCGAGGAGCCGGAGGTTGTACCTCTGGTCGACCGCGCCTGCCGAAACACCGCCTCCCCCTCTTACACCATGTCGGTGAAGTGGGCCCAAGCCTCGCCCATAGTGATGCCCGTGTGGACCACCGAGGGCGGTGGCACCGGATCGTCGTCGGACGCCTCTTCCATTGGCTCATCCACATCGTTGCCCTCTGGTGAGCTCATCGGCGAGCCAACCTATATCCGGTTGGCTTGGCGGGCCTGCCAACCGACCGCAATGCCAGAGAGGCTATCCCAGAGGGCTTTGGAACTCGAGGCCATGGCTGGTATGGTACACAGAGGAGATCATGAGCAGATGTGTGATGCAGCTGTTGCTGGCCCTGACAACGTTTAAAGAGTGGGCGGATGCCAGACCAAGCGGCAGGGTGTTTAATGCCGACCAGCAAACAGACGAACATGTGGCGTCGAAGTAGGTTCATCGGCAACCACACTTGTTCAATGGAGAGAGACAGACAAATGGGTGTCGTTTGAATGTGGAGAGAAGGCGCGTGCCCCGGGACGTGACGCAGGTGGTGCACCCCTTCAATGTCGGCTCTAGTGAGAGGTCATGTCCACTCTGGGCCTGCATGAATGCAACGCTAACCAGCATAAATGCACGACAACTGCTTCACACGGGAAAGGGAGCGGGCAAGGAAGAGGGGTTTTGGGTGGGACCAGGATGTTGGACGCCTGTGTGGTAGTGGTCCAAATGCCTGCAAAACCCCCTCCTCTGGTTTGCGGAAAAATGGACATCCGGACCGGTCCACGAAAGGATGAAGTACCATGTTGGATGGCAAAACACACCCGAACCGCGTGGTCCAAACAGATGCGGGCGATTTGAGGTTCGGTGTTGCAGATGCTCAACAACATTCTTTTCCCATTAAATTTCATGTACGGGGAGAGTTGAGATGAAAAAAAAAATGCTTCAACGCATTCCCAATCCCCTATTGGGACGTCACAATAATCAGCCTCCAAATCCAACTTCCAATGATTGCCACGTTAGTGCACCCCCATGGGAGACCACTAAACCGTCGTCAGAGACCCGCTACCCGATCTCACCGCCGCCCACCACGTGAAGCCGAAGACAAATGTGCATCCATCGCTGCTCATCGACGACAGCCGTCACCACAACCCGCTCACCGCCGCGCCACCGCCGAAAGCTGAAGACAGACGCGCATTCGCCGCTTCTCGTCAACGACAGCCGTCACCGCAACCCGCTCACCGCCGCGCCGCTGCCGCTCGCCGTCATTGCTCACCATAATACCCCATAGCCTGCGACCGACCACCGTCTGTTAGCCACTGTCACGTCGCCGGAGTCTGCTGAGCCACCACCGGAGAAAGAACAACATCTTGTTGACAAGTGGGACGTCCTCAAAGTCAGATTTTGTATTGGGAAAGAAATTCTTGGGGCTCCATAAAAGCACCTCACTTGCAAACACTCCCTAAATTATTGGGATAGCCCAAAAAACGTTTATTGGTTTTTTTCGGGAGGTTGTTGGAGAAGCTCTTAGGCCCTGACGATTTCTGATCCCCTGCATGGTCACTAGACCCTTTCATTTTATCTTGCAACATTTGCCGACAAGTCTGACCCCATGAAAGAATCACGACAATGCGAACTGGCAAACGTTCGCCGGGAAGAAACTCCAAGTAAAACGTCCTCGTAGCCATTTAATCGAGATCATACGATAAGTCGATTACAGTTTTAGAAGGTATTGCCTTCTCTCGAAAGAAATTGCCATCCCCCCAAAACTAAAATTGTCATGAAAATCATTCGCCAAGGCCATCCTCCCTAGCAAATGTTAGCCATCTTAGAGGGTTGAAGAATCAAAGGTACAAAGTCAAACGGGGATTATGCCCCAAAAATACAAGCAATGGAATCAACTCTATAGCCGGTTGTTCATTATATGGACCGGTTGTTCGTTGTATGGAGTAGTCAGGTTTATTAATTGATACCTTCCATATAACGAACAACCGGCTATACTATCAATTAACCCTGTAACCCTGCTATTCGTATTTCACGTACGAACCTTTTCCGACAGAAACCTGCTATAGGATCCTGTTATATGTGCTCTAGTTTCGCACTACTCTCTCCGTATTAAAATATAAGACGTTCTTAAGGCTAGTTTAGACTAAAAAACGTCTTAAATCTTGGTGCAGAGATAGTATTAGCCATGCTCTAAATATGAGAACAAGAAAATCACTAAGCAAGCACTAACTGCCGCGTCGTTGACTCTGTCAAGATTACACGAGAAATCTCAACTGCAAACCTAAAGCATTAAACAAAGCTTTGCTGGGCCTCTGAAAGTAACACAAGAATACAATGCATCCGGCCGGAAGCGATAGAGGTAAAGATGTTACGTTCACACTAACGATCAGATCACAGAATATAGCGCGAGTGCATGATCCATCCATGGAATGGTTGATCAGAAGGCACGCGTTACACCTAACGGTGCATCATTTGAGGTCTTGAATTAGAAGTTGTGCAAGTTTCCATACAAGCTGTTCAGAAATTTATTACAGCGCGAGGCTCAATAAATTTGCTCCTGCTACAACTTGGGGCTCACAAATTTACCCTTCTTTTTTAGTTGTTTTCACACCTAACTAGTGGGTGCTTCTAGTATAAATACTCCCCAGCTGTTTCATGTGAGGGGAATGAGATTTCTGAGTTTATGTTTGTAGACAGCCGGTGAGGTTGTGTTGTATTGTGAGCACTAGTATCATCGAGTGTTAGCTCGTGTGTGTGGATTGAGGGCTTGTCCTCAATTCATGTAGGATCCTTGTGGTTCCCTTTTGTGATTCTTCATAGGTTCACAAGCTTCATGGTTTGGGTTGCATCCTTATAAACCCAGCTAGTTATCCGCTGCAATTTATCTGAGAGTGTTTCCTCTTATTCTTGCCACTTGAGAGAAGCAAAGTTTGTTGAAACAAGTATCGAGTGAGTTTGTTGCTGCTCCTTGTGAGTTCTTTGGCACCGTGAAAGATCGTTTCCGAGGCGTCCCCGTATCATCTTGGCATCAGAGCTTTAGATTGTTCGCGGTGCTATTTTCTCTCTTGCTGATTTTGTTCTTGAGAAGCTTCCATGGGTTCGAGGAGATCCAGCAGTGTTGATGGTGTGCATGGAGGTAGGCACCTCATGGAGGAGGAGCTGCCACTTCCCGTGTATGATCCAAGCCTACAGCCCGCCTATGTGTTGGCATTGGAGGATACACGAGAGTATGTGTTGAACAAGGTGGAGAGGCGCATATCGGCCGTGGAGACCAACCTTGGCCGTAGAATCGACTCCCTCACCGAGGAACTCCGTCGAGATAGGCTTGCTGCACGGGGTCGACATCGACAAATCCCCGAATAGCAGGGCCAACGCCACCTTGAGGAGGAGCATGGAGAGCACAACCACGTCTACTCGGGTGATGCTCATAGCTACTACGCTGCACCACCTCGGCGTGCTCGCTACGACCAGCGAGGTGCTACTTGGGCACCATCGTCGCCACCACGAGATGGGCTTGCGGCACGGGGTCGACACCGACAACTCCCCATACAGCAGGACCACCATGGAGAGCATTGGAGCGACCACTCCGATGATGCTCAAAACTACTACGAGCCTCGACCACGACGTGTTCATCATGATCGTCGCGGAGAAGGCCAAGAAGGCTTTGCCATGGGAGGAAGAGGTGATGGGCGTGCTCATCGTGACCATGAAGATGATGGGATTGGTAAATTCAAACTTACCATACCATCGTTCAATGTGAAAACCGAGCTCGATGATTATTTGGAGTGGAGATGCGTGTGGATCAGATTTTTGACAGCCACCGCTATACCGAGGAGAAGAAGGTACGATATGCATCCATTGAGTTTACTGGATATGCTTTGATTTGGTGGAACCAATTGTGTCGTGTTGGAGGTCGTCCGGAGACATGGGTGCAAATGAAAAATCTGTTGCAGAGATGGTTTGTTCCTGAACATTTCACAAGAACCTTGTATAATCGACTCCAATGGTTGTGCCAAGGTAATTCTAGTGTTGATGAGTACTATAAAGAGATGGAGATTTTGATGATTAGGACAGCGGTGAATGAGCCAGAGGAGGCCACAATGTCAAGATCCTTTCATGGACTGAATGAAGATGTGCAAGAAAGGATAGAGATGGTTACATATCAAGATTTGCAAGAACTTGTGCATCAAGCTATTCGTGTAGAGCAGCAGCTGAAGCGTCGCCAAAATCGCAGCCAAACCTATACATCAAGCACTTAGAGAGGTTCAGCTCAGCGAGAAGTAGACGGAAGTGTCGCTGCAGATTTTTGCTCACACAACAAGATGACTACAAAGGAAGCTAATGCATCAAAGGTTGAATCTTCCAATACTCCTGCCACTCGCATTAGTAATATTCAGTGCCATACATGCAAGGGTAGAGGTCACTTCAAGAAGAATTGTCCTAATCTGAAGAAGGTTTTACTCACAAATGATGGATATGTCACCGATGACTCAAGTGACAAATCTGAATCTAAGAAGAAATATGCAAATTATTGTACTTTTGAGACCGGAGCACCTCTGAGTTCAGATGGAGGAGATGGTGTTAATCGCATGGTTCGCAAAGTGGCTCATGATGATGCTCCTATTATGGAGAAGGGCCAACGAAAAAATGTGTTCCAATCCATTTGTAAGATCAAGGACAAAAACTGCAAGGTGGTCATCGATGGAGGCAGCTACAACAACATCATTAGTAGTGATCTTGTGCATGCTCTTGGGATGTCAACATGGAGGCAGCCCCAGCCATATTATGTGAAGTGGCTGAATGGTGTTGGTAAGCTGAAGATTACGCATCGTGCGAGGGTGCAATTTCCAGTGCGAAGTTATGTGGACAAAGTGGTATGTGATGTGGTGCCAATGCGAGCTTGTCATCTTCTTTTGGGAAGACCGTGGCAGTTTGATCATGATGCTACTCACCATGGGAGGTCTAACAAGTATTCTTTCATCCATCAAGAAGTGAACCATGTCTTGGAACCTATGGTGGATCAAGTACTCAAGGTTGAGCAATTCCCACAAGTGAAGAAGCCAAAAAGGAATACCTCAAAACCGAGGACGGTTTTGTTTGAAGGAAGGGAGGATGATGTGGACCAAATCATGACCAAGGCATCCAAGAGTGAGGTTAATGCTAGCACAAATGCTGAACCATTAGAGCATCCAAAGGAAGACAAGGGCAAAACCATTATCTTAGTTGGGAAGCTTCCGGTGCCTATTTTGGGAGAAATGACACATCAGATTTCCAGCTGCAACTTCCCACCTAAACCTAATTAATTCTGGAAGTCTCTATGTGACACCCGGGTAATTAAGCTACAGTAACCCCGTCGTAATGATGCCACGTCACCTCGGTTACTAAGAGTAACTCGCGTTGATTAGAAACCGATTCAAACTCAAATTTAATTAAAGCCAAACATCAAAGTTTTCAAACATTAAAAATAAAATGTTCTGGTTGTGCCAAATAATATTTAGATATTTAAGGTGAAGGAAACACACTTTTACAGAATGCATAAATATTTTAAATTGAATTAAAACATAAAAGGAATAAAAAAAGAAAACCTAACAAAACTAAAGAGAAAAGGAAACAACCCCCTCCCCCCTAGCCAACTGGGCCAAGGCCCAGCCGGCCGACCCAACCGGCCCACCCCACTCCCTATACACCCCTTGCCCAAACCCTAACCGACACCCAGCACCCCCACTTCCCCCCACTCGCTCGCCTCTCCCTCTCCCCCTCTCCGCTCGATCCCATCTGGATCGGGGAGGGGCCCAACCTCGATGCGCCGACCGCGCTGCCCGTCCTCCCCGCGAACCGACGCCGCACACCGTCGCCGCCTCGTCCCTCCTGGACCCCGCCGTTCGTCGGACTTCCTTGCCGGATCTCGACTTCACCGCCGCCTGGGGAGCTCGCCGGACTGCTTCCTCGTCGGATCTCCTCCCCTGCGTTGCTCGTCCCCGTCTTCCTCCTCGCGCCCCGCTGCCCAGTCCCCTTCAACCCCTTTTGAGCGCCACCCCCATCTCCCTCTCTGACCCCGTGCCGGAGTCGTCCTCGATGGGACTCGCTCGCCCGCATGCTCCCGCAGCTCCGCCCGACCCTCGTCCCATAGCCTTCCCTGCGGCCTGGTGCCCGCGGCCACCTTGCCGTGCACAGCGCCCGCACCGTGGCCTCCCCTCCCGGCAGCCTCTTCGCCCGTAGCACTGCGCTCCCGCCCGAGCGCACACGCCCCCGTCCGGCCACTGCTGCCCCTTGCCCAGCACTCCTCGCCGCGGGCGCCTCTCCACCGGGCACGGCCAGCGCGCCCCGCTCCGGCCATGGCCTCGCCGTGGCCACCGCCCCCCTGCTCCGGCGCCTTGCCGGGTCCGCCCGCACCTGGGCGTGCGCCCGCTCGGGCCGCATCCTGCACCCGCGCCTGCTAAGTGGCGCCTGATAGGCCCCTGTGCCTATGACATGTGGGGCCCAGCCCCTGGAACGTTAAAAAAAGATATAAAAATGGATTAAAAATAAATAAATAAATAAAAATATTAATTAACTAATTAATTAACTAGATTAATTAAGTTAATTAAATCCTGAATAGTTGACTAGTTAAATTTACTTAACCTGCTAATTAAACTAAGTAACTGTTAATTAGATATCAGTCAATGACAGAATGGACCCACGCGTCAATTTGACCAAGTCAACTGACTGTTGACTGCTGACATCACCCTGATGTCATGCTGGCGTCATAATGGCATTTCCTAATTAAATTAATTCTGTTAATTCTAAAAATGAATTAAATCTTTAAAAATTAATATAAAATAGTCCATAACTCGGATGAAAATACTTTGTACATGAAAGTTGCTCAGAACGATGAGACGAATCCAGATACGCAGCCCGTTCGTCCGCCACGTGTCCCTAGCATAGTGAACCTGCAACATTTCACCCCGGTTCATCTGTCCGAAAACGCGAAACATTGGGGATACTTTCCTGAATGTTTCCCCCTTTCGCCGGTATCACCTAATATCGCGTTAGGGCACACCTAGCACCGTTACTTGTCATGTCATGCATCGATATGCACCTGTTTGCATTGTATTTGTTGTTTCTTCCCCCTCTTCTCTCCGGTAGACTACGAGACCGACGCTGCTGCTGCCCAGTTCGACTACGGAGTTGACGACCCCTCCTTCTTACCAGAGCAACCAGGCAAGCCCTCCCCCTTGATCACCAGATATCGCCTATTCTTCTCTATACTGCTTGCATTAGAGTAGTGTAGCATGTTACTGTTCAGTTACTCCTATTATGTTGCATAGCCTGTCATTGTTGCTACAGTCATTGATACCTTACCCGCAATCCTAAATGCTTAGTATAGGATGCTAGTTTATCATCACTGGCCCTACATTCTTGTCAGTCTACCTTGCTATACTATTGGGTCGTGATCACTCGGGAGGTGATCACGGGTGAAAGAACATGCGGTGCCCCCATGTTTGGTTTTAGTAATTGATGACAATCTCTATGCACTAATGGTTGTCTTGAGTTATATTTGAAGGATTTGTCCATAGGCTTTTCTTGAAGTGCATGTGTTGGTTTCAAGGAATTTATGAGTTGACCAAGGTGCTATTAAGGAATTATCCAAAGATTGGTCATGCGAGTGTTGAGCTTATTGCAAGCATGTCTTGAAGAACAAGAATGTGTGATCATTCATGTTTACCTTCAAGACATCAGCCAAATGAAGAGAGTTGGAAAGATTCAAGGCTGATCAAGACTAAGTCAAAGAATGAATCAAGTTGATCAACACACAAAGCATAGAAGATGTATCGAGAGGGATCAAGCGATCCCATGGTATGGTAAGCATGGTCAATTACGCTTTGTGTACTAACCCATGGTCTTCGTGAGAGTTCTTTGTGGGGTTAGGTTGCGGTGTGCAAGTTCAAGTAGGATCATCACGAAGAGATCATATGCTTGAAGCTTGCCGTCCATTATGGCGACAATGGACTTGTGAAGATGTGCAGAAGAGTGGCTCACCCATAGTGGAGTATGGGGGAGCAATCTACTAGTCTTCATCGAGCCAACGCAATCAAGAAAGGTGGTCCAACTTGAGGGAGTCAAGATCGTCATCATCTAGCTCAAGTGGACCATGTGCAAGGCAAAGGTTTGCCCTTGATAGGTTTTCTATTTTACCGGTCTCATGGTAGTTGTGGGAGACCGGGTTATTGGATCGTTTGCCGTACTATCAAGGGGGGCTCTCGATGAGTTGCTTGATCGTATCGTTCGTAGAGAGCTCAAACCATTGCATCCTTGCATCATAACTATTGGTTCTTGTTTGGTTCTTCTCCTTGTGAGATTTGGAGCTTTTGGTCATGTTCATGACAAGCTCGAGTTCATCGAAAACGGAGTTCACATGCATCTTCTATGATGTTTTCAGTGTTGGAGGGTATACCGGTTCTTCTCTGTTGGAGGTGTCACTCCTTTGTTTGCTAAGCATACCTCCCCTGCCTCTTCTCTGTTGGAGTATTCTTTGTTTTCGTGGTTGTGGCTTTAGGTTGGTGCCAGCGGTAGTACCGTGACCCTCAGCGGTAGTACCGCCGAAGCTCCCCAGCGGTAGTACCGCTCTCAGAGCGGTAGTACCGCTCCAAGCGGTAGTACCGCTCTCCGAACGGTAGTACCGCTTGGGATTTTCGGCCGTAGTACCGCTGTGTGTCTGGGCTACTTCCGCCTCGATTCTCGAACGAAGTTTTTCGTGTCGGGTTTTGCGGCACTAAGGGAGGTAGTAGGAGCGGTAGTACCGCCCTAAGCGGTAGTACCGCTCTTCCCTAGCGGTAGTACCGCCCTGGCAGCGCGGCAGTACCACTGGGTTGAGCGGTAGTACCGCCCGGAGCGGTAGTACCGCCCTTCCCTAGCGGTAGTACCGCTCTGTGCGGGGATGTACAGTGGGGTAACGGTTGGATTTTCCCCCTCCTATAAAAGGGGGTCTTATTACCCAATGAACCTTATCCTTTGAGCTCGTGTTCTTCCCCCATTGTTGACCTTCTCTGAGCTTGCTATCTCTCAATCCCTCCATGGATTCTTGCTAGTTTTTGAGGGAAAAGAGAGAGGAGATCTAGATCCACGTTTCCACCAATCACTTTCTCCTCTATGTGAGGGGAACCCCTTGGATCTAGATCTTGGAGTTCTTGGTGTTCTCCTTCTTGTTCTTCCTCTCATTTTCCTCCCTAGCATTAGTTGCTTTGGTGGGATTTGGGAGAGAAGGACTTGGGCACTCCGTGTGTCCTTGCCATTGCATTTGTGCATCGGTTTGAGTTCTCCACGATGATACGTGGAAGTTACAAGTTGAGAAGCTTATTACTCTTGGGTGCTTGGTGCCCTTGAGCTTGTTCCTCTTGGGTGCTTGGGCGCCCTAGTCGGTTGGTGGTGTTCGGAGCTCAATCATTATGGTGTAAGCTCCGGGCAAGCGTCGGGGTCTCCAATTAGGTTGTGGAGATCGCCCCGAGCAATTTGACGGGTTCCGGTGACCGCCCCCAAGGGTTGCCAAAGTGTACGGGTTCGGTTACCACCCCCAAGGGTCTCCATTTGTATGGGTTCGGTGACCGCCCTCAAGGGTCCCTTAGTGGATTCACGGCATCTTGCATTGTGCGAGGGCGTGAGGAGATTACGGTGGCCCTAGTGGCTTCTTGGGGAGCATTGTGCCTCCACACCGCTCCAAACGGAGATTAGCATCCGCAAGGGTGTGAACTTCGGGATACATCGTCGTCTCTGCGTGCCTCGGTTATCTCTTACCCGAGCCCCTTTACTTATGCACTTGACTTTGTGATAGCCATATTGTTCTTTGTCATATATCTTGCTATCACATAGTTGCTTATCTCGCTTAGCATAAGTTGTTGGTGCACATAGGTGAGCCTAGTTGTTGTAGGTTTTGTGCTTGACAAATTAACCGCTAGGTTTATTCCACATTTTTTCAAGCCTAAACCATAATTATTTTAAAGCACCTATTCACCCCCCCTCTAGGCGACATCCTCGATCTTTCAACGGGTATATACTATACATATATACATACTTCAGATGGTGACTAAAGTCGGGTTGGCTCGAGGAGTACCCGCGAGTGATTCACAGATTGGGGGCTGAAAGGACCTTTGTCCCGACGGCCCTCTGTGTGGATCTTTGTGGCGGAGCGACAGGGCAGGTTGAGACCACCTAGGAGACAGGTGGGCCTGGCCCTGGTCGGCGTTCGCGATTGCTTCATAATAACACACTTAACGAGATCTTGGTATTTGATCTAAGTCTGGCCACTAGCCTATACGCACTAACCAACTACGCGAGAAAGATATGGGCACTCGACGTCGTGGTATCAGCCGAAGCCTTCGTGACATCAGCGACTGAGCGGCGCGCGCCAGATTGGACCGCGTGACGCGACTTCCTTTGTAATGTAGGTTGCTAGGTCTGCTTCCGGCCGCCCTCGCAACGTGCAGGTGTGCAATGGGCGATGGGCCCAGACCCCTGCGCGTATAGGATTTAGACCAACGTGCTGACCTCTCTGTTGTGCCTAGGTGGGGCTGCGACGTGTTGATCTTCCAAGGCCGGGCATGACCCAGGAAAGTGTGTCCGGCCAAATGGGATCGAGCGTGTTGGGTTATGTGGTGCACCCCTGCAGGGAAGTTAATCTATTCGAATAGCCGTGTCCCTCGGTAAAAGGACGACCCAGAGTTGTATCTTGACCTTATGACAACTAGAACCGGATACTTAATAAAACACACCCAAACAAGTTCCACAAACAACCCGGTGATCGCTTTTCCACAGGGCGACGAGGGGAGGATCGCCGGGTAGGTTTATGCTATGCGGTGCTACTTGGAGGACTTCAATCTACTCTCTTCTACATGCTGCAAGACGGAGGCTGCCAGAAGCGTAGTCTACGATAGGACTAGCTATCCCCCTCTTATTCTGGCATTCTGCAGTTCAGTCCACTCATATTGCCTCCTTACACATATACCCATGCATATGTAGTGTAGCTCCTTGCTTGCGAGTACTTTGGATGAGTACTCACGGCTGCTTTGCTTCCTTTTCCCCCCATTTTCCTCTTCTTCTCGGATGCCGCAACCAGACGTTGGAGCCCAGGATCCAGACGCCACCGTCGACGACGACTACTACTCTGGAGGTGCGTACTACTATGTGCAGGCCGCTGACGACGACCAGGAGTAGTTTAGGAGGATCCCAGGCAGGAGGCCTGCGCCTCTTTCGATCTGTATCCCAGTTTGTGCTAGCCTTCTTAAGGCATACTTGTTTAACTTATGTCTGTACTCAGATATTGTTGCTTCCGCTGACTCGTCTATGATCGAGCACTTGTATTCGAGCCCTCGAGGCCCCTGGCTTGTATTATGATGCTTGTATGACTTATTTATATTTTAGAGTTGTGTTGTGATATCTTCCCGTGAGTCCCTGATCTTGATCGTACATGTTTGCGTGCATGATTAGTGTACGGTTGAATCGGGGGCGTCACACTCTAGCACTTTATAGAGGCTGGAAAAGATGGTCTTAGAAGTCAGCTTTCATTCAAAAAAACGGTGCATCATTTGAGGTCTTGAGTCAAAAGTTGTGCAAGTTTCCATGCAAGTTGTCCAAGAATTTGTTACAGTGCGAGGCCCAACAAGTTTGCTCATGCTACAGCTTGGGGCTCACGAATTTTACCCTTCTTTTTTAGTTGTTTTCACACCTAACTAGTGGGTGCTTCTAGTATAAATACTCCCCAGCTGTTCCATGTGAGGGGGGATGAGATTTCTGAGTTTATGTTTGTAGACAGCCGGTGAGGTTGTGTTGTGCTGCGAGCACTAGTATCGTCGAGTGTTAGCTCGTGTGTGTGGATTGGAGGGCATGTCTTCAATTCATATAGGATCCTTGTGGTTCCCTCTTGTGATTCTTCATAGGTTCACAAACTTCATGGTTTGGGTTGCATCCTTGTAAACCCAGCTAGTTATCCGCTGCAATTTATCTGAGAGTGTTTCCTCTTGTTCTTGCCATTTGAGAGAAATAAAGTTTGTTGAAACAAGTATCGAGTGAGTTTGTTGCTGCTCCTTGTGAGTTCTTTGGCACCGTGAAAGATCGTTTCCGAGGCGTCCCCGTATCAATATATCAGACATTTTTGCTACAACTCATCTTGATGAGATATAATTTGGTCTCATTCACCTTTTATAGACATTGGATGTGATGCTATAAGATGCGTGTGTGCTAATGTGGGTTGTATCTGTTCTTGTTTTCAAAGTGAATAAGACCAAATTATATCTCCTCTAGATGAGTTTTAGGTAGAGAAAAGTATACTTTTCGTCCCTCAATTCTTGGCAGAGTCTAAATTTGATCCATCAATTTCAAAACCGGACAACTTGCACCCTTAACTTCTGAAACCGGACAAGATTCATCCCTGGTCACGGTTTTGACCGGTTTTGGTGCTGTCCCATCCCGGTTTTGACCGTTCCGACTCAAATTTGCCTACGTTTTCCAAGTCCACGTAATGTTTTCAAGTTGGGTTACTTTTTCAAATACGTGAACCATTTTAAAATTTGTGTATTTTTTTTAATCTGCGTACATTTTCCAAGTTCATGTACTTTTTCAAATATGCGTATTTTTTTAAAGTTCATTTAGTTTTTTTAAGTTCATTTAATTTTTTAAAAATTGATGTACCTTTTCATATTCGAGTATATTTTCTTGAAAGAGTTAATGAATTTCAAAATTTGATGCAAACTTGAAAAAAGTACACAGATATGGACTTCTTTTACGCAAACATATGTGGATTTCAAAAATAATTTCAACTTGAAACAAGTACGTGAATTTCAAACAAAGTTCGTGGATTATAAAAGGAACACGGATTTTTAAAAAATGCGGACTTTGAAAAGCATGTGGATTTGAAATAATTATGTGAATTTCAAAAACAGTTCATGGCTTTTGGAAAATATTTGGATTTGATAAAATTACACAAACTTGGGAAAAATACGGGGATTTGGAAAAAGTATGTAAATGTTAAAAAATCATGGATTTGAAAGAAGTACGTGAATTTCAGAATAGTTTGCTGATTTGAAAAAGAATGTTTATTTTTGAAAAAAAATACGCGACCTTGAAAAAACTACGAGGAGTTGAAAAGTGTATGTGAATTTCAAAAAGTTCACGGATATAAAAAAATACAGGAATATGAGTGAGCACCGGTCAAAACCAGGATGACTCAACACCAAAACGGGTTAAAACCGAGTCCAGGGACGAACCTTGTCCGGTTTCGGTAGTTGGGGGATGCAAGTTGTCCGATTTTAAAGTTGAGGGACCAAATCTAGATTTCACCAAGAGTTAAGAGATGAAAAGTATGTTTTTCTCTTTTAGGTACTCCCTCATACAGTTTTGCTAGAACTCATATGGCAGCCACCTGACGTAGTTCGTCTTGTGCAAGCCTATGTCACTCGGAAAGGGGAGACTTTTGCAGCGACCACCATCACCAGGTTCTGCCCATTTGCCGTGTAATTCTCCCACGATTGAGTAATCCATTTCATACGAAAAAGGGTTTTCCCCGCTTTATATATAAAGCACCATCACCGAACAAGCCGATACAAACACACAACCACAACACACCCACCCAAGGCTGGATACAAGGACGCCGACAACAGGAACACCACCCTAAACAACTCCAAACAAACAACAGATGAAACACTAAGCACTGCTATGAAGTCGTCGGGCCCTCAACCGTGGATGAGCCACCGCGAAGAGAAGATGTCGTGCATGATGAACACTGGGCTCCAAGGCGACGCCTTCAGGAAGGGAACGACACCGGAGTGCCGCCACCGCCCATTCAATGAATAGGGTTTCCCCCGGAGCACATGGTGGCAAGAGAGATACCGCGACGACGCCTTCAAGAAGGGAATGGCGTCAGAACGTCGCCGCCGCCGGCCTGACAAGTCAGAGCGGGTTTTCACCCGGCCAACACTCCCTGTCACCAAAGTGGGGTATAGTCACCCGCACCACCTCCATTCAACAACACTCCCCGACCACCATGCTGCCCGCACGACCATGGTGATCGGGCAGCGCCTGAGCCGCGTGCTCTGCCCACAAGCACCCCATCTTCCACCAAAGGGCCGCCGCGTGCTCTGCCCACAAGCACCCCATCTTCCACCAAAGGGCCGCCGCCCCAGATCCGAGCCTACCTCTCGTCCAGGGATACAGCATACCGACGCGACCAACCAGAATGGAGCAGAAGACCCCTTCCACCCCAAAGCGCACACATTGGCAAGGTTGGTGGCCGTGGTGGCCAGACTGGGCCAGGGGAACTCCGGCAGCCACACAATGTAGCCACTAGATGCAACGGAGGGGCACCCTGCCCCCATTCCGGAGTCCCATGCCACCGCTGGCAAACCCTCGCACGCAACAACGCCGCACCATGGAGCCGCCCCTGCCAGTCGATCCTGTATCGGAATCCGAGAAGAGAGGGAAAGCTCACCCGGGTCAACCGCAGACGAGCAGGAGCCAGAGCATGTCCGACCGTCGCCGCGCGCAGACCAGGCCGACCGCGTGGTTGCAGCCACACCGCTGCAAGCCACAACATGCAGAGCTCCTGTTGGACCTCCGCCACCACCCCGCGCCGCCCGCCGCCACTAGGGACCAGATCCGAGAGGATCTGGCCGGAGGCGCGGCGACCCGCCACCGTCCGAGCTTGCCGCAGCCGCCGAACCGAAGACGCGCCCAGGACGCCCCTCACCTCCTGCGCCCTGCCTTGCCAAGACAGCCGCCGCCGCCAGATCCGCTGGCCACCCTGGAAGCCCGCACCTCCCGCTCGCAGCCCCCGCCGCTCCACGGCCAGGCGAGGTCACGCAGCCACCGCCGCCTCCACGGTCGCTGGCACGGCCGACCGCGGCGGCGCCGCCGCACCCTGCGCGAGCACGGCGTCCCCAGGAGGCGCCTGCATCCCGCATTGCAGGGAGCCGCCGAGGAGGAAGGAGGCCCCGCCGCCGCCTACGCCGACCGGGCTTTGCTAGGCGGTGCGCACCGGCTGCAGCGAGGGGAGGAGGAGGGGAAGAGGAGGCTGGCGGCGGAGGAGTCTAGGGTTCGCCCCCCCCCCCTCGCGGTTGCGGGTCAGGCGAACAGGGGAGTTTTTCGGCTCTGGTGTAATCCATTTTATCGTCAATGCCCTTAGAAAAGGAGGCAAATGCATCGGCCGTACAACAACTTGTTCAAGAATCTTGTTATGGTAAGCTAGCCATATAAAGACCAGGTCATGTATCGATAGATTGGTATCCGTCTGCAAACCTCTACAACTAATACTCTATCTAGAGGCCAAAATTCATCATGCATCTCTAAGTGTTACGTAATAACATTAGTAGAAAAAGGACCTTTGATTCATCACATTAGTCCCGGTTCTAAGTTTCATGGGCGTAGAAGATCTTTAGTCCCGGTTGGTAACGCCAGCCGAAACTAATGGTCCTAAAGGCCTTGACCCTTTAGTTCCAGTTGATAACACTAACCTGGATTAAAGGGTCTACTTTTAGTCCTAGTTGATAACACTTACCCGGACTAAAGGTCCTTCATAGACTAGTTCAAAAGGAAGGCATCCCATAAAAAATCAAATGTGCTCTGTAGGTGGGGTGGTAAGCGTTGCCCGATTGAATACACAAGCTCGTGAGTTCGAATCCCATGAGTTTCGTTGGTGTAGGCATTATTATTTTTTTAGCCTGGGGGTTTTCTACTAGTGTAACATAGCATTTCATTAAGCAAGATGAATATAATTTTATAATGTACTCCCTTCAACCGGCACTTATCACCGGGATAACGAGTTAGCTATGATTATATCCTCAATGGGACAAAAACAACTATAGCATTTTCTCTCTTACTATCATCGGAAAAAAAAATCACTTGTAGAGATTTACTTCATCTAATGCACACCACTCGCTCATACTTATCTTTTATCTAAAACCGGACAATGAATAGACTAATGAATCGGAGAACAATATATATCCATAATTATTGAAAAGCAACATGTATAATCTGATCATAAAGTAATATTTCACCACATAAGAATGAGAATCATTGAAAAAATATCATCATAAAGATCAATATCATGTAGGAACCTCTTGGGATCATTGTATTCACGCGATGAACTACTCACAAGTTATCATGGGAGCAGCGGAGGTCGATTTTGAAGAAGAA
>NC_041381.1:509657000-509671954 GCF_002162155.2 Triticum dicoccoides | reverse complement strand
TATAAGCGTTAGGGATGAAGGACCACACCCCTGTGACTGTGAGGCTCACACAACCAAGCCAGGCGACCCAAGGAGGAGCCTTCTGGGGCACCCGTATTGGGCCCATAGGCCTTCTCTTTGACCGTGTTTTGGTAGATCTCTAACTTCACATGTATGTTGAATCGGAGTATTTTCCATTACAAACTTCACAAGTTTCTAGACACAAAGACAGAAAACATTGCCTTTCTGGCACTATGTTAATATTCCAGTACAAAAGATTATAATATATTGCCTATCACGGCAATATATTGCATGAAAACAACGAGACGTTTAGGATGTGGCACACCTCAGTTGCTAAAGGCTTATCCATATTATTTCTCTCATATCGTGTGAAATATAAGTAAGGCTTGTAGTACTTCCCTACAAAATCTCCTGTGCGATGTCTTGCACATAGGGGATATATGTGCTCTACGGGATGTTGGTAGTAATTGATGGAAAACTCAAGAAATTGGAACAATTCAAGCTTTTAGATACCGCTCTTTTTAAAAAATGATGCTTAATTTTGCCAACATCTAAGTTTCTAGTTTGGAGAAGAAATTTAGATTTGGGCAGACGAGAGGACACGAAACCTCCAGTTTGTGGCGCCTTGCTGTTGATTACTCGATTGTGCCGCTAGGCGATGGCGGCCTTGCATCTGCTACCTTTGGTGTCTGCTCTTCATTGTGTAGCCCCATGAAGCCACATGTTATCCAGGTACACGTCTCCATGCTACCTATCCAGCACCAACGTTGGCAACAACTCGAAGTCTACACCTTAATTGTTGTACACCAGCAACATGCTCCTCTCCTATGGGACACAACACAATGTCGCAATCGTGATGAGCTCATGACCCCACCCGCGGGTTTGGGAAGGGCTAGAAGAGCATTGCATCAAAGTGAGTCGCGAGCAACACCATGTATTGCTCCTACACGTTGCCCTCATGACGCACTGACGAAGAAGACATGGATGAATAAAAATAGGAAAACAAAAGGAGGGGTAAAGTGGGAATAAGACGTCATAATCCATGCTAGAGGGTCTATAGAATATGTCACCACATTTTGTGCAATATGTACTAAGGGATTGTATTTGAAATGTGTAAGGACATCTTTGTAAGATTGAGAACCTTTGGTGCACAACTTGTGAGCTTGAAGTGTAAACGCCCCAACAAGTTTAATGGATGACACCACATATATGGACTGTCTGAAAAGTCGTTGAATACCCCTCGAAAGAACGAGAAGTTTTGCATTGTCATCGAGACACTTCTTCATAAGTTCAAGGCACAAGAAAAATAGTACTCTGTTTTGAGACTGCGGCACTTGAAGCCCTTTCAACTTGACTCGGCATATAAACTGAAAACGCAAAAGAATTAATGGTGTGTGTCATAGTGCTATATTAACAATGCCACGTAGGATAATTGGTGGAATGGAGAGAAACAGAAGAAAAAAGGCATTTCCTTCTTCTTAGCTAAGAGATGGTCTCCTATGAAGAAAGATAAGATATTTGCCTCCATTGTATGCATTGTCTTTTCTTATTCACATGTATTGTAGTTTTAGTTTAGATGTCCATTATTTTAGCATCTCGTGGCATTAAATTCAAGGTGTAATACTAAGATATAGTAATTCATTATATAACATGGTCTATTGCCTTCCTGGATGACATATGGAATGCATAAGAAAAAGGCTCCTTATCAACCACTGTACAATTTTCTTTCTTCGGTGGACCCAGAGGTCTGATTTTTGGTTTGCATTTTTCGCCCCTGGCCGAGATGGCCGAATTTCGGCAAAATCTATGACGAAATTGCAAAACCAAAGATTGATTTTTTTAATGAAATTTGAAATGCGACAAAAAATTAAGCAGAATTTGACCGTGCCGAAATTATTTGGCCGAAAGGGATTTTTTTTCACCACCGGCCAAGATGGCCGAAATTCAGTGGAAATCTGATTTTTTTTTTTCAGCCAAAAATCAAAAATCTTGATTGAACAACCACAATCATTGTACACATCCTAAGAAAAGCATTAATTGCCACATTCCACATTGGTGAGTCTCTCAAAATTACACAAGAAATTTCATCTGCAACATAAAACAGTAAACAAGCATTGATGACCAGGTAGAAAACAGTAGAGAGATATACACGGTTGATCAGACGGGGCGTGCGAGCATTTCATGTCCTTTGGGAGGCAGCTCAGGCAGGGCCTGCTCGGTCGGCGTGTGCGGTCCATGGCCCTGAGCTGGAGGAGGAGAAGCAGCGGGCATCTGCGGGCCCGGCGCGTGTGCAGGAAGAGGGGGCAACTGTTGTGCCGGAGAAGGGACAGGAGGGAGCTTCGCGTTCGGCGCGGGAGAAGGCTGGGGAAACTGCGGCTGTCCCATCGCGATCCCGGCGCCGCCCGCCGGGGGCGTCGCGGCGGCGGTGGCGGTGGCAGTAGCGGCCGGCTGCGTGCTGAGCATGATGTAGGAGGTAAGGCCGAGGGCAGTGGCGACGAGCGTGAGCACAGCGCCGCCGGCGAAGATGCCGTCCTTAAGGACGTAGCACCCACCGTACCCTGACGAGTACCGCGTCCCAGTGTCGTTCCACTTGGCGCCTTCCACCAGCAGCCCGAAGGCGACCACCGCCGCGATCCTGCATGCACGTTTTAGTCAGCAGACATTGGTTCGTCACCCACGCGCGAGCTAGCGCTTGTTGGTTTGACGATGGATGGATCACTCACCATGAGAAGACGGCGCAGACGATGCCGATGACCTGGTTGGTCTCGGAGGGGATGGCGCGGGACTTGCAGCAGCCGCAGCAGCCGCCGACGACCGCGAAGATGATTTGGCCTACGATGAGGAAGATGGCCGCGCAGACCCCGAGCCCCAGCGCCGGGTTCTGCGGGTACAGGCACACCCCTCGATACCGGTACACGGTCCAAACCTGCGAGATTATATATCAACAGAGAGCAAGAAGAACAAACACATGGGCATGTAGCGCGCGCATACAGACACACACCAACAATCCAAGATCTTTTTCAACAAAGAAGAATCCAAAATCTGTAGTTCTAAACAACCGTTGAACAAATCACACCCATACATGTAGAGCACTAAGCAAGGAGATGGAAGTAGTGGGTGCTGCTAGCTTACAGTGAGCTTCGTGCCCTCGGCTGAGAACCCCAGGATGGCACTCAGCACCCCTAGAGAACCGATGATCGACGACACGATGATCATCCTCTGATCCATTTTCATGGCCGCTGCTCTCGATCGAATCTCGACCTCTTTCGGGTTGTAGCCGACTGGCGTGCATCCGTGTTTATATAGAGAGATCTCGGGCATGTATATATGGTGGCCGGTTGACGGGGTTCCGTTCGTGCAAGCCTATATGTCACTACCAAGGGGAAACCTTCTGTGGCGACCTTTCGTCATTACGTTTTTTATGTGTGTGGGAATAATTAAGGAAGTTAATGGTCTTAGAAAAACCTACCTCTTGTAAGGAGTTGACATGATAAACAGCTTCGTCGTTAGAGCATCTCCAGCCGTTGGCCCGCCTCCTGGGGGCGAGCCGGCGCAAAAAACCGGCCTGGGGCGAGTTACCCCCAGTCGCCGTCCCCAGGGCCGCCCCCCAGGCGTGTCTAATTTTTCAAAAAAAATAGCGTTCGACGAAGTTCGGTTAAACACGGCTAAATTTCGGCAAACTTTGGCATATATTACATGTTCGACGCGTTTACATAAGAAATATAACTAAAAAAGAAATCGCTAAACGCGGAGTAGTCGCCGTCGTCGTCGCCGTCGTCGTCTGCGGCGGCCTTCTCCTCCTTGACGCGGCCGTCCCGTCTGCACCCCTGCCCGGCGTCGCCATGGCGGACAGGTGCCGGCAGCGCGTCGTCGTCGCTGTCGTCGAGGTAGACGACTCCTCCTTCTTCGTGTCCCCGGCGGCGCTGCTCGAAGCGCCGCAGTGCGGCGACCTGGCGCTCCCTCTCTATCCTGAGAAAGTCCTCGTACGCCCATTTCAGGGCCGCATCGTCGTCGAGCGCCACCTCGCCGGGCTCCGTCTTCACGGCGGGGAGCCCCGGCTCCGTTTTCACCGTTGCGAGCCCGGGCTCCGTCTTCGGCTTGACGAACCGCGGAGGAGCCGACGAGGAGGCGCGCCGGCCGCCTTCGTTGATGACGATGCCGGCGCTGCGAGTGCGCCGGCCGAGCGGCGTCTCCGCCGCGGGCTCGGTCTTGACGCTGAGCAGCGCCGAAGAGCCGGAGGAGTGGGAAGAAGATCACGACGAGGAGGAGGAAGACGACGAATAGACGAACCTCCTGCGCAGCCATTGCCCGGCGCGTCGGCGACGGGCCGGGGCCGGGGCCGGCGGGGGAGTGTATGTCAATGGCGGCTCTTTCCCGCCCTCAAGGTGCGCCAGCACACTGCTGAGCGTGCGGCCAGGGACGCCCCACCAAACGAGGCGGCCCTCACTGTTTTGTCTGCCGCCCACCACCGGCGTCCCGTTGGTGGACGCCAGTCTCTACTCTTGACGGCGCTCGAAGTACGCCGCCCATGCCGAGTGGTTGTCGCCGGCATACTGGAGGAGGGCGCGCTGCTCATCGGTGAGGGAGGCGCGCGCGAGCTCGACCTTATCGGCGAAGTAGGTGGTCCGCGCTGCGGCATCGGGCAACAGCGGAACGGGCACTCCCCCGTTGCTAAGCCGCCACCCCGATGGCCCGGCGCGCATGTCCGACGGCGCCGGGATGTTGGCCTCGAACAGGAGCCACGACTCTTGTTCGTGGAGGGAGCGGCGGCCGAAGCCGTTGGCCGCCGCCTCGTCGTCGTGGAATCGTTCGGCCATTGGGGGAGGGAGGGCTCGGAGGAGGCGCACGGGAGAGGAAGAGGGAGGACTCGGCGGTGGCGGTGCATGGCAGAGGGAGAGGGCTCGACGGCGAGGGCTGGTGTGGGCGGAGGCGATGGCTGGTGTGGGCGGAGACGAGGGAGGGCGCCGGCTATATAGTCGCGCCCGTATGTACGCCTGGCGCGCCGCCCGTGAGGAATCAATGCCAAGGCTGACCGTCGTCGGCAGCGCGACAGCCTTGGCATTGATTCCCGCGGGAACCGAGGCGATGAGGGCGACGAAGCGCCCGTCTCGCTCACTACGCGGGCCCGTGGTTGCTTCGTGCCAAAACTACTCGCCCCGGCGTCCCCGGGCGCCTCCCAGCGCGCCGGGTTCGTCCTGGGTCCGCCGGCACTGATTTCGGCCCAGGTCGGCGAGAATCAGGCTCCTGGGGGCGCGACTATTTTTTCGGCGCCGGCGCGAAAAAAGCGCCTGGGGAGGCCGTTCTGGGGCGCGGCTGGAGATGCTCTTACCACCTTGTACGAAGTTGTAGGATATTTTTTAGATGACGAAAATAAGTTACCATATGGGCCTTTTTTATGATATAAATACCTTGGTGCTCCTTGTACGCGCGCACCCTATATGCGCCAAATAATTTAGTTAATTCAAAAGAAATCAAAAACTCTAAATCTTTTTTGAAATAAAATGCGATCAAGTATTGTATCCGCAATAAAAGTTTGACCACGGAATGATTCTCATTGACATCACACTGCTAGGAAAAACCTTACCAGTAGCGTGGACTTTTTGCATGTCGATAGCGTGGGTGCCCGCGCTACTGCTACGGTGCTATAGCTAAATTTTAGCAGTAGCGCATTTTCTAACCTGCGCTATAGATATTCTAAGTGATAGTAGCGCTGCTTTCTCCTCCCACGCTACTACTATTGTATGTACTAGTAGCGCTGCATTTCCACCCCGCGCTACAGCTAACTAATTAGAAATTAAAAAAAGTAAAATTCAAATGCAGTATTCATGGATGGAAATTCAAATGCATCTGCTTCATCAACAATGATTAGTAGTAGCATCAACATACCCTCTAATTCAGCATAGGAGTTGCAAGCAAGGGAAAATTACCATCAACACTAGCTAATAATCATCATAGTCATTACCACATTGTCTAATCATCATAGCTAGTCACAGTGTAGCACATCATCATCTTCAAACTCATTCTAGCTAGCTAATCACTTCTGCTGCTCTCTCTCAGATAAAATAGCATAGAACATGTGTAACACTCCTGCTTCATCTTATTGGAGCATGCAGATGAACATGTCTCCTAATTGTGGGCTGCGCTTATGATTGCTGCCCCCTAATACTTCTCTGCGATCTTTCACAATTTTGCTCCAGCCTTTGACTATTAAGACTTGCTCGCTTCGAGAAATTCTGAATGCACTCATGTGCAATGTAGGGAATTACGTCCTGGAAGCAGCGCTGGGTGCCAGGCCTGCTGCTGATGCAACTGACGACGTTAAGAACATCTGGAAGAGCAAAGTTGATGACTACTCGATAGTTCGGTGTGCCATGCTTTACGGCTTAGAACCGGGTCTTCAACGACGTTTTGAACGTCATGGAGCATATGAGATGTTCCAGGAGTTGAAGTTAATATTTCAAGCAAATGCCCGGATTGAGAGATATGAAGTCTCCAATAAGTTCTATAGCTGCAAGATGGAGGAGAATAGTTCTGTCAGTGAACACATACTCAAATGTCTGGGTATAATAATCACTTGATTCAACTGGGAGTTAATCTTCCTGATGATAGTGTCATTGACAGAATTCTTCAATCACTGCCACCAAGCTACAAGAGCTTCGTGATGAACTATAATATGCAAGGGATGGACAAGACTATTCCCGAGCTCTTCGCAATGCTAAAAGCCGCGGAGGTAGAAATCAAGAAGGAGCATCAAGTGTTGATGGTTAACAAGACCACCAGTTTCAAGAAAAAGGGCAAAGGGAAGAAGAAGGGGAACTTCAAGAAGAACAGCAAACAAGTTGCTGCTCAAGAGAAGAAACCCAAGTCCGGACCTAAGCCTGAGACTGAGTGCTTCTACTGCAAGCAGACTGGACACTGGAAGCGGAACTGCCCCAAGTATTTGGCGGATAAGAAGGATGGCAAAGTGAACAAAGGTATATGTGATATACATGTTATTGATGTGTACCTTACTAATGCTCGCAGTAGTACCTGGGTATTTGATACTGGTTCTGTTGCTAATATTTGCAACTCGAAACAGGGACTACGGATTAAGCGAAGATTGGCTAAGGACGAGGTGACGATGCGCGTGGGAAATGGTTCCAAAGTCGATGTGATCGCGGTCGGCACGCTACCTATACATCTACCATCGGGATTAGTTTTAGACCTAAATAATTGTTATTTGGTGCCAGCATTGAGCATGAACATTATATCTGGATCTTGTTTGATGCGAGACGGTTATTCATTTAAGTCAGAGAATAATGGTTGTTCTATTTATATGAGTAATATCTTTTATGGTCATGCACCCTTGAAGAGTGGTCTATTTTTATTGAATCTCGATAGTAGTGATACACATATTCATAGTGTTGAAACCTAAAGATGCATAGTTCATAATGATAGTGCAACTTATTTGTGGCACTGCCGTTTAGGTCATATCGGTGTAAAGCGCATGAAGAAACTCCATACTGATGGGCTTTTGGAATCACTTGATTATGAATCACTTGGTGATTGCGAACCGTGCCTCATGGGCAAGATGACTAAAACGCCGTTCTCCGGAACTATGGAGCGAGCAACTGATTTGTTGGAAATCATACATACTGATGTTTGTGGTCCAATGAATGTTGAGGCTCGCAGCGGGTATCGTTATTTTCTCACATTCACAGATGATTTGAGCAGATATGGGTATATCTACTTAATGAAACACAAGTCTGAAACATTTGAAAAGTTCAAAGAATTTCAGAGTGAAGTGGAAAATCATCGTAACAAGAAAATAAAATTTCTACGATCTGATCGTGGAGGAGAATATTTGAGTTACGAGTTTGGTTTACATTTGAAACAATACGGAATAGTTTCGCAACTCACGCCACCCGGAACACCACAACGAAATGGTGTGTCCGAACGTCGTAATCGTACTTTACTAGATATGGTGCGATCTATGATGTCTCTTACTGATTTACCGCTATCGTTTTGGGGTTATGCTTTAGAGTCGGCTGCATTCACGTTAAATAGGGCACCATCAAAATCAGTTGAGATGACGCCTCATGAACTGTGGTTTGGCAAGAAACCAAAGTTGTCATTTCTTAAAGTTTGGGGCTCCGATGCTTATGTGAAGAAACTTCAACCAGATAAGCTCGAACCCAAATCGGAGAAATGTGTCTTCATAGGATACCCAAAAGACACTGTTGGGTATACCTTCTATCACAGATCTGAAGGCAAGATTTTCGTTGTAAAATTCGGATCCTTTCTAGAGAAGGAGTTTCTCTCGAAAGAAGTGAGTGGGAGGAAAGTAGAACTTGATGAGGTAACTGTACCTGCTCCCTTATTGGAAAGTAGTTCATCACAAGAACCGGTTCCTGTGACAACTACACCAATTAGTGAGGAAGCTAATGATATTGATCATGAAACTTCAGATCAAATTTCTACTGAACCTCGTAGGTCTACCAGAGTAAGATCCGCACCAGAGTGGTACGGTAATCCTATTCTGGAAGTCATGTTACTTGACCATGATGAACCTACGAACTATGAGGAAGCGATGATGAGCCCAGATTCCGCAAAATGGCTAGAGGCCATGAAATCTGAGATGGGATCCATGTATGAGAACAAAGTATGGACTTTGGTTGACTTGCCCGATGATCGGCAAGCCATTGAGAATATATGGATTTTTAAAAAGAAGACTGACGCTGATGGTAATGTAACTGTCTATAAAGCTCGACTTGTTGCAAAAGGTTTTCGACAAGTTCAAGGGGTTGACTACGATGAGACTTTCTCACCCGTAGCGATACTTAAGTCTGTCCGAATCATGTTAGCAATTGCTGCATTTTATGATTATGAAATTTGGCAAATGGATGTGAAAACTGCATTCTTGAATGGATTTCTGGAAGAAGAGTTGTATATGATGTAGCCAGAAGGTTTTGTTGATCCAAAAGGTGCTAACAAAGTGTGCAAGCTCCAGCGATCCATTTATGGACTGGTGCAAGCATCTCGGAGTTGGAATAAACGCTTTGATAGTGTGATCAAAGCATATGGTTTTATACAGACTTTTGGAGAAGCCTGTATTTACAAGAAAGTGAGTGGGAGCTCTGTAGCATTTCTGATATTATATGTAGATGACATATTATTAATTGGAAATGATATAGAATTTCTGCATAGCATAAAGGGATACTTGAATAAAAGTTTTTCTATGAAAGACCTCGGTGAAGCTGCTTATATATTGGGCATCAAGATTTATAGAGATGGATCAAGACGCTTAATTGGACTTTCACAAAGCACATACCTTGATAAATTTTTGAAAAGGTTCAAAATGGATCAGGCAAAGAAAGGGTTCTTGCCCGTACTACAAGGTGTGAAGTTGAGTCAAACTCAATGCCCGACCACAGCAGAAGATAGAGAGAAAATGAAAGATGTTCCCTATGCTTCAGCCATAGGCTCTATCATGTATGCAATGTTGTGTACCAGACCTGACGTGTTCTTAGCAATAAGCTTGGCAGGAAGGTACCAAAGTAATCCAGGAGTGGATCACTGGACAGCGGTCAAGAACATCCTGAAATACCTGAAAAGGACTAAGGATATGTTTCTCGTATATGGAGGTGACAAAAAGCTAGTCGTAAATGGTTACGTCGATGCAAGCTTTGACACTGATCTGGACGATTCTAAATCGCAAACCGGATACGTGTTTTTATTAAACGGTGGAGCTGTAAGTTGGTGCAGTTCTAAACAAAGCGTCGTGGCGGGATCTACATGTGATGCGGAGCACATAGCTGCTTCGGAAGCAGCAAATGAAGGAGTCTGGATGAAGGAGTTCATTTCTGATCTAGGTGTCATACCTAGTGCATCGGGACCAATGAAGATCTTCTGTGACAATACTGATGCAATTGCCTTGGCAAAGGAATCCAGATTTCACAAGAGGACCATGCACATCAAGAGACGCTTCAATTCCATCCGGGACCAAGTCCAGGTGGGAGACATACAGATTTGCAAGATACATACGGATCTGAATGTTGCAGACCCATTGACTAAGCCTCTTCCACGAGCAAAACATGACCAGCACCAAGACACCATGGGTGTTAGAATCATTACTGTGTAATCTAGATTATTGACTCTAGTGCAAGTGGGAGACTGAAGGAAATATGCCCTAGAGGCAATAATAAAGTTATTATTTATTTCCTCATATCATGATAAATGTTTATTATTCATGCTAGAATTGTATTAACCGGAAACATGATACATGTGTGAATACATAGACAAACATATAGTAACTAGTATGCCTCTACTTGACTAGCTCATTAATCAAAGATGGTTATGTTTCCTAACCATAGACATGTGTTGTCATTTGATTAATGGGATCACATCATTAGGAGAATGATGTGATTGACATGACCCATTCCGTTAGCCTAGCACTTGATCGTTTAGTATATTGCTATTGCTTTCTTCATGACTTATACATGTTCCTGTAACTATGAGATTATGCAACTCCCGTTTATCGGAGGAACACTTTGGGTGCTACCAAATGTCACAATGTAACTGGGTGATTATAAAGGAGTACTACAGGTGTCTCCAAAGGTACATGTTGGGTTGGCATATTTCGAGATTAGGTTTTGTCACTCCGATTGTCGAAGAGGTATCTCTGGGCCCTCTCGGTAATGCACATCACTATAAGCCTTGCAAGCAATGTAGATAATGAGTTAGTTACAGAATGATGCATTACGTAACGAGTAAAGAGACTTGCCAGTAACGAGATTGAACTAGGTATTGGATACCGACGATCGAATCTCGGGCAAGTAACATACCGATGACAAAGGGAACAACGTATGTTGTTATGCGGTTTGACCGATAAAGATCTTCGCAGAATATGTAGGAGCCAATATGAGCATCCAGGTTCCGCTATTGGTTATTGACCGAGAATAGTTCTAGGTCATGTCTACATAGTTCTCGAACCCGTAGGGTCCGCACGCTTAACGTTACGATGGCAGTTTTATTATGAGTTTATAAGTTTTGATGTACCGAAGGTTGTTCGGAATCCCAGATGTGATCACGGACATGACGAGGAGTCTCGAAATGGTCGAGACATAAAGATTGATATATTGGAAGCCTATATTTGGATATCGGAATGGTTCCGGGTGAAATCGGGATTTTACCGGAACACCGGGGGGTTACCGGAACCCTCCCGGGGGTTAATGCGCCTTAGTGGGCCATGAGGGACAAGTGGAAGGGCCAGCCAGGGCAGGCCGCACACCCCCTCCCCCCTAGTCCGAATAGGACAAGGAAGTGGGGGCGGCGCCCCCCTTTCCTCTTTCCCCTCTCCCCTTTCCTTCTCCACCAAGGCAAGAGGGGGTAGTCCTACTCCCGATGGGAGTAGGACTCCTCCAGGCGCACCCCTAGGGGGCCGGTCGCACCTCCCCCCTCCCTCCTTTATATACGGAGGCAGGGTGCACCCTAGGACACACAAGTTGATCTACATGATCGTTCCTTAGCCGTGTGCGGTGCCCCCCTCCACCATATTCCACCTCGGGCATATCGTCGCGGAGTTTAGGCGAAGCCCTGCGCCGGTAGAACATCATCATCGTCACCACGCCGTCGTGCTGACAGAACTCATCCCCGACACTTTGCTGGATTGGAGTCCGGGGATCGTCATCGAGCTGAACGTGTGCTGAACTCGGAGGTGCCGTACGTTCGGTACTTGGATCGGTCGGATCGTGAAGACGTACGACTACATCAACCGCGTTGTCATAACGCCTCCGCTTATGGTCTACGAGGGTACGTGGACATTACTCTCCCCTCTCGTTGCTATGCATCACCATGATCTTGCGTGTGCGTAGGATTTTTTTTTTGAAATTACTACGTTCCCCAACAATTTTTTCATTCAAAGTAGGTGTAGGTGTCTGTATTGTATAATTTGGCGGCAAAAGTATAACCATGCTTGGTTCTCAAGTTAACTCTCTTTACCTCCATTGTTTCCATAGGATTGAAACCAATCTTATCTAAGACAACAATTCTTGCATGGCAAGGGATACGCTAGTAGAATAGTAAAAAATTAAAATTAAAAGTTGAAGCAAAAGAAGCAGAAGTCATGCTTAATTACGATAAAAGATTTGTCGTTGTGACTTACTGTATCCACTTCGAAGTTCTCATCCAGCACGATGCTGAAGCGCCTACCATCTTCTAGGTGAGGCCTGTCGCACAGACCGCGCTCGTTTTCGCAGTATTCGCACATACCGAATTCCCTTTCGCTATCGTCGTCAGACATTTTGTATGTTCATAGTTGAAACAGACGTGCATTCAATAAACAAAACTAAATCATAAAACAAATTAGTATTCAAATGAGTATGCATTCAATAAGCAAAACTAAATCATCTCTTGCGTCCATACATCGTCGAATATTATCACTCATACATCTCGAATAGTATCATACATATAACATCACTAATACAGCTAGAACCCTAGCGAATCACGGGTATATGCGCGGGTGGTGGACACCCAAAGAGAAGGAACCATCACAGGATCATAGCTCCAGTGAGATCCTTGAAGAACCCGCTTTGTATTGGAAAACCTGCCCTCCAACATAACCATGTAGCGACGGACGTGCTCGTTCACCTCGCTGACACGATGACGTACCACCTCTGCGAGGTCCTCAAGCCTCCGCACCATCGCTGGCCCACACGACCGCCCCCAAAGAAGGTTCGGATCAACGACGGGTTGTCTCCTCATCAAGCTGCGCCCCCCGGAAGGTAGCACCTCCCAGTACCAGCCCGGCGGAGCCCAGTCCTGGACATGGCCCCTTTGATCAAGCAGGCATCCTCCACCGAGTCGACGACGAGGATGCGGTATAGTCATTGTCGACGTCGAGAACAAATGCTTAATTATGAAAAAAAAACACTTAGCAAAATGTGGCATGACCTTTGCTAAAAGTAGGACATATCGAGCGTCTGAAATTTGCCAGAACATAAACGAATCGACATTCTGGCAAAACATAGGCCACTCGGAAAAATATGACATGTTTAAAATATGACATATCCACTGCAAATTTGCATATAACAGGAAAAATTGCTTTAACTAAAGTAATAACAACAATTGCTTTAACTAAAAAATTATCTAGAATTCTGTTAACTACACCTAAAACAACTAAAACACCTAGAATTATGTTAAATACATCTAAAACACCTAAATTCTATCAATTACACCTAATTCAAAATCTAGATAAATTTCTATCCTAATTTAAAAATCTAGCTAAATTTCTGTCCTAATTTTAAAACCTAGGGTTCATACTACCTAATCTGTCCTGGCTAGGGTTCGATTATAACCTACATTATTCTAAGAGCCTACATTTTTTCAACTATATAGGATTCAAAATAACTACTCTCTAATAACTATAACTAGGAAGGGAGGGAGGGAGGATGAGGAAGGAGGGAGGATTACCTCTCGGTGGAGGAGGGCCGGCACGAGGGGGCGACCGGCGGGAAAGGAGGGCCGGCGCGGGGGAGGGCGGCCGACGAGGGAGGAGGGCCGGCGCGGAGGAGGGCGGCCGGCGTAGGACACGGGGGCGGCGGCCGGAGCGCGGGATTGAGGGATCGAGTCTGTGATTGTGAGCGTGTGAGTGTGAGAGTGAGTGAGAGAGAGGGGCGCGCGCGGGCTGGTGCGGGGAGGAAGCAGAGATGGGCTTAGCAGCAGCGTGGGGGAGGAGGCCCAGCGCTATAGTTAAAGCTGCAACAGGGGGCCGAGTGCGTGACCCATTAACAGCAACGCTGGCCGGAAAATCACGCGCTACTGCTTACTTGCGCTTGCAGCGCTGGTTTTGTTCGGCGCTACTGCTAAGTAGCAGTAGCGTGGGGTATATAACCAACGGTACTACTAAATGTCTACCTATAAGCATTTTCCTAGTAGTGTCATGGCAAAAAAAAAATATAACAACAATATAGCATGAATAGTACATGTATATGGTAATAGCGGTTTTTTTGTCAAATCATTGGATCCAGGATACAATGAAAGTTATTCCCCGACGGATCTTTTTATACGAGTGCAATACTTGATCAGTTCATTCCCAAATAGTTTCAGAATTTTTTTTGACCTTTTTTATGAATTACTACATTTTTTTGCATATATATAGGGTGCGCGTACACCAGGAGCACCACAGTCCCGCCCCCTTTTTTACGCCCTTACCAGCATTTACCCTGGGAGACGGCAAGAAGACGAGCTTTTGGAGACCCGCTTGGGCAAATGGGCATAGGAGGGTTTGCACCTTCAATTTTTTGCCACTACAAAGCGGAAGAATTGGTCCGTAGAAAAATGCTCTCAGAATCATGCTTATGTGTACCTAATCAACATCACGAATTGACTTACGATGCAACACATTCAACATTTCAAGAGCAAGAGCACTATTTCGAAGAATTGCGCCCCCCCTCCCCCCACCCACCAACACAACACTACTATTTCTCCTAGATTATTATCTCCAGCGTGGTTGTCTTCCTTACATGGGAAACAAACCGGAAATGCCTTTTGGATCCAGATTTTTGAAGAAATCAGAAACCATATTCTAAAGTATCAAAAAAATTATTAAAAATACCCATATAGCTTAGGGATCACTAATGCAGAACCGGGCTATAGCACCGGTTCATAAGGGTCTTTAGTGCCGGTTCCGTAATTGGCACTAAAGGGTGGGGACTAAAGGTCCCCCTTTTTAGTACCGGTTTGGCATGAACCGTCACTAAAGGGCCACCACGTGGCACGAGTCGGGGCCGGGTGGCGGGAGAGCTTTAGTACAGGTTGATATTTCCAACCGGTACTAAAAATTTGGGGGTTTTTGGTTTTATTATTTATTTTTCCTTTAATTTTGTGTTTTCCATTTAATTCTTTTTCGTTTGCTGGTATTTTACGATAGTACATATTATACACGATATGCATATATATAAATTGAATTTCTCGTA
>NC_041381.1:509567313-509656480 GCF_002162155.2 Triticum dicoccoides | reverse complement strand
TCCCATGGCCGCGCGCACCCATCTACCTCCCATGGCCAGCGCCCCCTCCTACCGCCGGCTGCCACCGACGACGGATCCACGACCCTCACCACCGGATCCGCCATCGTCTGGATCCACATGACCGCGTCCCAACCTTCGACGGGGCCCCGTCGATGCTCTTACCGACCATGGACCTGTGCCTCCACCTCCCCCGGTGCGGCCACAACCACCGGATCCAGCCGCCACCGGCCCCCAACGCGGCCTCACCCGCCCGATCCGGCCGCCACCGCCCCCCTACGACCACTACCGGAGCTACTCTGCGCGACATTTGGTCGCCCACAATCGCGGATCCCTGCCGTCGCGCCGGCGGATGACTCAGGTAATTTCTCCTTCTTTCCCCTTCTCCTCGCCCGTCACTCCCCTATCTATTGTTCCATCGAATAATTCCCAACGCCTCCTCTATTTTGTATTTCTGGCAGCACTCCCTACATCGACGAAGAAGGTGAAAATTGCATTAGTGCAGCCCACTCCGTCTGTTGTTTTTTTGGGCTCAAATGCAGGTCACTACGTCCACATCATTGGTGCTTCGAGGGTCGACCTGCAGTTAGCCCCTACCCTCCGTGTCCTAGCGGCCACCACATGCGGGCGACTGCACCCATCGTCAGCACGAGAAGGGGTCCTCCGACGAGTGCGCGTGCAGTACCCTTTAGGGGTGAGGCACTTGCTTTTTGGCTGTCGACACCTCCATCACCTAGTTTTGGCTGTCGATGGAGACCATCGGTGAAGTTTGCCACCTCCCCGCCTTCTACTGCCGCTCTGAGTGGTCATGCAGATCCTGCAGGGCTCCAGCCCGGCGTGCACAGCTCCTGCGCACACATGATCCGGTTCAGTGCTAGGGCACTCGCAGTCTTTTTTGTGTGCAGCTGTAGTCTGTTTGGACTTCGTGTGCAGTGAAGTTCGGGCGAGCCATGATGACAGAAAAGGAAGGAAATTAAGTGGGTTGAAAAGGGAACAGAATTAAAACCCCACTTGCCGAGGAGACAACAATCCGCAAGCATCATGCGCATGCAGTTCCTTTTGTATATGCTTACAATGCGGCGTGTGTATGTGTGCTATACACCCCCATCGCTTATTTTGTGTGGCAGCTCATTAGACCTTTGTGTGAAGTGCCTCGTCTGTCTCGAGTACATTAACATTTGCAGTGCGTTTGGTCCCCGAATGTGGTTCACTTTTGAGAGTGATGTTGTTCACTTGCGCCCACCATGAAAGTGCAAAAAATAGCGCAACAACAAAGATTGTAATGAGGTTCACTTCGATATATGTCGCGGTTCACTTGCCCTAGTCTCTGTGGTCCACTATCGTTCATAAAAAAAGTTAAAAAAAAGACAACAAAAACTCGTATGAGAAAAATTACGTCTGACAAAAGAAATTATGCAGCTCGTTTCCCCGTCCGATGCAGTGCGGTTTTCATTCAGAAGCAGTGTGGTCGGCCGTATGACGTTGTTCATCCCGTAAGTGCAAAAAAATTGTTACGAAAGCGAAAAAAAGTAATGTGGTTCACTTGTTGGTACTGTTGTGGTTCATTTACACCCGATGTGAAGTGCACTCTACTTTCCCGTTCTTGAAAAAATCACGTTTGAATAAAAGAACCCATGCAGTTCTCTTACCCGTGTGATGCAGTCCGTTTTTTCATCCGTTGCAGTGCGGTTTTCAGTCGGATGAAGTACCCACGCCGATTTTGGTCTCGTGAAAAACAGAGTGTCCGCTTTTTGGTAAAATCGAAACTGCTGTTAAACCGTAAGGAATTAGAGAGAGCGTTCTACATGAAAAAGTTGCGTCTCGTTGATATCTTTCCAACGGCGTATGATTTGAATCATTTCGACCAGCCGTTCATAAAAATTTCGCGAAACAACAGCCGCTGCCTCTCGAAGTCAGCCGCACGATTTTCAAAATTAACGAAAAACCGTAAGGAATATCAAAACCATTTCAACATATGAAAGTTGCGCATTGTCCGTAGCTTTCCAACTGCGTATCATACGTCTAATTTCGACAAACGGTTAGAAAACTGAAGCAAAAACAGTACCGAAAAATTCAAAAAAATTGAAAAACAGAGTTTCGCGATTTAGTAAATTTGAAACTGCTGTTAAACCGTGATGAATTAGAAAACATAATAGATATGAAAAAGATGCGCCTTGACGATATCTTTCCAACGTCGTATCATTTTCTTTATTCTGATGAGCGGTTTAGAAAAAAATCACGAAAATACGTTCGCTGCCACTCGTCATCCGCTACGCCGTTTTTGAAACTGCTCTTAAACCGTGAGGAATCTCGAAAAGTGTTCAACATAGCGAAGTTGCGCCTAATCCATAGCTTTTCAACAGTATAATATACGCCTTGTTCCGATAAACAATCAAAAAATTAGAGCGAAAACAGTACCGAAAAAACACTGCGTGCAGTTTTTTCCGATGTGAAGTTCACTATTCTATATTGCAGTGCTCGTCGTCAAGAAGATGCAGTGCACTTGCGTTCAGCGTGAAGTGCGGAAGTGGTGTGCAGAATAGTTATTCTGGTAATATTAGCAGAATAGACCGTCTGTATATATATATGCATGTGTATGTGTGAATAATTAATGGTGTACATGCATGTGGTTGTATATATATATACAGTTTTTCCTACATGTAGCCTTGAGAGCCAGTGGCATTTGCCTTGGTGCCTACGGAGCACGATGACAATTTGGGACTAGTTTATTGGGGCGGTAGCTTGTAGTAGAATTCCCATTTGGGATCTATGACCTCGTCGAGCAAAAATCCTGCTATTCCCTCTTGAAGTGCTCATATGCGCTCCTCTGGTAGGAGTGTGTCCCGCACCGAGTCGAACTGTTAAGGAGATCAATATGCATGTGTATTAGTTATGTGACTAGATATCGATAATGACGTAAAAATTGTGAATAGTGTTCTGTCAAACACGCGTACCCATAGCTGTCTATCAGTTTTGGTCCTTTCAGACGTCATCATGCGAATGTTCTCGAAAACGCAGTATGCACAGTGATCTCTCCCCTGCGCTTGCTTCAGGGCCTTAACGAGAATAGAATTCAATCAGATAATAATTAATCAAGCATGATAATTAATGGTATTGAAACTAGAATTAATGAGATGCACTAGTGCAGAACCGGGCTATAGCCCCGTTTCTTAAGGGGCTTTAGTGTTGGTTCTATAGCCCGGAATTAGAGAGATGCATGGTAGCTAGCTAGTACTACTTAATTAATTATACCTTGGATCGAAACCAATACAACTTTTCTTTCCATTCGCCAGGAACCTCTTTCAAATTCATGAACTTTGCCCAAGCCCTGCCCGCCTGCAAAGAAAATGAATAAACGAGTTTTTAAATAGTTGATATCAGGAAATGACGAACTAAAGAGGCCGATATATAGTTAATAATGATTGAAATTACCTGTCGACTATCCCCTTCACGGTTGAGTAGTCTCTCTTATCTTTAAGTAGTGAGTCCAATACTTCAACTGTTCCTTCATCAACTTTAATGATTAACAAGATCCAATGGTAACTGCATGCACACACGTTTGCATGTCTTAATTAAGCGGGCATGTGCATAACACTCATCAACTACCCTAAACCCCTATACACTTAATTATTAACATCTAGCTAGCTAGTAAGTAAAAACAAGAATTTGTAGTACAAGACAGTGTGACTCACGTGTAGTTGTAAGGAAGTAGTATATGTTCATTAGTATTGAGGCACTTCAAGAACTCTAGCATGTTTTTCTTTACATCTTTTTATACCATGCATATGTCCATGTTTCTTCATTAAAGGAATTTGGGTCAATCAACCCAATGCCATAGCGTCAGCTTTTTTCATTTCATACATCTTCATCCTGCATAATACCACAGAAAAGAATATAGTGAGGATAATTACAGGTAATGATCGATCAATGAGCACTACAACTATCTTGAGACTTGAATTACAGAAAGAAATCACTTACAGACAATACAAACTGACGATGGATTTGTCGAGTGCGTCTTGATGGAATAACTGATATAGTTCTGAATACTCAATGGACAGAGCTAGCTCATGAAAGTAATACTCTTCCTTGACTTTCACCATGAGGCCCTCTCGATTGCTACTCTTGGTAATTTTCATGTACCAACCATGCAATTGATACATTCTCGTTGGGAGGTTCTTGACCTCCTCAGGCCTTACCAAAGGTTGGCCGCGGGCATATTTCCATTTTATGTCCTTCTCTTTAAGCTTATCCATGTGCTCAATCTCGAGGAGTTGTCCAACAGTGATACCAAGCATTTCAGCGTTCCATCTATGCTCGTCGGTTATTACTAGCTGACTGGCGTCGGTACTCTTAGTGTTGGTACAACTAGAGGGCGGATCGATTGCGCCGCCTATTCTCCTAGCCGGGGAACGATTTTCCCGCATTTCTGGCCAGCTGCTTGGCTCGAGCTCGAGCTCGACCCCTTTTGTTGTCATGCTCGATGTGCCTTCCTGATTTGGCGCTCATAGTCTGAGTCAATAGGCTTGGGAGCTAGTGGTCGCGCCATACGAATAAAGTGGTCAATCGTCTCCTTGGGCACTTTCTCCCTTGGCGGCGGTGCCGATTTTGGTCGAAATGGGCCTCCACTTGGGCCTTCACTATGGCTTTGTTTTGCTCCTTGGTCATGTCGTAAGGCCTCTGCGGAAGAGGCACGAGGCCTTTTGGACCATATTGAAATCGCTTGCCTCCGCTTGTACCTCCTGTACTACCTCGACTTGTAGCACTACGCACCATAGCTGCGGCGGCTCTTTTCCGTGATTGCTGAGGTAGCGGAGACGGCTGACGCGGTGTCAGACTTGGAGGAGGAGTGGCACACGTTGGTGGACTTGGAGGAGGAGGAGTGGCCTCACGCGTTGGCTGAGTTGAAGCAGGAGGAGTGGCCTCACGCGTTGGCTGAGTTGAAGCAGGAGGAGTGGCCTCATGCATTGGCTGAGTTGAAGCAGGAGTAGTGGCCTCACGCGTTGGCTGAGTTGAAGTAGGAGGAGTGGCCTGAAGCTGTGCCGGACTAGGAGGAGCGTGAGTCGTCTGCTCCTCGTCACCTCCTGGAATGTCACCTCCTAGCTGACGCGGTGTCGGTGGCCTTCGAAAGATGATGCAATCCTTTCTCCATAGGATGATATGATGTATGGCCTCTCCCAGTGTGTGCTCCTCGTCACCTCCAGGAATGTCAAGCACTAGCCCCGAATATAGGTCCAGCACCTCATCAACCACGACACAAGCATAGCCTTCTGGAATCGCTCTGCAATGGTAGGTTGCTCCGGGGGGATTTGTATAAGCAAGGGCGTCCACCGCCTTCATAGATATGTTCTTTATTTTGAAGTGTAGCTCACAGTTAGTGTTCTCCATGATGTTATCCACAGGGTATCTATCCATCAGTGCGTCTCCCGTGGCGGAACCCATGCTGCTTGTCGGCATGGATGGGACGGTGCTATCCAATGATGGATCATCCGCTAGCTGCGGCCGCTGCTGAGACCCCCTCTCCTGGCTAAGCGAGTCGATCTGCTGCTGCTGCCTCTGCAATTTGAGTGCCAACTCCGCGTGCGCTGATTCTAGGCCTTGAAGCCGTTCTGCTTCCTTCTTCCTCTGCTCTTCCTCCAGCTTCTTCTTCTTCTCCTCCTCCATTTTCCTTCTCGCATGGCTTCTGTAGTCGGCGTTCCAGTCAAAAAATCCCTCATACCACGGAATAACGCCCTTGCCTCGTGTTCTTCCCGGGTGTTCAGGATTTCCGAGGGCGCGCATGAGCTCGTCGTTCTCTCTGTTGGGCGTGAACACCCCCTCTCGAGCTTCTTGTATTGCTTGAACTAACTTAACATCGGCTCCTTTAAGAGATGCCTTCTTCGAAACCAGGCATGTCTTCGGATCCAACGCCCCCATGCGCATAGAACGAAGTTCTGCACCTCGGGGGCCAGCTCAATGTAACTGGAGTGACCTGTGCAGCCTGCATCTCCTGCTCAGACTTATCCCACTTAGGCATTGCCAATGCGTAGCCACCTGGTCCCAGCCTATGGAATTGCTCCTTTTTTGCAGCATTGGCCTTGTTTTTCTGGACCATTCCTTCGATAATTATGATTCCTTGAATTTCACAAAATCGTCCCAGTGTTCTCTTTGGTTCTCTAGTGTTCCCTTGAATTCTGGAGTCTTCTTTCCTGCTTTGACGTATTTACTCCATACAGTTTTCTTGTGGTTGTTGAATGCAATTGCCATCTTCCTAAGAGCAGCGTCCTTGACTTTCTCCACATCTGCAGCTGTGAAATGATCTGGTAGGGTGAAATGTTCCATGAGTTCTTCCCAAAGCACTTTTTTTTGCTTTGTCATCGAAAAAAGTAAGATCTGGACGGGGCTTTGATGGCTCTTTCCATTCTTGAAGGGAGATCAGGAGTTTGTCCTTCACAAGAACTCCGCACTGACGAATGAACTTGTTCGCAATGTTCTTAGGCGCTATTGGTCCGCCATTAGTTTTGATGGTCTCGATGGTGTACTTTACGCCGTCCTTCAACTTTTTTCCCGGGCCTCGCACTACTCTGCCTTTGGAAGATTTGCTCGATCCGGAGGGCTGAAAAGAAGAAAGATCAATTCGTTAATATATCTTCAAATCACTTAAAACATGTGATGATCACCAGATGCCTTCTTATATAAATATACCTCGCCGGTCCCTGTTATATCAAGATCAACATTTTCTTCGCCATCATAATCATTAATTTATTCGCCATCATAATCATTAATTTCTTCGCCATCATAACCCATGACTTCATCAATTCGGTCATCGCGATCGAATATCATATCATCACCCTCCCCGGTATTGTTCAGATATTGGGAGTCGTCATCTTCTTCATTTCGATTATCTGGCGAGCGAGGGGAGCGTATGATCTCGAACAGGGCCTCTTCTCCCTCTCTGCCGGTATTGTCCGCCATACCTTTTATTTAACAAATCCAGAAGAAATATAAAACAATTTAGTATTCAAATTACAATATGCATGCATGCAATCAATCAATAAGAGGAAATCCTAAATCATGGTACATAATATGCATCGTCTCGAATAATATATAATCTCGAATACATCGTCTCGAATATTATATATCGAATACATCACTAGCTAGCTAGCTAATAAATATCGAATACTACAGAATAATCTAGGCTACTCGTGGTTCCTGAGGCGCGGGCGGTGGACACCCAAAGAGAAGGAACCATCACAGGATCATAGCTCCGGTGAACTCCCCAATAACTCTGCCAGGTATTGGAGAACCTGACGTCCATAGCAGCCATGTAGCGACGGACGTGCTCAGCCTCCTCCCTGACACGGCGGCACACCACCTCCGGCGGGGCTGGCTCCCTCCGTACCGAAAGTGGCCCACGGGAACGGCACCAAAGGAGCTCAGGGTCGACGACGGGACCCGGGTTCCTCACCAAGCGGTGAGCCCCTGAAGGTAGCACCTCCCAGTGCCAGCCCAGCGGAGCCCAGTCCCCGACGCGGGTCCTCTGAAGCAGGACGTCATCGCGAACGGATCGACGGCGAGGATGCGGGCCGGGCATCGTCGAGAACAAATACTATACGTTGCAAAAGTAACATTTTTTAAATGATTGAATTGTGATTTCTTATATGCAAATTCTAAATTTGTATAACTAAAATTATTAATTCATCTAATTCATCTAACTAAAATTATAAGAAACTAAAAACTAACATTTCTATAACAATTTGAAATTAATCTAGTTCATCTAGCTAAAACTAACATTTCTAAAAAAATTGATATTTCTATAACATTTCTAACATTTCTATATACTATTGGACATTAATCTAATCTAGTTAATTAATTCATCTAAAACTTTGTATGAAAAACAGAAAAACAGAAAATTAAAAACTAAAAAAGAAAAATTGTGTGTGTGTGCACACGCGTGTGTAGTGTGAGTGTATGTGCGCGTGCAGTGTGTGTGTGCGCACGCACGCGGCCGGCGCCGGCGGCGGCGCGATGGATTGGAGGGAGGAGAGGTCGGGGGAGGGGCTCACAACAAGCGCGGGCGAGGTTGAGGCGACGGCGACGGCGAGGTCCAGCCGACAGCGACGGCGAGGCGAGGTCGATCCAAGGCGACGGCGACGGCGAGGCGAGGGGCCGGATGGCGATGGCGCCGGACGGGGCGATGACGCGACGGGGATGGTGACGGCGCGGGACGACGATGGCACGGGACGGGGGCGGCGACGAGGGGCAGCGGCGACGGGGCAGAGGACAAGAAACAGAGGAAGAACTGACGAAATTTTTGAAGTGTTTTGTTATATAGGACCCCCACTTTAGTACCAGTTGTAGCCACCAACCGGTACAAAAGGTCTGTTTTGACAAGGCGAAGCGGCGGGAAGCCCACCCCCTTTAGTACCGGGTGGTGGTGAAAGGATCGAGATGGACTTAGAGGGGGGGGGTGAATATGTACAATTACAAATTTTAATTATTACTTAGGAATTTTAGGCAATTATACGGAATATGAAGGTGAGCCTAACAATTGCAAGTGAGTACTAAGTACTAAGCAAGTAACACGAGCATGTAAGTAAGCAAGCACAATATGATATAAGTAAGTGCAAAGAGACAAGTAACCACAAGTAGAAAGTTTGGGTTAGGAATAACCGCAACTCCGGGAGACGAGGATGTATGCCGATGTTCACTTCCTTGGAGGAAAGTTAGTCACCGTTAGAGAGGTGGATATTACCACGAAGGCACACCAACACCACGAAGGCTCACCCTATTCTCCCTTTGAGACAACACCACAGAGGCGTTTCTCAACCACTAGTGGTAGACCTTGGGGTGGTCTTCAAACCCTCACAAACTTTTCCGGGGGTAATCACAAAGGTTGATTCCTCTTCGAAAGAATCCTACCGCCTAGGAGTCTCCAACCTCCAAGAGTAATAAGAACGTAGGGGAAAAGCTCAAGAATTGCTCAAATCACAAATTCCTTTGATGCAAAGAAGGGGAAGGAGTGGATCTATCACTTGATCGGAGAACTTCTCTCAAATGTTCCTAAATCACTTGGGGATCTAGGATTTGACGTAGGGGATTGAGAGAGAGAATCAAAGGTTTTCTTGGCAAGGTCAAAGTGAATGGTCAACCTCATCCCGTGGAAGGGAGAAGTATATATATAGTCGGTGTGGAAAAGTGAACGTTTGGGCCACTTAAGTGCACAGGAGGGGTCGGACGTCCGGACAACACCGGACGTCCGGTGGCACAAATAAGTCCGGACGTTCGACAGTTATCGGTCGTCCGGCCGCTGGGAACACATAAGCCATGAATCTGTACACAGGACACGGACGTCCAAGACATGCCGGTCGTCCGAAGCCCAGACGTCCGGAGAGTCCCGGAAATCCGTAAATATGGTTCGGTGGTGGAAATGCCGGACGTCCGAGACGTGTCGGTCGTCCGAGGTCGGACGTCCGGAGTGTTTCAGAAATCCTTGAATATCTTTCTGTAAGAGAAACACCGGACGACCGGAGAGAGCCGGACGTCCGGACAGCTAAGATGGACCAGACGTCCGTAGAGTACCGGACGACCAGAGAGAAAAACTGGAGTTGTGGGTTTGAGAAAATCTTTCACTAGATACAACGATCCCCTCTTAATAGTGCGGGATCCCTATACTCAAGAACAAACTGTAAACAAAGCCAAGGCTAATGTCTTGTATCTCCAATCTTGAGTTATATGCATTTGTCCCTAGTCATGATCCACACACGACCTTTGAGACATAATCCTGAGATATACTTGATAAACATGATTAGTCCCAACATACATGTTGTCATCAACATCAAAATATGATTAAGGGCATGGTTGCACTTTCAATCTCCCCCTTTTTGGTAGTTGATGACAACATATATGCACACACATAAAAATAAGAATCGAAAGGATTTGTTGTGGATCTCAATAAACAAAAAAAATTAAGCAAGGAGTGAGCTCCCCCTCAATATGATACCATAGAGAATAAATATGAAGAGATCTCCCCCTCAATATGATACCAACACAACCAAATCTCATACACAAGATAATCAAGACAATAAGCTCCATATAGATTCATCACTCATAGCATAGAACATAAGTTTCTACAATCTCATAACATAAGTTCGATACAAGCTAATCAACAATCATAGCAATGAGTTCGATTACAAGCTAACAAGCTAATATCGTAATATCAAATACCCAAGAAAGGGGGGGTCATAACAGCATCAGATATCATCATCATCATCATTATGAGCACCACTGCCACCAACCTCGTCGAAGAAATCAGCCCACTCAGGACCCGAGGGGAAACCAAAATCAGAAGGTGGCTCATCAGGGAGACGTTCATCGTCACTCACATCATAAACTCCGGAGTCTCTCAGACGAGCCTTCAGACCATTCTTGGAAGTGACCATGCGAGTGACAACATCGTGATGTTGGGAGCAATGAAAGGTGAACATATTCATCATTGCAGAGTGAGCCTTCCCAAGAAAGCGAGCAATGCGCCCAAAGGGTGCAGAACCGGAAGGAGTAGAACGAGCAGTATGAGAAGGAACACTAGCTCCGGTGCGACGAGCAGGAACAGTACGAGGAGGAGTATAATCATCCGCCATGTGAGGTGGAATGACCCATCGCTCATGCACGTGAGTGCGGGCAATGGGAAATGAAGCGACAGTCTAGATAAAGGCCTGAAGAAAGAGGGCATGAGGAAAGGCCTGCTTGTGCTGAATACTAGCGAGGCGGATCTCATGCCATGGAAAATGAGGAACATTTATCTTCCCCTTTGGGGATGCATAGAGGCGATGCATGAGATCAATGCAATAGCTACTGCAAGACCCTTTGTCACCCATCTTGGGATAGATGGTGCGGATGACGCACTTATAGATGATGTAGAAAGGGGAACGCCAAATGGAGACTTGGTTCAAACCCTTTTGTTTCTCCGTGTTAGACAAAGTTTCTATCGGTTTGAGAAGATCTGCACAGACATCAATGCCCTTGGGCCTATGGTTGGGGTCAACCTTGTGGATTTTGAAACCGGTGTCAGGAAACCAAAGAGCAGTAACACATTGAGCATAAGATGCTGTGAGCACGGTGTCGGAGGTCATCCAAGTGACAGTGTTATTTGGTCCAAAATAACATGTGGCATAGAATTGATGAATGGCAGCTTGGTTAAAGTCATGTTGAAATGCAAATCGAGCAGCAAGATTAGATGACTCAATGAGCTCAATAGCCCCCGGATATTTATCCGGATGCGTGCGAATATGCTCTAAGTCAATGCATACATGGAGAGACAAGCCTTAAGGAATGATGATAGTGGTAAAGATGTCGGCTTGGACATTAGTGCGAAAATGATTGTCCTGAGAGTCACTAACAACTGTAAACTGATCAACATCACGACGCAACTTAAGATAAGATGCGATGGGGACCTCGTTGAACCGCTTAACGTGGCGGCCGAGTGGTAAAGGAGGTTCAAGAGAGATATGACGAGCATCACCGTGGGGTTGCACCGGAGGAGGAGGAGGCTGGAAGGTGGGTCTACGAGTCCCCGGCTTGGGTGCGGAAGTGCGAACAGCAACAAATGCGAGCTGTTCCAAATCCTCCAGTTCATCCTCATAGTCGGATCCCTTCGACGAGGAGTTGCTAGAAGAGCTGTGAGGACGGGCGGCATGCTTCCGAGGACGAGCCCGCTCCTGTGAGTCATCGGAGCCACCACGACGATACGTGCGAGACGGCCCACCGGTGACTTGCTTGCGTGCGGAGTGCTTGGTCTTGGGCATCACGACCTAGGGGAGGAGAAAGACCCAAATCAACAACCCCGCCATAGAGCGAAGAATCGATGCACAAGGGAGAAGAGATAGGTGCTACCTTGGAGTGAAGAACATGGAGGGAGACGGCGACCGGAGCGAATCAGTCAACGGGCCGAGTGGCCATGGCGAGTGGTGTGACGACGATGAGGAACTCGAGCGAGGACAGAGGCGACCTGAGTGACCATGACGAGTGGCGTGGCAACTGCGAGGACCCCGAGCGGTGAGCGGCCACGGCAAGGGGCTCGGGTAGCGTGCGGCCGCGGCGAGGAGCCGCGAGACAGGGGCGGTGGCGGTGGGGAATAGAGGATAGGATTTGAATGGATTAGGGTAACTGACCCGAAAACTCACCCCGCGCTATATATAGGGGCCTGAGAAATTGTCTGGACGACCGGAGATCTACGGACGACCGATGCCTGGCCAGGAAAAGAATGAACGGATGTCCGGATAGTCCGGACGACTGTGCTAAGGGCAACAGAAAGGTTTTTACGGACGATTGGAGTGCAACGGACATCCGGTGTCGGAGAAACATCCGGACGACCGGGAATCCATGAACGTCCGGCGCCTGGGCTAGGGAAAGATACCAGAGAGTATTTCTACGGACGGCCGGATAGGACGAACGACCGGGCTTAGGTCAACACAAAGGTTTTTACGAATGACCGGAGTGTGACAGACGTCCGGTGTCGGAGGAACGTCCGGATGACCGGGAATCCACGGACGTCTGGCACCTGGGCCAGGAAATATACCAGAGAGTATTTTATGGACGTCCGGATAGGCTGGACGACCGGGCTTAGGTCAACAGAAAGGTTTTTACGGACGTCCGGCACACAACGGACGTCCGGAAGCATATAAGAATTTTTTAGAGGAGTAGTGTGCAATTGTTTGTGCTACTAATCATGACGAGGAGATGATGATTACCGTACATAGTAAGAATTTCTGTTAAGCAACGAGTATCCTATGCCAACAATAATAAAAACATATACCGCTCATATATTGTTCTAATGACAAGAGCGGTGGCTACTGCCACCATGTATGAGTATACGTGGCATGGCATGGAAAGATTGGAACTTTGAGTGCATAATCACTACTCCATCATGGAAAGCACCATAGTTAGATGTCATGGTAGCTTTGAGAGTGTTTGTTCTTTTTATGCATTTCATAGGGTGAGGATACTCATGAGTTGAGTGTCTCCCCCTAAATATACTAGAAGAACACCCGTGCGTTGCAACGGGGCCACATTAACTTTAAGAGCGCAATATTACGACATTGGCGACCTTTTTTACCATCAAATCCTCACACACACTCTCTCCCCCTCCCTCTTCCTCACTCTCTCTCCCTCTCTCTCTCTAACACACACACACATAGCCTATTTTTCCCGCCAATAAGACTTACTCAATTGGCATGGGCTTTTTAAAAACTTACTTATTGCGTATATAAACATAATGCATGTCAAATTTAAGATGTGTAGAAAAATTGAATTCCACTTTAATTGCAATGTATTTAGATAAAAAAATGTAATTCAATGACCTATACTGACTCATCTGATGCACAAAATAAAAGAAAGTCGTTTAAGAATATACAACCGTTTTGCACTACATCACAAACGATAGGTAACACCTGAAAGCGTTTTTATACAGGTGCTATCTACTCCCTCCATTCCTAAATATAAGTCTTTTTCGAGATTCTAACGTGTACTACATACGGGGTAAATAGTTTAACATGTCATATATTTGGAGTGTTAGATACTTCAAACAAAAGGCAAACAAGCCATCACGTTTGACCACATAGATTAAAATATCTGAACCATAAATTTCACATATTAATAGATGAGATTTAAAAATGCAGAGTTACTTATAAATATTACCATGTATAAATAGTTTAACATGTCACATATCATTCTGAAAAAATTACAGATAGATCAATGCCTTTCTATTAAAAAACTTAGCTGTGTAATACGACAACCACAAGGTTTTTGGTAACCATCTTATGGTAGACTAAAAAAAGAATCCAAATAAAAAAAGAAGACCCTAAGGAAGAGTCCAATCAAAACACATGTGATTATGTTCAATACCAAAAGGAGAAGTTGGACTCCTGGTTCTTTCTTATAACTTACTCAGCTCTTTAAAAGAAAACTTTGTGTACTTAGATTGGAAAATAGATTTGTAGTATACATATCAAAAAAAGCTTGGCAAAGATCAATTGATCTAGATTATAATGGTCGAGATCTAAAGTCCAATAATAGTGATGTACCATGTAATTTTTTGGAAGTTAAAAACAAAGAATTTAGTTTTGGTTCTTCGCCTTCTGGGCAAAGGTCGTGACGCAAGACCCTTAGGTTCTTGTCGCTAGTCCTGGCCTTCTCCTCCCTGAGCCAAGCAAAGGAAGCAAGCAAACGAACCGAGCGATGCAGCATTCAGCTACACAGGAAGAGCAAGTCAGGGGAGGAAATCCAAACCAGATCAAAGCACAAAATCAGTAAATAAGCCATCCATCTCATTGGTCCTGTCTACAAAAGCAATTTTCCTCATATCCCAGGTTGGCAACCAATTTGTTCCACATACCAACACGAACCTCAAGCCAGAGCCTAAGATACTAATGTAAGATCTGTGAAATAATGAGAGGAAATGGACATTGTAGGTTTTAAATAATGCTAAATTGCATGGGTAAACTCAGGAGCGTGTATTATTTTTTTTCTTGATATTCCTCAAAATTAAATTCACCTGTTGTACTTCAAAATAGGTGTGTCCCTGAACTAAAAGAGATACAAAATAAGGCATCAATTTGAGAAATCCAAATGATGAGGATGAGCCATCTAGCATAACACAAACACACACACACACACACACACAGAGAGAGAGAGGGAGAGAGAGAGAGAGAGAGAGAGAGAAGAAAAGGAAAGCATGAAGGAAGAAAAGTGAATATAAATCACACATCCAGTTATGTTTACTATACTGCAATAAATCATACACCCACATAAGATCCAAAAAAACCTACACTATAAGCAACAATGCTAGATACAAAATAAAATGGATATACTGCATAATTTCTCATGTTTGAAGGTGCTACCTCCATTAGTAATGACAGATATGAACTTTACATGAATTAAACGGGATAATTGTTTATTTGGTTCACTTCAACCCATGTAGAAATATAATGACTACTTCTTGTAATTAATCGAAATGGTTCCAATAAATTAATATTCAAGGTTGACTACATGGGAAAGTTGTATTTGAAATACATCCATAAGGAAGTTGAATAAAAGGTGAACAATGTACCAAAAAATATCATTAAAAGTTAAGACTTGCAGGTCAATACATATCATTAAAATCTCTAAGATTTATGTTATAACCTACTGGTAGATTTTGAGATTAAAGGGAGATTAAGAGCATATGCCCTTCTGTTTCAATACTAGTAAATTTTGATAATGGCTTACAATCCAGTCAGGATATACATGCATAGGAAGGCATCTACTTGCTGAACAAGATGTTGTCTGCAAGACTGCAATCAAAACATTGTGTCTCTCACTTAGTCTTTGCATATTACTGAAGAATATACAATCTGCAATCAAAATATTGTGTCTCAGCCTTTTGAAGGGAGCATCTAAGATTTTGTAAGCTCTGATAGTAAAAGACCAACAAGTGCCAGAGTTGGAACATAGAAGAATATTACCTGGGCATGATGCCATCAGGTTCTATGCCAAGATCGAGGTAGTAGAGCTCCCTCAATCTCTCTTGCCAAGCCCTCTCTCTGACCATCAATAGAATAGTCACTCTCGCTTACCCTGCTTTTGAAATCTCCTTCTGCGCTGCCGCAGATCAGTTGGCAGCATAGGCCGAGCTCTCCCATGTATCATCACATTGAAAAAAATACGCATCTATTCTTACTTCTCTTGTATCATCACAACGGATGCTATAAATTTTCTTGTGTCCTCGTCATAAATCTGAATCCTACACAATATGAAAAAGAAAGAAAGTCAGATTTGTTAATACAACATAATGATAGTTGTTTGGAAACACGTACTACGTCGAAACTGGCCATGATAGTACGGATGTCATGTGGACGGATGTATTTGTCCAGGAATAACCAGGAAGAGTACTCAGAGCTCGACAACCCACCGGAGAGATTAGTGCACCCTACTTTAAACGTAGTTTCGTGGTTATGGCCGAGGCACATGTCGCCACGGTGGTTGATGTTGCAGCAGTACCTGAGTCTGGCTTCAAAATTCAAAGAACATGGGGCCATCGACAACACCCAAGGATGCAGTGAGAGCACGGAGACCGCTCTGCCAAACGGGTTCAACGCCACGTTCAGCAGGAACAGGTACTGTCGGCCTTTGGCACAGGTCGAGAAGGCTTTGAAGCCGTCACAGAGCTGGACCTCGACGCACACCCAGGCCCGAAGCTCAGTCGTGCACGGCCACCCGTGCACGTCGGCGAAGTGGTCCAGGAGCGCCGTCGTGGAGTGAGCGAAACCGCAGTCCGCCTGCAGGCAGTAGCACGACATCGTGAGGGGACGCCTTGAGGTGGTGGTGGTGGGGGGTCGTAGTAGGCCGGCGTGGCGGTGCAGCAGTGGGCGGTGTTGGCGCACGGCACCCGGATGGACTCCATTAGCCTCTCCAGTGCGATGTTCTAGTGATAGCCGCTGGTCAACCGGACGTGACACACATGGCACCTCCTTGCAGCCATCATCTTGTCACGGCACCGCGAGCATATGGTATGACCGAAGCAACACTGCACCCGAGCAGAAATGACGTTCTAGTGTTATTGGTACACAAACTTGTGATGGATTGGCCTAGCATGGACGACGAGCGTACGCACTTGGAAGACTGGTGGCTTGAGAGGGAGGTAGCAGATGCAGCAGTTGAGGGTATCGGCGTCATCCACTATCACAGTATCATGTTTCCAAGCACCATGCGCTTCGCTGCCAGCTCCATCATACCTGGAACCCGAGATGGTCGTCGTTCTTGTTCTTCTTCTATTTTTCCCCTCTGGAAATACTAACCGCATTTCCTCCCTCTTCGGTGGTCTCGGGCTAACACCTTGAATCTGGAGGTGTCGCGGGTGCTCCTCCTGATGCCACAAACCCTCGCCGACGACTGCCTCACACGGATGTCCGTCCTGTCTCGCATCCTGTCTCGCATCCTGCCTTGTACCGCAACACCGACACCAACACCACCGATCCCCATTTCCGGCGCCACCCTGCCATCGCAAATTAAATAGGTACATAAATGCTTTCATGATGAGGTTTATTTGTCATGATAGGTATATGCACATGCGTTGCATCGGGCGTTAATTTTTTTTAAGTGACAGGGGAACATATGGGCACACATCATGGTCCAAATCAAATAACAAAAAGGAGATTATGTTTTGGTTATGAAGCATAGAACTTCTGACAACTTTGTCCTAAGATATCTAAAGCCAAAGAATATCATAGAGGGAAATCAAATTATCTGAACGACATGATGTTATTTCACAAAATAAGTTAAATGTACATTTAAAATTCAAAATTTCCAATTGGTTATCTTTACATGTAAATAAAAAGGTGGGAGTCAATATTACAATACGCTTACCAAAAATGCTACGAAAAATTATCATGAAAAATCACCTGCTAAGAATAAAAACTGAGAGCAAGTCTGCAAAATAGCAAATTGTTAACAATATGTTCAGTAATATAAATCTCACTGTTCTTGCACACCCTTGAGACTTGAGAGCATATCATTTTTTCCCTTCAGATTATACTCTCGTCTATGAACAGAAAAAGAAAACCATAGAAACTAAATTCAAGTCTGCAGAATAACACAAAGCATCACAAACAGTTCAGTACCATGTGAATGGAGACACAACATACCATCCTTTTTACCTTCTGACTGCACTTCTATTTGTGAGAATTCCAGTAAGTAGATGGGAAATTTAGCAAAATACAACCATTGGAATATGGGAAGCCGTATAAACTGAATAATGTAGATAATATCACATGTGCATTATTGGCCTCTAAGATGGAGCAAAACTGAATACTACCCAAAACAACACACAAATCTGACTGACACTTTTAAAATTTCATATCTCTCCTATACTACCTAATAAATTCAAGTTGTATACACCTTTTCCAATTGCACAAAAATTTAATTCAGCTTCTAAAGTCTGCAATAGCCCCATAATTCAAAACAGTCTGCAATACCCCCATTACTAACTCTAGTTCAGAAAATCCCTGAGGAAGAGTCATTGGTGAGGATGGGCTAACTCCGCGATATACCATAACTATTCTCAACTACCATATCCAGAAAAAGTATTGTCAATTTGACAGGATACCAAAATTGAGTTACAAATAGAAATAACAAAAGTAAAATGTCAAGCATAAGTAGTCTATTCAGAGGAATCATTCCCAAAAGCAATTTTGAGCCGAACACCAGAGCACAGCAAGTTGTGACAACTCACATCCCAAATGATAGTAGATTTATTTAAACTACCAGTGGCATCACAGTACAAACGTTAAAACCAGTAGCATCACACAGGAACACTGTACAGTCAGTTAATGCATGCATACCTGTCGGTAACCTTGCTGCCATCACCGCTCACACTCCTCTGTGTGTCCTTCATCATCATCTTTCCTTCGACCTAATGCTTCGGCAACTCCAACAACACGTTGTTGCTCCAAGAAATCAGTGAACACCACAGAGAGGGGCGTACTTGGATCCTAAACTCCAAGCAGACAATTAATTAAGATCCCTTGCACACACACAGACACACACACACACGCAGAGAGAGAGAGAGAGAGAGAGAGAGAGAGAGAGAGAGAGAGAGAGAGAGATCAGGGTATCCCAGGGTGAGGGATGAGAGAATCTGACCTACGGAGCGCGGCGCCAGCTGTGTGTCGCCGACTCACCACTGCCGCTGCAGAGATAACACGACCATCGCCGCAAGATGCAGAATCTGTCAGAGCTTGCTCACTCGGAACCGGCAAGGAACGCCGCCGCCAAGAACTTGGTGTTCAAGCCCCGCCGCTGGACCTCCTCCCGCACCTCCTAGATCATCTCCACACCGTAACCCGGAACAGGATCTGACTCCTACTCGCCTCCTCAGCCGGATCTGGCCGGAGATCGCCGTCGCCGCACCCGGCGGCGTGCAGCAGCATGGCGGTGGGTGGCGGGCACTGGAGGCGGCGCATTGGAGGTGGGGGGTGGCGCGCAGCAACGTGGTGGCAGGTGGCGGCGCACTGGAGGCGTGGGAGGGGTCGTGCCGGTGGGGGGTTCTTTTTTTATTTCCTCTCTTCATTAGGAATGTAATGCGTACTTTATTAGTATGGAAGGAGATCGGTTGGAGAAATAAATCGGAGAGGGAGGTGATTTGTTTGGAAGGTGATCTTCTGTATATGGTATTATTTTTGAATTCTTAATTATCAAATATTTACATGATTAAATTGAATCGACACCTGCCAGATCAAGCATGAATAAATGGAAGAAGTATCAGACACAATTTGGTTTTAAGTGTGAAGAAAAAAGTTAACGTGGGGTGGTGGTGGGAGATGAGATGAAAATAAACCGGAGGAAAAAACCGGTGAATAAGAAACCAACGTCGATGGGGAGGTGGGAGGAGGGACGAAATAAAACCATACGAAGATGGAAGGAGAGACGAAATAAAACCAGCGAAAAATAACCGACGGACTATTCACCAACTGCTCCATTAGGAGTAGAGATGCCTACATCGAGACAAGACACTAAGTTCATGCATGAATGGGTACTAGATTTCACATAATATTGTCAAGCTCTAAGATACCAAGTTCACGCCTAAGCCGACAAAACCTTGCTTCATCCAATGGTTTGGTGACAATATCTGCTAGTTGCAAATCAGTACAAATATGATCAATGTGAATATCAACCTTTTCGACATGATCTCTCAAGAAGTGATACCTAATATCAATGTGCTTGGTGCGGGTATGATCCTTGGGGTTCTCAGAAATATTGATGGCACTTTCATTATCACATAGAAGAGGCACATGTCTATAGGTGATACCATAATCCTTCAAAGTTTGCCTCATCCATAGTAATTGAGTTGCAACTGGCGGTTGCAATGTATTCAGCTTCTGCGGTAGAGAGGGCAATACAATTTTGTTTTTTCGAGGACCAACTTACCAAGGAGCATCCAAGAAACAGACATGCACCGGATGTGGACTTATGATCCACTTTGTCTCCAGCCCAATCCACATCCGTGTACCCAATGAGATCAAACTTAGCATCCTTGGGGTACCATAGACCCAACTTTGGGGTGTGAACAAGGTATATAAGAATATGCTTAACCGCCTTATGATGACTTTCCCTAGGGGAAGCTTGAAATCTAGCACACATGCATACACTGAATATGATGTCTGGTCTAGATGCACAAAGATAAAGCAATGAACCAATCATAGAGTGGTAAATAGATGGGTCAAAAGGAGTACCATTTGTGTCTTCAGTGAGTGCAATTTTGGTTGGCATGGGAGTCTTCCATGGACTAGCATCAGACATGCCAAACTTCTCTAGGATATCCTTGAGGTACTTTGCTTGAGACAAGAAAATTCCTTCTTGAAATTGTTGAATTTGAAATCCAAGAAAGAACTTCAAATCCGCATTGAGTGACATTTCAAAATTCCTAGTCATCGAAGCCGCAAACTTCTTGCACAAACGAATGTTAGGAGAACCAAAAATGATATCATCTACATAGATTTGGCATAAGATCAAATCACCCTTGTCCCTCTTAGTAAAAAGAGTGGGATCGATCACCGCTCTCACAAAACCATCATCGAGTAAAAACTTCTTCAAATGATCATACCAAGCACGAGGTGCTTGTTTGAGGCCATAAAAAGCCTTATGAAGTTTATACACATAGTCTTTGTGAATGGGATCAACGAACCCAGGTGGTTGTGACACATATACTTCTTCTTGTAGAGGACCGTTAAGGAAACCACTGAAAGTGGCATAAGCAAGTAAGATGTGAATGGATTCAAGACGTGCTACGGGGGAAAAGGTCTCACCAAAGTCCAAACCGTCAACTTGTGAGTACCCTTGTGCCACTAACCTTGCCTTGTTACGGATGATTACACCATTTTCATCTTGCTTGTTCTTGAAAATCCATTTTGTTCCAACGATGTTGTGCTCGGTAGGTGGCCTCTTGACTAATGACCACACTTGGTTGCGTTCAAAACTGCTCAACTCTTCTTGCATAGCAACGAGCCAATCATTGTCCATTAATGCATCTTGTACCTTGAGGGGCTCAACACTAGAAACAAACGAGAAGTGAGCACAAAAGTTTGTCAAATGTTTACGAGTGACTCTACCTTCCGATATGTCGGTGAGAATTTTGTAACATCAACACGACCGGCTACACGAGGCATGATGGAGGTAAGAGTTTCACGAGGTTCAACTTCATGTCCATCATCCACATCCTCAACATATGGATCATTAATATGTGGAGGAAGAACTTCTTCCTCAACTTGCACTTGTTGAGGTTCATCGTCAATGATTGCACTTTCTTGTTCTTGCCCTTGAGGATGATCTTCTTCTTGATGATTATCATGAAGAGGAACTTGATCATCATCTTGTACTTGGTCTAAGGGCATTGGTTGAGAAATAGGTGCTTGTGGTTGTGAGGGTGTTGGAGTAGTTTGATGATGTGTGAAGCTTCCATCTTCTTCTTCATCATCATGAGGTTCTTGTTCCATTGGAAGAAGTGCCCCAGCACCCATGGTCAAGATATCTTGAGAAGAATCTTCTTCACCTACATCACTTAGATCAACTTGCTCACCATGGGAGCCATTAAATTCATCAAACACCACGTCACAAGTTTCTACAACACATCCATTGGATTTGTTGTAGACTCTATAGGTGTGAGAGTTTGATCCATAGCCAACAAATATACCCTCAATGGTTTTGGATTGAAATTTTCCTAACCGTTGATGAAACATTTGCACCCAAATACACAAAAGTACTTGACATTTGGCTTGTTCCCAATTAGGAGCTCATATGGAGTCTTTTCCAATATAGTGCGGGGGAAGAGCCAGTTTGATGCATGGCATGCAGTGTTGACAACTTTGGCCCAAAAACTATGTGGTGACTTGTATTCATCCAACATGGACCTTGCCATCTCCACAAGTGTATGGTTCTTCCTTTCGGCTAAACCATTTTGCTGAGGAGTGTATGGAGCTGAATATTGATGCTCAATCCCTTCATCACTGAGGAATTCTTCCAGGGTATAGTTCTTGAACTCAGAGCCATTGTCACTTCTTATTGCCAAGATTTCTTTGTCAAACTTGCGTTGTGCTTGCTTGGCAAAATCAACGAAGGTGATCTTCGTCTCATCCTTGGACTTGAGGAAAAACACCCATGTATATCTTGAGTAATCATCAACAATGACAAGTACATACTTTTTCCCACCAAGACTATGCCATGAAGGAGGCCCAAAAAGATCCACATGAAGGAGCTCCAGGGGCCTTGAAGTAGATACTATGTTCTTGGATGGGTGCTTTGATTGATGTTGCTTCCCGGCTATGCATGCACTACACACACAATCTTTCTCAAGAGAGACATTGGTTAGTCCAAGGATGTGATTCCCCTTTAAGAGATCTTGAAGATTTCTCATGCCGACATGGGCCAGCCGGCGATGCCATAGCCACCCCTTGTCGGCCTTGGCCATTAGACAAGTTGCATGGAATGTGCTCTCTTTTGAGAAATCAACCATGTAAAGGTTGCCATCCAACTCTCCAACAAAGGCCACTTTGAGAGTATCTCTCTTAAAGACTTTCATATCCGTTAGTCCAAAGAGTGTATCATAACCAACAGAAGCCAATTGGCGAATAGAAAGCAAATGGTATTTAAGGGATTGGACAAGCATGACATTTGCAAGAGACATATCATTTGTGATAGCCACCTTGCCTAACCCGAGTACCTATCCTGTTGAACCTCCACCAAACATAATGCTCATGAACGGTTCAATAGCTTCCATGAAATCGTAGAGCAATTTGCTATCTCCGGTCATATGATTGGTACATCCACTATCAATCACCCATTTTACTCCACCGGAGAAGGCAACCTACACACAATTATGACTTGGTTAGAGGCACCCATTTTGCAATGGGACCTCTCAAGTTAGTCACAAGGGTCTTAGGGACCCAAGTAGCATATAATCGGAATGCATTTTGAGGACCAACAAATTTTGCATAAACTTCTCCGTCCTTAGTATTATGAAGTACATAGGATGGAGGCATGAACTCTTTTGGCTTGTTGAGAGTGGGCATGCCCCTTGTGGCCTTCCCATTAACAACCTTACCTTTCTCCTTGTGCCCTTCTCGTACAGATGTTTCCTTTAGAGGGGTTGTGCACTTTTGAGAGGACGTCTTCTTCTTGCTTGTGCTTGGGTCAAACCAGAGTCCCTCTTTGGCAAACACCTCATTGTGTTGGATCAATATCTCATTAAGGTTCTTTTTCCCTTGAGCACATGTCATGCGACCTTTCTCGATTTGAGCTTTGAGAAAGCGATTTTCCTCAAGAATTGATGCTAGATCACTACTAGAGTTAGTAGTACAAGCATCAGCATTGATAATAGGAGAAGAGTAAGCCTTGGCTAGAGTTTCAAGCTAAGTAAGTTTGAGCGTCTCAAAACTCTTTGTAATAAGGGTGAGCTCTTCTTCCTTAGTCTTAAGGGACACGGATAGAAGCTCACAATCCTTAGAGAGAGAAGCATGAGACTTCACAGACTTACTTTTATCATTCATCAACTCTTCGCAAGAGTCAATAGCCTTTTTCAAGGAGGCAAGATCTTTAGTATTAACATCAATGTTTGTACTAATTTTTAAGCATAGTTCATCATTTCGTGCTTCCTCATATTGGACTTCCCGCTCAAGGATTTCACATTTTTCCTTTTCCTCGGTGACGACGGTTTCGAGTTCCTTGATGGTGATGGTGTGCTTACTCACCATATCCATAAGCATATGAAACATAGTGAGCTTCATTCCTTTGAGGGAGCACATGAACTTATTAAGTTTAGCAAGCATAGGATCATCTAGATCATCATCCTCATAACTATCGTCTATATCAAGATACTCATCACTAGGAGTAGAAGGAGTGAAAAGAGGAGGATTTGATCGTGGAGTTACCTTGACCTTGTCAGGAGAACTTTGGTCCTCTCCATCTTCTACCACGTCATTTTCCATTAGGCACTTGTGAGCGTTGCCCTTGTAGTCTTTCATGTAGTTGTAGGTGACCACATCACCACTCTTGTTTACTAACCTCAAAGTATTTTGAGAGTCTTGAGAAACTCCGGCAACACCACTAACATCATCCGGATCGGATTCTTCTTGAGCAACCATTGCTTTCCCATCTCTCTTCTTGAGCTTGGAGTTCAAAGAATTTGGCAAATTCTTCTTGGGAAAGGTCTTGGGAAACCTTGGTTTATCCTCTCTCTTCTCATAAGGGCACTCGTTGGAGAAGTGGTTGGTTTCTTCACACTTGTAGCATTTTCTTACTTTCTTCTTTTGAAATCTTCCCTTGAATTTTCCCGCGCTAAACTTCTTGACGAAGAGAGCCATGTCTTCATATGAAGGGCCCTCATCGGATTCAATCTCATCACCATCTTCATCATCATCATCATCTTCTTCTTCTTCTTCACTTTTTTCATCTTCACATACATGCTTGGACTTCAATGCAAGATTGATCTTTGATGATGGGGTACCATGCATGGCAAGATGTTTTGTGGCATTAGCCTTTGACTCTTCAAATAGTTGGAAGGTGGATATGATGTCATCTGTAGTCATTTCCTTGAAGGCATGGTGTTGTCTTATGTCCCACACCATTTGATGGTGATATGGGGCAAGAGCATGAAGCAACTTATCCACAAGGAATCACTTAGTCATGTTGAATCCATCTTGTGTCTTGTCACACTCACACAACTCAATGTCAGCAGTGAGAGTCATGAGACGCTCAAGGAGTTGATTGGGGGTTTCACCTTTCTCCATACAAAAGTTTTGCAATTGCCCCTTGGCAATTTCATATTAAGAACTCCGGAGGGTAGAGGTGCCGGTCTTGGATCTTATAATACTTTCCCATAATTCCTTGGCACTTGTGATGTGTATGAACGGTCTCCTTTGCTTTTCATCCATACCTCTCCTTGTACACATTGAAGGAAATATGCCCTAGAGGCAATAATAAAGTTATTATTTATTTCCTTACATCATGATAAATGTTTATTATTCATGCTAGAATTGTATTAACCGGAAACATGATACATGTGTGAAAACATAGACAAACTGAGTGTCACTAGTATGCCTCTACTTGAATAGCTCGTTTATCAAAGATGGTTACGTTTCCTAGCCATGGACAAAAGAGTTGTCATTTGTTTAACAGGATCACATCATTAGGATAATGATGTGATTAACTTGACCCATTCCGTTAGCTTAGCACTTGATCGTTTAGTATGTTGCTACTGCTTTCTTCATGACTTATACATGTTCCTATGAATATGAGATTATGCAACTCCCGTTTACCGGAGGAACACTTTGTGTGCTACCAAACGTCACAACGTAACTGGGTGATTATAAAGGTGCTCTACAGGTGTCTCCGAAGGTACTTGTTGAGTTGGCGTATTTCGAGATTAGGATTTATCACTCCGATTGTCGAAGAGGTATCTCTGGGCCCTCTCGGTAATGCACATCACTATAAGCCTTGCAAGCAATGTGACTAATGAGTTAGTTGCGAGATGATATATTACGGAACGAGTAAAGAGACTTGCCGGTAACGAGATTGAACTAGGTATTGGATACCGACGATCGAATCTCGGGCAAGTAACATACCGATGACAAAGGGAACAACGTATGTTGTTATGCGGTTTGACCGATAAAGATCTTCGTAGAATATGTAGGAGCCAATATGACCATCCAGGTTCCGTTATTGGTTATTGACTGGAAACATGTCTCGGTCATGTCTACATAGTTCTCGAACCCGTAGGGTCCGCACGCTTAAGGTTTCGATGACAGTTATATTATGAGTTTATGTGTTTTGATGTACCTAAGGAGTTCGGAGTCCCGGATGAGATCGGGGACATGACGAGGAATCTCGAAATGGTCGAGACATAAAGATCGATATATTGGACGACTATATTCGGACTTCAGAAAGGTTCCGAGTGATTCGGGTATTTTTCGGAGTACCGGAGAGTTACGGGAATTCGGCGGGGAGTATATGGGCCTTATTGGGCCATACGGGAATAGAGGAGAGAGGCCGAAAGCAAGGAGGTGCGCAGCCCCCCTCTGGTCCGAATTGGACAAGGGGTGCAGCCCCCTTTTCCTTCCTCCTCTCCCCCTCTTTCCTTCTCTCCTACTCCAACAAGAGAAGGATGAGTCCTACTCTCGGTGGGAGTAGGACTCCCCCCTTGGCGCGCCCTCCTCATTGGCCGGCCGCCTCCCACTTTGCTCCTTTATATACGGGGGCAAGGGGACACCCCATGGACACAACAATTGATCTCTTGATCTCTTAGCCGTGTGCGGTTCCCCCCTCCACCATAGCCCTCCTCGATAATATTGTAACGGTGCTTAGGCGAAGCCCTGCGATGGTAGAACATCAAGATTGTCACCACGCCGTCGTGCTGAAGGAACTCTCCCTTGACACTCGGCTGTATCGGAGTTTGAGGGACATCATCGATCTGAACGTGTGCTAGAACTCGGGGGTGCCGTAGTTTTGGTGCTTGATCGGTCGGGCCGTGAAGACGTACGACTAGATCGACCGCGTTGTTCTAACGCTTCCGCTTTCGGTCTACGAGGGTATGTAGATAACACTCTCCCCTCTCGTTGCTATGCATCACCATGATCTTGCGTGTGCGTAGGAATTTTTTTGAAATTACTACGTTCCCCAACAGTGGCATCCGAGCCAGGTTTTATGCGTAGATGTTATATGCACGAGTAGAACACAAGTGAGTTGTGGGCGATACAGGTCATACTGCTTAGCAGCATGTCATACTTTGGTTCGGCTGTAGGACCTTGAAGTATGTCTAGAGGGGGGGTGATTAGACTACTTGACCAATTAAAAACTTAACCTTTTCCCAGTTTTAGAGTTTGGCAAATTTTAGCAATCTTTGGACAAGTCAAGCAATCATCACACGATTAAAGCAAGCATGCAAAGAGTATGTAGGCAGCGGAAATTAAAGCATGCAACTTTCAAGAAAGTAAAGGGAAGGGTTTGGAGGATTCAAACGCAATTGGAGACACGGATGTTTTTGTCGTGGTTTCGATAGGTGGTGCTATCGTACATCCACGTTGATGGAGACTTCAACCCACGAAGGGTAATGGTTGCGCGAGTCCACGGAGGGCTCCACCCACGAAGGGTCCACGAAGAAGCAACCTTGTCTATCCCACCATGGCTGTCGCCCACGAAGGACTTGCCTCACTAGCGGTAGATCTTCACGAAGTAGGCGATCTCCTTGCCCTTACAAACTCCTTGGTTCAACTCCATAATCTTGTCGGAGGCTCCCAAGTGACACCTAGCCAATCTAGGAGACACCACTCTCCAAGAAGTAACAAATGGTGCGTTGATGATGAACTCCTTGCTCTTGTGCTTCAAATCATAGTCTCCCCAACACTCAACTCTCTTTCATAGGATTTGGATCTGGTGGAAAGAAGATTTGAGTTGAAAGCAACTTGGGGAAGGCTAGAGATCAAGATTCATATGGTAGGAGTGGAATATCTTGGCCTCAACACATGAGTAGGTGGTTCTCTCTCAGAACTGGTAAGTTGGAAGTGTAGGTTTGTTCTGATGGCTCTCTCCACGAATGAAGAGGAGGTGGAGGGGTATATATAGCCTCCACACAAAATCTAACCGTTACACACAATTTACCAATCTCGGTGGGACCGAATCAACAAACTCGGTCAGACCGATTTAGTAAACCTAGTGACCATTAGGATTTTCGGTGGGACTGGCATGCAACTCGGTAGGACCGATATGGTTAGGGTTAGGGCATAACGTAATCTCGGTGAGACCGATTACACAAACTCGGTGAGACCGATTTTGGTAATTAGCTAACCAGAGAGTTGGTCAGGTAAACTCGATGGGACCGATTTGCTCTTTTTGGTGAGACCAAAATGTTACGAAAGAGAAACAGAGAGTTTACATTGCAATCTCGGTGGGACCGATCGCTCACTTCGGTTAGACTGAAACGTTACGAAGGGAAATAGAGAGATTACAATCCCATCTCGGTGAGACCGAGATCCCTATCGGTGAGACCGATTTGCCTAGGGTTTGTGGCAGTGGCTATGACATTTGAACTCGGTGGCGCCGGATAGAAAGAATCGGTGTGACCAATTTTGACTTTAGGTTTAGGTCATATGAGTATGTGAGAAAGCAGTTGAGGGTATTTGGAGCATATCACTAAGCACGTGAAGCAAGAGGCTCATTAAGCAACACCTCATCCCTCCTTGATAGTATTAGCTTTTCCTATAGACTCAATGTGATCTTGGATCACTAAAATGTAAAATGAAGAGTCTTGAGCTTTTGAGCTTGAGCCAATCCTTTGTCCTTGATATTTTGAGGGATCCACTTTCATCATCCATGCCATGCCATTCATTGAGCTTTCCTGAAATATTTGACTTGGAATAGCATTAGCTGAATGAGCTATATGTTGTTATGAATTACCAAAACCACCTAGGGATAGTTGCACTTTCAATCTCCCCCTTTTTGGTAACTGATGACAACATATAGATCAAAGCTTCGACAAATGATAATAAGATTGAAAAACATCGCCGCTTTGAGAAGTATGTGATAAGCAAGAGCTCCCCCTAAATTTGTGCATATTGTAAGATTTGCTTTGGACTGCAAATGCACAAGGAATTAGGCTCATGGGTTACTCTTCCATGTCACATACATCTTGGTGGAGCACTCAAAATAATAAATATTGAATACATGCACTCATCACCAAGCATAGTGAATGATCATATAAGGATAGGTAAGATAATATCATCAAACATGCATAAGTGTAGCTTATGATCAAACACATGATCATCAATGTCTCACAGGTAATTGCATAGTATCTCAAGCAATCAAAAGCAAACAAAGATTAACCAAGAAGACAAGAGAGAACAAAAGCAACACACTCTCTCTCTCGAAGCCTATTATCTATACATTTTTCTCCCCCTTTGGCAACAAGTTACCAAAAAGTTCATAGAAAATGCATAGGACTATATCGACTCTCAGGCTTGGTCTTCAGTTGGTGGTGGTGTCCGGATAACTCCAAGAACGAAGGCTTCAGTTGATGTAGAAGGAGCTAGAGGAGTTGGTGCTGGAGCTGGTTGCCCTGGAGCTGTAGGAGTTGTAGCTGGTGCAGATGATGTGGCTCTTGTGTCTGTCACAGGCACTGCAGCTGACCTCTGAGCTCTAGGCACTCTGGCAAAAGCATCAGTGGTTGTCTTGCCCTTCCTCTCCTGCATGTCATCCTGAAGTTGTTCCACAACTGACTGAATCTCAGTTACTTTGACATCTAGATCATAGAATTTTTGTTCCATGATTCTTTCTAGGCTCTCCTGGTTTTGAGTTAGGGTGGCCAACCCCTTGTCAATCCTCAGTGTTGATGCTATCAAGTAACCAAGCTGCTCCTGCTTGTTCTTCAAAAAGTACTCAGATGCCTCCTCTTGAGTTGGCATCTTGGCAGCCTTCCCTTTCCTTGCTTTCTGCTTCTTCTCTTGAGCTAGCACTGATGATGGTTCATTCTCATTCATGACAACTTGATTGTCCTCAAAGTCTGGATGGAGAGCAAAATGTTCTTTATCCAACTGATATTTTCCTGTGCCCATCTTTGAGTTAATCAACTCCTAAATCTGTGGGGCATATCCACAAATCCTCTTTTGGTCTGCTACAGTCCTCTTGATAGTTTCAACCATAAGGCTCATGACCTTGAATTTCTGTGGCACATCAAAAATGTGAAGCAAGTTAATTGCATGCCCTCTAATCATGTTGTGGTCACCTAATTTGGGCAAAAGAGTGTGCCTCAGGATCCAGTTGATCGTAGGCAGCCTTGACAGAGGAAAATGAACTGATCCAAACTTGAAAATCTCAAGTGCTTCATCAGGGATCTCCTTGTACATATGTGACATTGAGTTATGATCCATTTTCTTCTTGGCATAAATGTCCAAGTCATCTTCACTCTCCTTTGGGGCATTGATCAGATTGGCCCATTCCTCTATGGTTGACTGGTATCTTGTTCCTTCAGACATCCAAACTATCCTCCCATCTGGATAGAAATGTGTTGTGGAGTAGAATTCCATAATGAGTTCATCATTCCAGTTGGTGAGCTTATGCCCAACAAAATTTGTAACTCCACAAGCAACAAAACTGTCTTGCACTCCAGGATAGTGTTCCTCATTCTCCTTCATGTAGGTCCAGTCGACCCACCTCATATAACACACTATGGGCTTCTTGTCCAACAAGATTGTCTCATAGAAGTCATGCTGCTCCTTGGTATGGAACCTGTAATCTACAGCAGTCCTTCTCCTAGTGGCATATGGATCTGACAATCTCCACTGCCTAAGCCCTGCATCCTTCCTTAGCTTCATATTTTCAGCCACTGGATGAGCATCGTTGTGGTCTGGAATCTTGTGTTTGAGCTTCCTTAAGATCTACCCTTCTTCATCTTCCTCAGCAGCAATATCAGGCATTGGGGCCTTGTTCTTCTCAGCTGCTGGTATACTCCTGGTATTCCTCTTTGGTGCAATCTTGGGCTTGGGGCAGCTTTGGGTGCTTCTTTGGGCTTTGATGTTGCAGTCCCTGACTTTATAGCATCACCCATCAGCTTTTGTGCCTTGGGTGCTGGTTCAGCAACCTCTTCTTCTTATTCCATCATGGAAGGTTGACCAACAACTCTGGCCATGGTCTTCTTGACCCTTTCCTTCCTTTTCTTTCCTTCTGCAGCTGGCTCTTTGGGATCAGGCTTTTCAGGTACTTGAGTTGATCCTCTGGCTTTGGACATTGGTTGTCTTCCTGTAGGCCTTTTGATCTTCATGCCTGGCTTTACTACAGTTGAGCTGTACTCCCTCTTGAGCACAACCTTCTTGGAAGTAGCCTCATCTTCAGCTGCCACATAGTCCTCATCCTCTGAGTCTGAGGTTCTCTTCCTTCTTGCTCTTGGGGCTGCTTTGGGCAAATTGCTAGGAGTACTTCTGCTGCCTTCATCTGAAGAACTTGAGGGACTAGTGCCCTTACTCATGTGAATCTGCTCTGCTGACTTGTTCTGACTATCACTTTGGTCTGACATGCTGCACACACTGACTGCTGACCATGTGAATAGTTATAGATGAGATAGAGTGGATGAGCATCACAAAATGCAGAGATTTTTGCAAAAGAATGATTCAAAAAAACTTAGTTTTAGTTTTCCACAGAAAGCATTTCGGATCTACCAATTTTCAAACTCGGTGATACCGAAGCAGTTTTGGAACCTAAACTAGTGAACTCGGTCAGACCGAGTCACAGTTCGGTGGCACCGAGACTGCTAGGGTTTCACAAAGTTCTAAAATCGGCACACCGATTTGTAATTCTTGGTCAGACCGAGACTTACTAGTGCAATGGCGTTAGCCAAATCGGTGGGATCGAGTTTTTCAACTCGGTGGGTCCGAGATGGTTTCAGCGGAAACCTAACCCTAAATTTTCGAATCACATCTATTCTAAGGATCGTATTGACTGGATAGGAGTGTTTCAATCATGGCAAGATGCATTACGAACACAATGTGCTGAGAATCAGACGAGGATAGCACTATGATCGAGTTCATACCCTAGCTTGGCGATGAACTCGCTATGGCGGCAACGGCAGAGAAGAATTCCGTTGACGGCGGCGGAGACCAGCGACAGGAGGCGGCTGGCGACGAAGTCGACGATCCTTAGACCTAGTAGGCAGAGCGAGCTATGCGCGGGCGAGGAGTTTTGGAGAAAGTTTTCCAAAAATTTGCCCGTGAGTATATATAGCCCGACACTGTCGGTGTGACCGAGTGGAACAACTCGGTGGCACCGAGATGCATAACTGTTAACAGTTACAGCAACTCGGTATGACCGAAAAGTTCAAATCGGTTGCACCGAGATGGAAAACCTAGATCGACTTAGTGATCTCGGTAGGACCGAAGTGGAGGAATCGGTCAGACCGAAAATCACAAAGAAGTTTTGGAAGTTTAAGTCTATGACGAATTGGGGACTCCGAGTGCTCCTCACACAGAGTGGTTCGAATCTGACTTGATCAAATTTTGTGATGTAGCATGAATAGAGTTTGAGACGAGAAAAGCATAGATAGCTAGAGAAGATTCTTAGGCATTCTTGTCCATCCACTTGGCCAAAGAAAAAGAAGCCAATCAATCAAAACAACAAGTGGATGTCCTCGAATGAGTAAAATATGCTTCCAACATACTCACACAATAAAATGACAAATGAAATATGTGTCAAAGCATGCACAACCAATTCTAGCATCTATCAAACAATTGGCGATGACTAGGTCATCTATATATGAGTATATTGACTTAGGAGTCAAATGAGAACATTTGATCATAGGTCATACTCATCATTTAAGCTCAAGTGGGGTTACCACTTTTACATAATGCATTGATGTATTCACACCATTAGAGTTGCTCTGACTCAATTCTTAGAGTTAAGCTCCCCTAGATGTGAGATCCCCCCTTAGAGGGATGAACTAACCTTGGGTTTTGTCGATGATGACTTCATGTAGGTGTTGAAGATGTGGATGCTCAATGTTGATGTAGATCTTTTGGAGCAATCCTTTGGAGTGAGTTACACTTTCAATATACCTACATGGGTTAGTCCCACAAGGAACAAACAAGAATATCCATAGACATAGAGTGATGCACACACAAAATGATGTCCATGAAAACATTAGGTTACCTTGTCCCTTGCCTTACCAACATGAGGGTTTGTGACTCCTTGAACTAGTGCAATATGTGGAAGTTGATTGCACTTGTCCTTGCCATAATGATATGAGTGAAAAATGTTGGCGGAGTCACCCTCAAGAACTCTCTAGTTCTTCTTCTTCGGGATCCACATCATCTTGATGGGAATCCTTGGTGTAGTAGTTGTGCTTGGTGAAGTAGAACTTGACGTAGTCTTGGGAACCCACTTGACCAAGGCCTTAAGTGCTTCTTCAAATGCATCAATCTCCTCTTGAAGCTTGTCCTTGCCTTTGTTCTTGTGGTCTTGTGGTGGAAGATCATCTTGTGCTTGTGTTCCCTTGAAGGAAGTAGGATCATACTTCTCTTGTTGAGGAACAAACTTCGTCTTGGGGTATTGATCTTCTTCCCACTCAACTCCATTGGCATTGAACTTTCGTTCAAAACCAACACCTTGATTCTTCCGGTGCCTTCCTCGCTAGCGTACAATTTCCTCGAATTGCTTACTCCCAGCAAGGCTCTTGTATACACCTTTCTCTATAATTCCCCTCAATAAGCTATTTTCTTGCTCAAGTGTAACTTGGCTAAGAGAATCATTAGTGGAATCAAGAGAACTACTAGAAGCAACAATATTGGATTTAGCATTGTTATTGTTACTACTAGAGGAAGAATCTTTCTTGTTCTTGTTACTAGACTTGACTTGAGGCATGTAAGTAGATAAGAGTAAACGCTTCGCAATATAAGAAAAACTTTTCTTGCGGAGATCATCATTGATTGCTTTTAAGAACTCATGCTCTTGCTCAAGATTGAGCTTTTCAAAGCGTAACTTCTCATGAGCCCTTAAAAGTTCTCGATAATTTTCGAAGATAGTTTCATGAGCTAACTTAAGAGTGTTTAGTTCTTTAGTTAGAAGCTAAATCTTCTCCTTATCATTGTCATTCGTTTTATCTTGATTAGCATGATTAATTGACGTTTCATCATAGTATTCATCACTAGAGTTGTCAATAAGTAAATCATCATCACCTAGCAAGTCATCTTCATCACTATTGAAATCAACATACTCGGGATGAGTTACCTTAGGGCCCTTAGCCATGAAGCATCTTCCAATTCCTTCATTTGGTGATTCAAATATGTCGTAGGAGTTGGTTGACACAAGTGCTAGACCGGCAATACCTTCATCTTGAGTATGTTCGGAGTCGAAGTGATAGCTTCTCTCGGAGTGATGTTCAGAGTCAGAATCGGATACCCATTCACCAACATGAGCTTCATGTCTTTGTTTTGTGTAGCTCTTTGATGACTTGTCCTTCCTTTCCGAATCCTTGCTTCTCCGGGATGTTCTTCGTTCATAACGATCATCTCTACTCCTCCTCTCTCTTGGTGGTGATTCTTCTCTTCTACTTCTTCTTTTTGGAGAATCTTCTCTTCTTTTGTAGGGTGTCGTACACTCATTGGAATAGTGTCCGGGTCTCCCACAATTGTAGCAATTGCGCTCTCGACTGGAAAATCTTTTGTGATTGTAGGACCTTGACTTAGAGCTTCTTTCTTTCCTTCTACCCTTGTAGAATTTGTTGAAATTCTTCACCATTAAGCTCAATTCTTCATTGAAGGTTTGTTTCTCACTTGATGATGTGGGGGCTTCACATGAGGCTTTGTAAGCACCACTTGACTTGTTGTGAAGTTCCTCCTTATCCTTGAGTGACATCTCATGAGCAACAATTCTACCAATGACCTCCGTTGGCTTGAGATTCTTGTAATTGGGCATAATTTGAGTCAATGTGCACAGGGTATCATATTTTCCATCGCTCTTAGGATTATCTTGATGATGAATCTGTCGGTCATCTCTTCACTTCCTAAGCCGGCAATCTCATTTGTGATAAGAGCAAGCCTAGAGTACATTTCAGCGACACCTTCACCATCCTTCATTTTGAACTTGTCAAGCTGACTTTGGAGCACATCCAACTTGGATTCCTTGACGGAGTCGGTACCTTCATGCATATCAATTAAAGTGTCCCAAATTTTCTTTGCATTCTCAAGACGGCTGATTTTGTTGAATTCTTCGGGGCACAAGCCATTGAAGAGGATATCACAAGCTTGAGCGTTGTATTGCAGCATCTTCAATTCATCCGCACTAGCTTCACGGTTCGGCTCTCTCCCATCAAAGAATTCACCTTGCAAGCCAATACAAACAATAGCCCAAACGGCGGGGTTATGTCCGAGAATATGCATTTTCATCTTATGCTTCCAACTAGCAAAATTAGTGCCATCAAAGTAAGGACCTCTACGGTGATAATTTCCCTCGCTAGACGCCATACTCTCCTAGGTTGTGAAACCAAGGCCATGACCACCAAAAGCTATGGAAATCAAAGAAAATGGAGACCAAAGCTCTGATACCACTTGTAGGACCTTGAAGTATGTCTAGAGGGGGGGTGATTAGACTACTTGACCAATTAAAAACTTAACCTTTTCCCAGTTTTAGAGTTTGGCAAATTTTAGCAATCTTTGGACAAGTCAAGCAATTATCGCACAATTCAAGCAAGCATGCAAAGAGCATATAGGCAGCGGAAATTAAAGCATGCAACTTGCAAGAAAGTAAAGGGAAGGGTTTGGAGGATTCAAACGCAATTGGAGACACGGATGTTTTTGTCGTGGTTCCAATAGGTGGTGCTATCGTACATCCACGTTGATGGAGACTTCAACCCACGAAGGGTAATGGTTGCGCGAGTCCACGAAGGGCTCCACCCACGAAGGGTCCACGAAGAAGCAACCTTGCCTATCCCACCATCGCCGTCGCCCACGAAGGACTTGCCTCACTAGCGGTAGATCTTCACGAAGTAGGTGATCTCCCTGCCCTTACAAACTCCTTGGTTCAACTCCACAATCTTGTCGGAGGCTCCCAAGTGACACCTAGCCAATCTAGGTGACACCACTCTCCAAGAAGTAACAAATGGTGTGTTGATGATGAACTCCTTGCTCTTGTGCTTCAAATGATAGTCTCCCAAACACTCAACACTCTCTCATAGGATTTGGATCTGGTGGAAAGAAGATTTGAGTGGAAAGCAACTTCGGGAAGGCTAGAGATCAAGATTCATATGGTAGGAATGGAATATCTTGGCCTCAACACATGAGTAGGTGGTTCTCTCTCAGAACTGGTAAGTTGGAATTGTAGGTTTGTTCTGATGGCTCTCTCCATGAATGAAGAGGAGGTGGAGGGGTATATATAGCCTCCACACAATCTAACCGTTACACACAATTTACCAATCTCGGTGGGACCGAATCAACAAACTCGGTCAGACCGATTTAGTAAACCTAGTGACCGTTAGGATTTTCGGTGGGACTGACATGCAACTCGATAGGACCGATATGGTTAGGGTTAGGGCATAACGTAATCTTGGTGAGACCGATTACACAAACTCGGTGAGACCGGTTTTGGTAATTAGCTAACCAGAGAGTTGGTTAGGTAAACTCGGTGGGACCGATTCGCTCTTTTCGGTGAGACCGAAATGTTACGAAAGGGAAACAGAGAGTTTACATTGCAATCTTGGTGGGACCGATCGCTCACTTCGGTTAGACCAAAACGTTACGAAGGGAAACAGAGAGATTACAATCCCATCTCGGTGAGACCGAGATCCCTATTGGTGAGACCGATTTGCCTAGGGTTTGTGGCAGTGGCTATGACATTTGAACTCGGTGGCGCCGGATAGAAAGAATTGGTGTGACCGATTTTGACTTTAGGTTTAGGTCATATGAGTATGTGAGAAAGTAGTTGAGGGTATTTGGAGCATATCACTAAGCACATGAAGCAAGAGGCTCATTAAGCAACACCTCATCCCTCCTTGATAGTATTGGCTTTTCCTATAGACTCAATGTGATCTTGGATCACTAAAATGTAAAATGAAGAGTCTTGAGCTTTTGAGCTTGAGCCAATCCTTTGTCCTTGATATTTTGAGGGATCCACTTTCATCATCCATGCCATGCCATTCATTGAGCTTTCCTGAAATATTTGACTTGGAATAGCATTAGCTCAATGAGCTATATGTTGTTATGAATTACCAAAACCACCTAGGGATAGTTGCACTTTCATCGGTGGTATTGTTGGATGAAGCGGCCCGGACCGACATTACGCGTACGCTTACGCGAGACTGGTTCTACCGACGTGCTTTGCACACAGGTGGCTGGCGGGTGTCAGTTTCTCCAGCTTTAGTTGAACCGAGTGTGGCTATGCCCGGTCCTTGCGAAGGTTAAAACAACACTAACTTGACGAACTATCGTTGTGGTTTTGATGCGTAGGTAAGAACGGTTCTTACTCAGCCCGTAGCAGCCACGTAAAATTTGCAACAACAAAGTAGAGGATGTCTAACTTGTTTTTGCAGGGCATGTTGTGATGTGATATGGTCAAGACGTGATGCTATATTTTATTGTATGAGATGATCATGTTTTGCAACCGAGTTATCGGCAACTGGCAGGAGCCATATGGTTGTCTCTTTATTGTATGAAACGCAAGCACCCTGTAATTGCTTTACTTTATCACTAAGAGGTAGCGATAGTCGTAGAAGCAATAGATGGCGAAATGACAACAATGCTACGATGGAGATCAAGGTGTTGCGCCGGTGACGATGGTGATCACGACGGTGCTTCAGAGATGGAGATAACAAGCACAAGATGATGATGGCCATATCATATCACTTATATTGATTGCATGTGATGTTTATCCTTTATGCATCTTATCTTGCTTTGATTGACGGTAGCATTTTAAGATGATCTCTCACTAATTATCAAGAAGTGTTCTTCCTGAGTATGCACCGTTGTGAAAGTTCTTTGTGCTGAGACACCACGTGATGATCGGGTGTGATAGGCTCTACGTTCAAATACAATGGGTGCAAAACAGTTGCATACGCGGAATACTCAGGTTAAACTTGAGGAGCCTAGCATATACATATATGGCCTCCGAACACGGAGACCGAAAGGTCGAACGTGAATCATATAGTAGATATGATCAACATAGTGATGTTCACCATTGAAAACTACTCCATCTCACGTGATGATCGGACATGGTTTAGTTGATTTGGATCACGTGATCGCTTAGATGACTAGAGGGATGTCTATCTAAGTGGGAGTTCTTAAAGTAATATGATTAATTGAACTTTAATTTATCATGAACTTAGTCCTGGTAGTATTTTGCAAATTATGTTGTAGATCAATAGCTCGCGTTGTTGCTTCCCTATGTTTTTGCTTCCCTATGTTTTTATATGTGTTCCTAGAGAAAACTATGTTGAAAGATGATAGTAGCAATGATGCGGACTTGGTCCGTGATTTGAGGTTTATCCTCATTGCTGCACAGAAGAATTATGTCCTTGATGCACCGCTAGGTGACAGACCTATTGCAGGAGCAGATGCAGACGTTATGAACGTTTGGCTAGCTCAATATGATGACTACTTGATAGTTTTGTGCACCATGCTTTATGGCTTAGAACCGGGACTACAAAAACATTTTTGAAACATCACGGAACATATGAGATGTTCCATTAGATGAAATTGATATTTCAGACTCATGCCCGTGTCAAGAGGTATGAGACCTCTGACAAATACTTCGCCTAAAAGATGGAGGAGAATTGCTCAACTAGTGAGCAAGTAATTAGATTGTCTGAGTACTACAATCGCTTGAATCAAGTGGGAGTTAATCTTCCAAATAAGATAGTGATTGGCAGAGTTCTCTAGTCACCATCACCAAGTTACTGGAACTTCGTGATGAACTATAATGCAAGGGATGACAAAAACGATTATTGAGCTCTTCGTGATGCTGAAATCGATGAAGGTAGAAATCAAGAAAGAGCATCAAGTGTTGATGATTGACAAGACCACTAGTTTCAAGAAAAGGGCAAAGGGAAAGAAAGGGAACTTCAAGTAGAATGACAAGCAAGTTGTCACTCCCGTGAAGAAGCCCAAAGCTGGACCAAAGCCTGAAACTAAGTGATTATACTGCAAAGGAAATGGTCACTAGAAGCAAAAATGCCCTGAATATTTGGTGGACAAGAAGGATGGCAAAATAAACAAGGGTATATTTGATATACAGGTTATTGATGTGTACCTTACTAGTGTTTATAGTAGCCCCTGAGTATTTGATACTTGTTCGGTTGCTAATATTAGTAACTCGAAAAGGGGGTTACAGAATAAACAGAAACTAGTTGAGGGTGAAGTGACGATGTGTGTTGGAAGTGGTTCCAAGATTGATATGATCAGCATCGTACACTCCCTATACTTTCAAGATTAGTGTAGAACCTAAATAAATGTGGTCATATCGGTGTAAAGCGCATGAAGAAACTCCATAAAAGATGGATTTTTGGAATCACTTGGTTATGAATCATTTGATGCTTGCGAAACCATGCCTTATGGGCAAGATGACTAAAACTCCGTTCTCCGGAACAATGGAACGAGCTACTGACTTGTTGGAAATAATACATACCGATGTATGTGGTCCAATGAGTGTTGATGCTCGTGGCTGGTATAGTTATTTTCTGACCTTCACAAGATGATTTGAACAGATATGAGTATATCTACTTAATGAAACACAAGTGTGAAACATTTGAAATGTTCAAAGAAATTCAGAGTGAAGTGAAGAATCATCGTAACAAGAAAATAAAGTTTCTACGATCTGATCGTGGAGAAGAATATTTGAGTTACAAGTTTGGCCTTCATATAAAACAATGTGGAATAGTTTCACAGCTCACGCCACATGGAACACCACAGCGTTATGGTGTGTCCGAACGCCCTAACCGCACTTTATTGGATATGGTGCGATCTATGATGTCTCTTATCGATTTACCACTATCGTTATGAGGTTATGCATTAGAGACAACTGCATTCACTTTAAATAGGGCACCATCAAAATCCATTCAGACGACGCCTTATAAACTGTGGTTTGGCAAGAAACCAAAGTTGTCGTTTCTTAAAGTTTGGGGTTGTGATGATTATGTGAAAAAGTTTCAACCTGATAAGCTCGAACCCAAATCGGAGAAGTGCGTCTTCTTAGAATACCCAAAGGTAACTATTGGGTACACCTTCTATCACAGATCCGAAGGCAAGTTATTCATTGCTAAGATGGATCCTTTCTAGAGAAGGAGTTTCTCTCGAAAGAAGTGAGTGGGAGGAAAGTAGAGCTTGATAAGGTAATTGTACCTTCTCCCGAATTGGAAAGTAGTTAATCATAGAAATCAGTTCCAGTGATTCCTACACCAATTAGTGAGGAAGCTAATGATGATGATCATGAAACTTCAGATCAAGTTGCTACCAAAATTTGTATATGTTCCAGATTAAGATTCGCACCAGAGTGGTACAGTAATCCTATTCTAAAGTCATGTTACTAGACCATGATGAACCTACGAACTATGAGGAAGCAATGATGAGCCCAGATTCCGTGAAATAGCTTGAGGCCATGAAATCTGAGATGGGATCCATGTATGAGAACAACGCATGGACTTTGGTAGAATTGCCCGATGATCGGCAAGCCATAGAAAATAAATGGATCTTCAAGAGGAAGACAGACGCTGATAGTAGTGTTACTATCTACAAAGCTCAACTTGTCACAAAAAGTTTTTTTTGACAAGTTCAAGGTGTTGAATACGATGAGATTTTCTCACTCGTATCGATGCTTAAGTCTGTCCGAATCATGTTAGAAATTGCCGCATTTTATGATTATGAAATATGGCAAATGGATGTAAAAATTGCATTCCTGAATGGATTTCTAGAAGAGTTCTATATGATGCAACCAGAAGGTTTTGTCGATCCAAAAGGTGCTAACAAAATGTGGAAGCTCCAGCGATCCATCAATGGACTGGTGCAAGCATCTCGAAGTTGGAATATACGCTTTGATGAATTGATCAAAGCATATGGTTTTATATAGACTTTTGGAAAGGCCTGTATTTACAAGAAAGTGAGTGGGAGCTCTATAGCATTTCTGATATTATATGTGGACGACATATTGTTGATTGGAAATAATATAGAATTTCTGGATAGCATAAAAGGATACTTGAATAAAAGTTTTTCAATGAAAGACCTCGGTGTAGCTGCTTACACATTGAGCATCAAGATATATATAGATAGATCAAGACACTTGATAAGATTTTTCAATGAGTACATACCTTGATAAGATTTTGAAGTAGTTCAAAAATGGAACAGTCAAAGAAGGAGTTCTTGCCTGTGTTGCAAGGTGTAAAGTTGAGTAAGACTCAAAACCCGACCATGGCAGAAAATAGAAAGAGAATGAAAAGTCATTCCCTATGCCTCAGTCATAGGTTCTATAAAGTATGCTATGTTGTGAACCAGACCTATTGTATACCTTACTCTGAGTTTGGCAAAGGAATACAATTTTGATCTAATAGTAGATCACTCGATAACGGTCAAGAATATCCTTAGTGAGGACTAAGGAGATGTTTCTCGATTATGGAGGTGATAAAAGAGTTCGTCGTAAAAGTTACGTCGGTGCAAACTTTTACACTGATCCAGATGACTCTAAGTCTCAATCTGGATACATATTGAAAGTGGGAGCAATTAGCTAAAGTAGCTCCGTGCAAAGCATTGAAGACATAGAATATTTGCAAAATATATACGGCTCTGTATTTGACAGACCCGTTGACTAAACTTCTCTCACGAGCAAAACATGATCATACCTTAGTACTCTTTGGTTGTTAATCACATAGCAATATGAACTAGATTATTGACTCTAGTAAACCCTTGGTGTTTATCACATGACGATGTGAACTATGGGTATTAATCACATACATATGTGAATATTGGTGTTAAATCACATGGTGATGTGAACTAGATTATTGACTCTAGTGCAAGTGAGAGACTGAAGGAAATATGCCCTAGAGGCAATAATAAAGTTATTATTTATTTCCTTACATCATGATAAATGTTTATTATTCATGCTAGAATTGTATTAACCAGAAACATGATACATGAGCGAATACATAGACAAACTGAGTGTCACTAGTATGCCTCTACTTGACTAGCTCGTTTATCAAAGATGTTTATGTTTCCTAGCCATGGACAAAAGAGTTGTCATTTTATTAACGGGATCACATCATTAGGATAATGATGTGATTAACTTGACCCATTCCGTTAGCTTAGCACTTGATCGTTTAGTATGTTGCTACTGCTTTCTTCATGAGTTATACATGTTCCTATGATTATGAGATTATGCAACTCCCGTTTACCGGAGGAACACTTTGTGTGCTACCAAACGTCACAATGTAACTGGGTGATTATAAAGGTGCTCTATAGGTGTCTCCGAAGGTACTTGTTGAGTTGGCGTATTTTGAGATTAGGATTTGTCACTCCGATTGTCGGAGAGGTATCTCTGGGCCCTCTCGGTAATGTACATCACTATAAGCCTTGCAAGCAATGTGACTAATGAGTTAGTTGCGAGATGATGTATTACGGAACGAGTAATGAGACTTGCTGGTAACGAGATTGAACTAGGTATTGGATACCGACGATCAAATCTCGGGCAAGTAACATACCAATGACAAAGGGAACAACGTATGTTTTTATGCAGTTTGACCGATAAAGATCTTCCTAGAATATGTAGGAGCCAATATGAGCATCCAGGTTCCGCTATTGGTTATTGACCGAAAATGTGTCTCGGTCATGTCTACATAGTTCTCGAACCCGTAGGGTCCGCATGCTTAAGGTTTCGATGACAGTTATATTATGAGTTTATGTGTTTTGATGTACCGAAGGAGTTTGGAGTCCCGGATGAGATCGCGGACATGACGAGAAGTCTCAAAATGGTCGAGATGTAAAGATCGATATATTGGACGACTATATTCGGACTTCGGAAAGGTTCCGAGTGATTCGGGTATTTTTCGGAGTACCGGAGAGTTATGGGAATTCGCCGGGGAGTATATGGGCCTTATTGGGCCATACGGGAATAGAGGAGAGAGGCCGAAAGGAAGGAGGCGCGCAGCCCCCCTCTGGTCCGAATTGGACAAGGGGTGCAGCCCCCTTTTTCTTCCTCCTCTCCCCCTCTTTCCTTCTCTCCTACTTCAACAAGGGAAGGATGAGTCCTACTCCCGGTGGGAGTAGGACTCCCCCCTTGGCACGCCCTCCTCCTTGGCCGGCCGCCTCCCCCCTTGCTCCTTTATATACGGGGGCAAGGGGGAACCCCATGGACACAACAATTGATCTCTTCATCTCTTAGCCGTGTGCGGTACCCCCCTCCACCATAGTCCTCCTCGATAACATTGTAACGGTGCTTAGGCGAAGCCCTGCGACGGTAGAACATCAAGATCGTCACCACGCCGTCGTGCTAACGGAACTCTCCCTCGACACTCGGCTGGATCGGAGTTCGAGGGACGTCATCGAGCTGAACGTGTGCTAGAACTCGGAGGTGTCGTAGTTTCGGTTCTTGATCGGTCGGGCCGTGAAGACGTACGACTACATCAACTGCATTGTTCTAACGCTTCCGCTTTCGGTCTACGAGGGTACGTAGACAACACTCTCCCCTCTTGTTGCTATGCATCACCATGATCTTGCGTGTGCGTAGGAAATGTTTTGAAATTACTACGTTCCCCAACACACATGATTGAAGTGTCATTGAGATTCTTGTCATAAATTTCTCTTGGTGTGGGATTCTTTGGATCAACCACATGGTAACCATACCCTAAGATCTCCAGCATCTCATCGTTTCCATATCGAAGATGATCCTGCATAGCAACTCTCCACAAGGAAAAATCAGAAGTGGCATTAAGTAAAGGAGGTTTGCCTTGAGGATTATATCTTGGTTTCTCAACCTAAGGTCTTGCATAAAGCCAAGGAACACTAGAGTGTTCATTGCTAGGAGGTTGTTGGCCAAGTGACGAAGCAGGCATAGTTGGTCTCGAAGCCGCACCATCGGAGAGTGGTGCAAGCACCGTGGACAACGTGGCTAATCTCATTTGGACCAAGGCCTCAAGAGAAGCATCATGCTCCTCTTTTTCCTTAGCAAGGGCCCGTTCCAGATCCTCAGACGTAAAGGACTTGACTTCAGAAGAAGCCTCGGCTTTATCCCTTGGATCTGCAACCAGGGGAGTCCCATCGGGGTTCATCTTGCTCTAGGGCGGTTAAGCCACAATAATAGAGCACGACACTCTGATACCTAGAGGGGGTGAATAGGTACAATTACAAATTTTAATTATTACTTAGCAATTTTAGGCAATAATGCGGAATATGAAGGTGAGCCTAACAATTGCAAGTGAGTACTACGTACTAAGCAAGTAACACGACCATGTAAGTAAGCAAGCACAATATGATATAAGTAAGTGCAAAGAGACAAGTAACCACAAGTAGAAAGTTTGGGTTAGGAATAACCGCAACTCCGGGAGACGAGGATGTATGTCGATGTTCACTTCCTTGGAGGGAAGCTAGTCACCAGTAGAGAGGTGGATGTTACCACGAAGGCACACCAACGCCACGGAAGCTCACCCTATTCTCCATTTGAGACAACCCTACAGAGGCGTTTCTCAACCACTAGTGGTAGACCTTGGGGTGGTCTCCAAACCCTCACAAACTTTTTCGGGGGTAATCACAAAGGTTGATTCCTCTCTGAAAGACTCCTACCGCCTAGGAGTCTCCAACCTCCAAGAGTAATAAGAACGTAGGGGAAAAGCTCAAGACTTGCTCAAATCACAAATTCCTTTGGTGCAAAGAAGAGGAAGGAGTGGATCTATCACTTGATCGGAGAACTTCTCTCAAATGTTCCTAAATCACTTGGGGATCTAGGATTTGATGTAGGGGATTGAGAGAGAAAATGAAAGGTTTTCTTGGCAAGCTCAAAGTGAATGGTCAACCTCATCCCGTGGAAGGGAGAAGTATATATATAGTTGGTGTGGGAAAGTGACCGTTTGGGCCACTTAAGTGCACAGGAGGGGTCGGATGTCCGGACAACACCGGACATCCGGTGGAACAAATAAGTCCGGACGTCCGACAGTTATCGGTCGTCCGGACGCTGGGAACACATAAGCCACGAATCTGTACACGGGACACGGACGTCTAAGATGTGCCGGTCGTCCGGAGCCCGGACGTCCGGAGAGGCCCGGAAATCCGTAAATATGGTTCTGTGGTGGAAATGTCGGACGTGCGAGACGTGTCGGTCGTCCGGAGGTCGGACGTTCGGAGTGTTTCGGAAATCCATGAATATCTTTCTGTAAGAGAAACACCGGACGACCGGAGAGAGCTGGACGTCTGGACAGCCGAGAGGGACCGGACGTCCGTAGAGTACCGAACGACCGGAGAGAAAAACTAGAGTTGTGGGTTTGAGAAAATCTTTCACTAGATCCAACGATCCCCTCTTAATAGTGCGGGATCCCTATACTCAAGAACAAAATGTAAACAAAGCCAAGGCTAATGTCTTGTATCTCCAATCTTGAGTTATATGCATTTGTCCCTAGTCATGATCCACACACGGCCTTTGAGACATAATCTTGAGATATACTTGATAAACATGATTAGTCCCAACATACATGTTATCATCAACATCAAAATATGATTAAGGGCATGATTGCACTTTTAGGTGGCTACAACCGGTACTAAAGCCCCCCCCCCTTTAGTACCGGTTGTAGCACGACTCGGTAGTAAAGGGGGTGCGCTCGCTCTAGGCGGTGCGAAATTTTAGTCCCACCTCGCAAGTCGAGGAGCGCCGATGCCAGTTTATAAGCCCAGGCGCGGGAAATGCATTGAGCTCCTCTCCAATGCAGGCCTTCTCGGCGTACCTCTTCTACTCTTCTGTGTTGGGCCTACTGGGCTAGCGGGCCTGCGTCCTGGCCTAACTACAGGTTGGGTTTCTAGTTGTATGCAGGTCGTTGTGGCCCAGTAGGTGGGCTTTTTTATTTTGTTTTTGTCTCAACAAAAATTTAGTTTTTTTATTTTCTACATTATTTATTTTCATTTATTTAATTCTGAATGTTTTTTCTTTAGGTACAAAAAATTACAAACTTTCTCTTAGTGCGAGTAGTTTTCAAATTTGAATACTTTATTTTTTTTAATTTAGTTTTTGTCTCAAGAAAAACTTAGTTTTTTTATTTTCTAGTTTTTTATTTTCATTTATTTATTTATGAATATTTAAATCTATAGTTACAAAAAATTACAAACTTTCTGTTAGTGGGAGTAGTTTTCAAATTTGAATAGTTTAAATTTGAATTATTTGACGAACTAATTTGTAGACGAAGTGCATCCAGTTTTTGCACATAAAATTTCTTCGCGTTTCAAATACCAAAACACATAAGTACCCGAACTATTACAAAGATTCCCTTCAGTTTGTTCGAAGCGGCATTTTCCAGATATATAAGTCTGGAAAGTCACTACAGAAGAAAGTGATGACGGTGAAACCTGCCTGTGTGGGATCTTTGGGTGTGACACTTTTTCTTCACGTGTGCCCCTTGGCGCCGTAACCATGGACAATCTTCATCATTTAACTGGATGCTCGGATCAATATTCACTGTGAATGGAGCAATTTCAAACTTTTCATAATCTTCTGACATGTCTGTCTTGTCATTCACTCCCACGATGTTTCTTTTCCCTGAAAGAACTATGTGGCGCTTTGGCTCATCGTATGATCCATTCACTTCCTTATCTTTTCTTTTTCTCGGCCTGGTAGACATGTCTTTCACATAGAAAACCTGCGCCACACCATTGGCTAGGACGAATGGTCCGTCTGCATACGCAAGATTGTTGAGATCCACTGTTGTCATTCTGTCGTGCGGGTCTTCCGTTACCCCGCCTCGTGCCATATTGACCCATTTGCACCGAAACAAAGGGATATTCAAACCACCTCCATAGTTAAGTTCCCATATGTCCTCTATGTAACCATAATATGTTTCCTTTCCCGTGTTGGTTGTTGCATCAAAGCGGACACCAGTGTTTTGGTTGGTGCTCTTCGTATCTTGGGCGATCGTGTAAAATGTATTCCCATTTATCTCGTACCCTTTGAAAGTCAATATATTTGAAGATGATAATTGGGACAGCAAGTACATGTCATCTTCAATATCACCATCATGCATGGCACGTGTCTGCAACCATCCGGCGAAAGTCCTCGTTTGTTCACGTGTAATCCAGTCGTCATACTGCTCCGGGTGTTTGGAGTGTAGAAAATTCTTGTGTTCCTCCATATATGGAGCCACCAAGGCGGAATTCTGTAGAACTGTGTAGTGTGCATCAGTGAGAGAATGCCCATCCATACATATTATTTGATCCCCTCCTAGCATGCCTTTTCCATCCAGTCTGCCCTTATGCCGTGATTCAGGAACACCAATCGACTTAAGGTCAGGAATAAAGTCAATACAAAACTCAATGACCTCCTTGAGGGAGTCCTGGATAAGGGGGTATCCGGACAGCCGGACTATATACATCGTCCGGACTATAGAAGCGTCAAGATACAAGACTCAAGACTTCGGCTCGTGTCCGAATGGGACTCTCCTTTGCGTGGAAGACAAGCTTGGCGATCCGGATATTATGTTTCCTTCCTTGTAAACCGACTCCATGTAAACCCTAGCTCTCCGGTGTCTATATAAACCGGAGAGCATGGCCCTTAGAAGGCCGATCACAATTACAATCATACCATCATAGGAAGCTCTTAGGGTTTAGCCTCTACGATCTCGTGGTAGATCTACTCTTGTATTCCACATATCTTCACTATTAATCAAGCAGGAAGTAGGGTTTTACCTCCATCGAGAGGGCCCGAATCTAGGTAAACATTGTGTCCCTTGCTTCCTGTTACCAACAGCCTAAGACGCACAGATCAGGACCCCCTACCCGAGATCCGCCGGTTTTGACACCGACATTGGTGCTTGCATTGAGAGTTCCTCTGTGTTGTCGCTTCGAGGCTTGATGGCGTCTTCAATCGTCAACAACACGGTCCATGGTGAGACTTTTCTCCCCGGACAGATCTTTGTGTTCGGCGGCTTCGCACTGCGGGCCAATTCGCTTGGCCGGTTGGAGCAGATCGACAGCTTCGCCCCTGGCCACCAGATCAGGTTCGGAAACTTGAACTACACGGTGGATATCCGCGGAAACTTGATCTTTGATGGATTCGAGCCTGCGCTAGGAGCGCCGGACAGCCACGACGAGCACGGCCTAGACCTGTTGTCGGACAGTGCCCGAGACATCATCCCCGAAGTAGCCTTGGATCTAAATCCAGGGCAGGTTGCGTTGCCTATGGACGGAGGGCTAGACCCCGCTCCGCAGGCCGCACACTTATCGGCGGTGCAGCCGAACACGGGTCCCACCACTGTGGAGCCCTGTAATCTCGGACCCCCGGACTCAAATCCGGTTTTTGGTCTTGGTCCGCTCACTCTCGAGCCAGCCGAGCCAGGTTGGGCTTCGGTAATGGAGTTTACCGCTGCGGACATCTTTCAGCACTCACCCTTTGGCGACATGCTGAACTCATTGAAGTCTCTCTCTTTGTCAGGAGACTCTGGGCCGAACTATGTCTGGTTGGAGTGGGAAGCAGGCGACGAAGGAATTCGCTGCCCACCCACCACCCACTTTGTCGCCACGATCGATGATTTAACCGACGTGCTCGACTTTGACTTCGAAGACATCGACAGTATGGACGACGATGCGGGAGACATACAGGAGCCACCGCTCACAGGGCGGTGGTCAGCCACCTCTTCATACGATATATATATATGGTGGACACTCCGAAAGAAACGAATGGCGACGAGGCAATGGGGGATAACCCCTCCAAGAAGAAAGCAAAGCATGGGTGTCACCAGCGCCGCTCCAAGCCCCGCCAAGGCAATACCGGCACCGGAGATGATAATAATCCGGACGGTGCCGATGATGAATACAACCCCAAACGGCCCACCTTCGAGCAGGCCGAACAGGAAGACGGGCATAACAGCCCAGATGAACAGGCGACAGACGGGTATCCGGAGGAGGACAACTATATGCCCCTTGCCTCGGCGACAATGAGTTCGGCATACCCGAAGACCCCGCAGAGCAGGAGCGCTTCAAGCGCCGGCTTATTGCCACTGCGAGAAGCCTGAAGAAGAAGCAGCAGCAGCTCCAAGCTGATCAAGATCTGCTCACAGACAGATGGACAGAAGTCCTGGCAGCCAAGGAATACGGACTCGAGCACCCCACGGCTGACCGACCGCCTCGAGGTCGGGACAACATGGCATATCAGCCGAAATACCAGCCCGTACCCCCGCGCCGGTTTGCTACGGCCCGGGGCAATACTCAAGACCTGCACGATAAATTGGATAACGCCGCAGGACAACCAAGATCGATCTACGGATCATGGGGGCGCGCCGAAGCACATGACGATGACCGTCATACCGGAGACACTAACAGCAAATCCGACCGGGCCGAATACAACCAGTCAGACGCAGCCGGACTGCGCCGTGACATAGCCCGACATAGAGGCGCCGCACACCCCCTATGCTTCACTGATGAAGTGATGGATCACGAATTCCCATAAGGGTTTAAACCCGTAAACATCGAATCATACGATGGCACCACAGACCTCGCGGTATGGATCGAGGATTTCCTTCTCCACATTCACATTGCCCGCGGAGATGATCTACATGCCATCAAGTATCTTCCCTTAAGCTCAAAGGACCTGCCCGGCACTGGCTAAACAGCCTGCCCGCAAATTCCATTGGCAGTTGGGAAAACCTGGAAGACGCATTCCTTGACAACTTCTAGGGCACATATGTGCGACCTCCGGATGTCGATGACTTGAGCCACATAACTCAACAGCCTGGAGAATCAGCCAGGAAATTCTGGACTCAGTTCCTAACTAAAAAGAACCAAATAGTCGACTGTCCGGACGCCGAAACCCTGGCGGCTTTCAAGCATAATATCCGTGATGAGTGGCTCGCCATACACCTCGGCTTGGAGAAACCCAAGTCCATGGCAGCTCTTACGACACTAATGACCCACTTTTGCGCGGGCGAGGACAGCTGGTTGGCTCGCAGTAGCACTACGCCATATTCTGGAACTTCAGATGTCTGGGACAATAATGGTAAGCCACGGCGCAACAAACACAAGCGATGGAACAACAGAGACAGCACGGAGGATACGGCGGTCAATGCCGGATTCAGCGGATCGAAATCAGGTCATCGGAAGAAGCCATTCAAGCGCAACAATCAAGGACCGTCCAGTCTGGACCGTATACTGGAGCGCTTGTAAGAAATTCATGGCACCTCGGACAAGCCAGCCAACCACACCAACAGAGAATGCTGGGTCTTTAAACAGGCCGGCAAAATAAACGCCGAAAACAAGGACAAGGGGCTGCACAGCGACGACGATGATGACCCCTAGCGTCCGAACATGGGGGGCCAGAAGAAATCCCCCCCCCCCCCAGGTGAAAACGGTCAACATGATCTACGCCACCCACATCCCCAAGCGGGAACGGAAGCGAGCACTGCGGGAGTATATGCGATGGAGCCAGTCGTCCCCAAATTCAACCAATGGTCAGCTTGTCCGATCACCTTTGATCATAGGGATCATCCGACTAGCATCCGTCACGGCGGCTCAGCCGCATTGGTTTTACACCCAATTATAGACGGATTTCACCTCACAAGAGTCCTTATGGACTGAGGCAGCAGCCTGAACCTGCTTTATCAGGACACAGTGCGGAAGATGGGCATCGATCCTTCAAGGATCAAGCCTACCAAAACCACCTTTAAAGGTGTCATTCCTGGAGTAGAGGCCCGTTGCACGGGCTCTATAACATTTGAAGTGGTCTTCGGATCTCCGGATAATTTCCGAAGTGAAGAGCTAATCTTCGATATCGTCCCTTTCCGTAGTGGTTACCATGCCCTGCTCGGACGAACCGCATTTGCTAGATTCAATGCGGTACCACACTATGCATACCTCAAGCTCAAGATGCCAGGGCCGCGCGGGGTCATAACAGTTAACGGGAATATGGACCGCTCTCTCCGTACAGAAGAACATACTGCGGCCCTTGCGGCAGAAGTACAATGCGGCCTCCTCCGGCAAACCACCAATCCGGCGACGAGATTTTCAAGCTCCGTCAAGCGAGGGCGGAACACCCCGCAGCAAGATCAGCAGGCACGACAAGAGCAGGACTAGCAGTCCGGCCTCCGCTCAAATCCCATCAAAGCAGCATTCGTGCCACGCGTACACAATTACACACTCAAAATACCATGGGCACAGGCGGAGGCGTATCAGGGGCTCAGTCAACAGTACGGTATCACTTCATAACCTTTCCATTCACCTTTAAGGACATTGCTTTAGTGCAGCTTCTCCAGAATAGCCGGATTGTCGGACTTACATAGAGAGGAAACGCATGAGGCAACAGGCTTTGGGCACAGCAGGAAACACCCAGGTGGAATCTATTTACGATCATTATTCCTGCTTTATCTATCTGTACGTAGCCTGCCCCTGGATAGGATATGTCAAATCATCCTATTTTGTCTCCGCTTAATGCATACATTGTAAACATACGCTTAAACGTACTATTTATCAATGGAAGACCACATATAGCGTCAGCTTACTTATATTTAGCATTTTTTATAAATGTCTATTTCATTTTGCATCCGTACACTTTGGTACGTGTAGTTTGCCAGGGGCTTCTTATGGTACCCCATAATACGGCAAGTCAAGTCTGAACACTTTCAACAGTGCGGCATCCCGAACTTATAGCATTATATGCATCAGCTCCGAATCATGCCTTGGCTTACGGTTGAGATAGCCCGGCTCCCTTGCTTTGGTGCCTTACGTTCCGTTAATTCGGCTAAGGTACCGTAGGGAGAACTATTGCGATTGTGCCCTGGTTCTGCCGGACGAGCACCTCAGTAGAGAAAGCGCAAAACTGTTCGACATGATGTGGCGAGAGACTGGTCGCTGTTCGAGAGGTCTTAAAATCCTTAAAGATTTTTCCTCTTTAGGCGTTAATTCGGCTTTGTCCGATATAGGCGTGTATAGCGCCCCAATTCGGCCTTCCGGATTCTAGGGGGTTCGCCAAAATTTAAAATCATAGACTTCTATGGCTAAGTGAAGGTTATAAAGCCGTATAGTCTGATTGCCTGGTTTGATGCGCTGGACACCTCCTTAAGGGACCAAACATTTGGATAAAGAGTGTCCGGGTTTTCCACGAACACCCCAGTACTAGTTACATGGGGGCAGAAGCCGACGACTGGCCTACTTTCAGAATTTGATAAACAGCCGCACAGAAGGTAATATTTTAAATTACAAAAGCGCTACATAGCGCAAGTAACTTTATCTTTAAATTACAAACATGACAGAAGTGAATTCATTCAAAAATTATGTCTTTTCTACATTCATCGGCCACGAGGCAAGCACCCTTCATAACGCCATCATAATACTTCTCGGGGATGCGATGTGGCTTGCCCTCCAGCGGCCCGTCCTTCACTAGCTTCTCCGCATCCAGCTTGCCCCCATGCACCTTGGCGCGGGCAAGGGCCCGGCAGGCACCCTCAATGCAAACGGATCGCTTGATGACTTCCAGTCACGGACAGGAATCCACCATCTGCTTGATCAGGCCGAAGTAGCTGATGGGCAGAAGCTCGCCAAGCCATATCCGGACTATGAGATCTTTCATAGCCACTTCGGCCGCCTTGTGGAGTTCGACCAACTGCTTCAGTTGGTCACTCAGAGGCGTTGCATGCTCAGCCCCAGCATACTGGGACCAGAACAACTTCTCCGTCGAGCTCCCCTCCTGGGCACGGTAGAACTCTGTGGCATCTGATACACTGCGTGGCAGGTCCGTGAATGCCCCTGGAGAGCTCCAGATTCGAGTAAGTAAAAGAAACGCCTCCTCCACATGTTTGCTTTGCATAAAAAATTTCTTACCCGCCGCTATTTTCTTGGCCTCCTGGATCTCTTGCTGAGCCCTCTCAGCTTCAGCCTTGGCGTCTTTTGTATTTGTAAGGGCCTTCGCAAGCTCGGCCTCCTTTGCTTTAAGCTCCCTCTCCGCGGACTCGAGCTTCTTGCCGAGCTCCTGGAGCTGTTCCTGCACCTCGCCCACTCGGGCCTCTTGCTTTTTGCGCTCCTTGAGTTCCAAGGCCGCTTTGTGTTCGGCCTCAAACAGCGCCTTCTTGAGAGACGCCACTTCGGTGGAGGCCTCTGTTACCACATCACGACGTCTCGTCGTTAGCATAATCAAATTTTATTTACTATTTATTATATGAGAAAGGGGAATCATTCACCTTTGTTCTCTTCGAGCTGCCTCCTCGCACGGCCGAGCTCTCCCTGTGCCTGCTCTAAATCCTGCGTCAGGCCGGCGATTTTGGTCGTGCGAGAAGCAGCGGCTAGCAACACAGCCTGTTTATTTACATTCAACACTTATTGTAAGACTCCTGCGGATTATAATTGACCCTCCGTTTGGTTTTTCTTTCCGAACACCAAATAGAGTATCAGGGGCTACTACCTATCGGGTGGTGATTTTACACATTTTTACTGCTTACCTCAAAGCCTGTTAGGAGGCTGGTGCAGGCTTCGGTTAGTCCACTCTTGGCGGATGAAACCTTCTGAAGCACCGCACTCATGAGAGTACGGTGCTCTTCATCCAGGGAAGCGCCTCGAAGCGCTTCCAGCAGACAATCCGGCGCCTGGGGCGCAACGGAAGTCCTTGATACGGACGGCCCTCCCTCCATAACGAGGGGCTGCCCGCCTAAGTCCAGAACCACTAAAGGCTCCGGAACAGTGTTCGGCTGAGAGCCCGGCTTGCCGTGGCTCTCATCGACACGATCCACGGGGACCTTGAATCCCGCGGGTCCGACGCCTGGGACGCCGCCTTGAGGCACCTCCAGGGCCACCTCCGCCATCGTCGGGAGCCTTCGGGACAACACCTCAATGTCGTCCGCAGGACGAGGAGACGTGGCCGTCGGGAGTGAGTTCATTGCTGACTCACTCAAGGACCCGTCCGAAGACGACACTCCCGGATGGGCCCTGGCCGGACTGTATACAAGTTCAGCATTATAAACAAAATTATGAAGCGAAAATTACGATTGAGTGCGGATACTTACGACCGCACAAGGGGCTTCTTCCTGGGCAGCCACCCTTCCTTGTTATCGGCGGCGGTGGCGGAGTAGTTCGGAAGGGATGCTTTTCCCTTCTTGGAAGTCCCAGTCTCCCCCACTGGGGCGGCCTTCCTCTTATTCCCTCCCCCGACACGGGGAGGTGGTGTTTCTCCTTGTTCCTCCCCCCCTCCACGGGAGGAATCCGCCTCGTCGTCATCAGACGACAAGGGTATGACGGCCTGACGCCAGGGGCCTCTCCTGGCCCCCTGATTCACCTTCTCAGGCCCCCCATCCTTTTCTGATGGGGCAACCTCTTCTTCTTCTTCTTCCCCTTTGGGGGAGGAGTGCGCCTCGTCATATTCGGACGAGGCTTGCGCAACCTTACTTCGGAGACCCTTTTGGGTCCCCGGGGCCTGCTTGTCGGCCTTCTTCTCCGACCCGTTATAGGGCAACAGGATCAGCATCTTCGTCAGAAGATCATTGGCTGGGCTTTCCAGCAACGGAGCCGGACTGTCGATCTGCTCCGCTGTCTCCACATACTCCTAAAACAAATATACACAATCACTTAGGAATTCCCCCTTGAGTACATTGGGAAGAACCGGACCCGGTGGCGGCCTGAGAACTCACCTGGGTAGGTTGTCGTGCAGCTTGGAGCCCGCGGTCCTCGGTTATGAGAGGAGGTACCTCGGTGGCCTTGAACAACACTTTCCATGCGTTCTTATGCTTCATGCCGTAGAGCCTCAGGATCGTCCGGTTTTCGGCCGGGACGAATTCCCACAAATTGAATGCCCGCCTTTGGCACGGCAGAATCAAGCGAATGAGCATGACTTGGATCACATTGACAAGCTTGATGTTCTTGTCCTTCATGCCTTTGACGCAGTTAATGAGTTTGGTCAGCTCTGCAGATTCGCCCCATAACAGGCCCTTCTGTTTCCAGGAGGTGGGCCGCATAGGGGTTCCAGATTGGAACTCGGGGGCCGGCGCCCAGTTGGCGTCGCGTGGCTCGGTGATGTAGAACCACCCTGATTGCCACCCCTTCACGGTTTCCGCAAAGGAGCCGTCAGGCCAGGTGACATTAGGCATTTTGCCCACCATGGCTCCTTTGCACTCCGCTTGCTGGCCGCTAACAATCTTCGGCTTCACGCAGAAGGTTTGGAGCCACAAGCCGAAATGCGGCTTGATGTGGAGGAAGGCCTCGCACACGTCGATGAACGTCGAGATGTTGAGGACGAAGTTTGGAGCTAGATCATGAAAGTCTAGCCTGTAGTAGAACATAAGCCCGCGGATGAAGGGGTGGAGTGGAACCCCAGTCCACGGACGAAGTGGGCAAGGAACACGACCCTCTCTTGGGGTCCTGGAGTCGGAATGACCTGCCCCTCGTCTAGTAGCCGGTGCGCTATGTCTGCGGCCAAGTATCCGGCCGCCCGGAGATTTGCGATCTTCTTCTCCGTCACGGTGGAAGCCACCCACTTGCCTCCTGCTCTGAAAATGACTAACTGTGCGGAGAAAACCTGGACTAGGGCGCTGGAGCTCGAGGGGGCAAGAGTATGCGAGGGGGGAAGAAGGCATGGGTAAAAATGAGGAACTCTTATCCCTTTATAGAGGCGACGAAAGCGGTGCGCCTCCCCACTAGCCTGTTAAGAGTTGTTTACCTCCCAAGCGCCATGATTGATGGCACGGGGGGATTACCCATACCCATATTGATGAGAATCCCGCGATAAGGGGACATGATCTCTGCTTTGACAAGACGTGTCAAGGAAACCGCCTCGCAATACACGCTGTGGCTGGTTGTGAAAAAACGGTTCGAGTAATGACCTGGCCCTAATGGCATGTCACGTCGTCTAAAAGTTGTCAGCTGGAGTATCATTCTCTCTACGGTAGTATGTGAAGATCATTTTGCAGATCCGGACACGGTCCATGTGTTCGATGATAAACCTTGGAGTATTCGGAAGGAGGAACCCGCTTTGCAATGCCGAAGACAAGACTGCGTGCCGGACTCATCGTCATTGAAGCCTAGTTCAGGGGCTACTGAGGGAGTCCTGGATAAGGGGGTATCCGGACAGCCGGACTATATACATCGTCCGGACTATAGAAGCGTCAGGATACAAGACTCAAGACTTCGGCTCGTGTCCGGATGGGACTCTCCTTTGCGTGGAAGACAAGCTTGCGATCCGGATATTATGTTTCCTTCCTTGTAAACCGACTCCATGTAAACCCTAGCTCTCCGGTGTCTATATAAACCGGAGAGCATGGCCCTTAGAAGGGCGATCACAATTACAATCATACCATCATAGGTTAGCTCTTAGGGTTTAGCCTCTACGATCTCGTGGTAGATCTACTCTTGTATTCCACATATCTTCAATATTAATCAAGCAGGAAGTAGGGTTTTACCTCCATCAAGAGGGCCCAAACCTAGGTAAACATTGTGTCCCTTGCTTCCTATTACCATCAGCCTAAGACGAACAGATCGGGACCCCCTACCCGAGATCCGCCGGTTTTGACACCGACACTCCTCATTTTCATGGCCCTTCGAGATGCTTCCTTCTGGCCTAGCACGGTTATGAACATATTTCTTCAAGACTGCCATGAACCTCTCAAAGGGGAACATATTGTGTCGAAATACATGACCCAAAATGTTAATCTCTTCGCAAAGGTGAACTAGGACGTGCGTCATGATGTTGAAGAAGGATGGTGGAAACACCTACTCGAAACTGACAAGACATTGCACCAAATCATTCTGTAACCTTGGTATGATTTCAGGATCGATTACCTTTTGAGAGATTGCATTGACGAATGCACATAGCTTCACAATGGCTAATCGAACGTTTTCCGGTAGAAGCCCCCTCAATGCAACCGGAAGCAGTTGCGTCATAATCACATGGCAGTCATGAGACTTTAGGTTCTGGAACTTTTTCTCTGCCATATTTATTATTCCCTTTATATTCGATGAGAAGCCAGACGGTAACTGAGGGAGTCCTGGATTAGGGGGTGTCCGAATGGCCGGACTATGACCTTTGGCCGTACTCCCGGACTATGAAGATACAAGATTGAAGACTTCGTCCCGTGTCCGGATAGGACTTTCCTTGGCGTGGAAGGCAAGCTTGGCGATATGATATGAAGACCTCCTCCCATTGTAACCGACTCTATGTAACCCTAGCCCTCTCCGGTGTCTATATAAACTGGAGAGTTTTGGTCCGTAGGAAAAAAACAACAATCATACCATAGGCTAGCTTCTAGGGTTTAGCCTCTCTGATCTCATGGTAGATCAACTCTTGTACTACCCATATCATCAATATTAATCAAGCAGGAGTAGGGTTTTACCTCCATCGAGAGGGCCCGAACCTGGGTAAAAACATCGTGTTCCTTGTCTCCTATTACCATCCGCCTAGACGCACAGTTCGGGACTCCCTACCCGAGATCCACCGGTTTTAACACCGACATTGGTGCTTTCATTGAGAGTTCCTCTGTTTCGTCACCTTTAGGCCCGATGGCTTCTTCGATCATCAACCGCGACGTGGTCCAGGGTGAGACTCTTCTCCCCGGATAAATCTTCGCATTCGGCGGCTTCGCACTGCGGGCCAATTCGCTTGGCCATATGGAGCAGATCGAAAGCTATGCCCCTGGCCATCAGGCCAGATTTGGAAGCTTAAACTACACGGCCGACATCCGCGGGGACTTGATCTTCGACGGATTCGAGCCACGGTCGAGCGCGCAGCACTGTCACGATGGGCATGATCTAGCTCTGTCGTCGGACAGCGCCCAGAGCGCCGCTCAGGTGTCCTCTCCGACCCTTAGCTCGGAGCCGACCACGCCAGTCAGGGACGGATGGTTGGACGCCGCCCCAGGGGCCACAATTTCTATGGCGATCGAGCCGGATACCGGCCTAGTCCTGTGTGAGGCCTGTGACTCCAAGGTGCCGGACTCCTTTCCGGACTCCGAATCTCCCGCACCCCTTTCGATCGAACCCGATCGGGCTCCGATCATGGAGTTCACCGCCGCAGACATCTTTAAGCACTCGTCCTTTGGCGACATCCTGAATTCATTAAAGTCTCTCTCTTTGTCAGGAGAGCCCTGGCCGGCCTATGGTCAGCAAGGTTGGGATGCGGACGACAAAGAAATTCGAACCCCGCCCACCACCCACTTCATAGCCACTGTCGACGATCTAACCGACATGCTCGACTACGACTCCGAAGAAATCGACGGCATGGACGCCCATGAAGGAGACAATCGAGAACCAGCGCCTATAGAGCACCGGACAATCACCTCATCACACGATGTATACATGGTGGACACACCTAAAAGAAACAACGACGAGGATCAAAAGGGCGCAACCAGGGGTCGTTCCCTCGAAAAACAATCAAAGCGGCGGCGTAAGCGCCGCGCCAAGCCCCACCTCGACAGAGACCCAGCCATAGAGCAGGGCGAATCAATGGAAGACGAACATGCCATCGAGCAATCGTCCAAACAGGGCGGACAAACAAAACAATTCGTCCCCGGCAAACATAATAGTCCGGACGACCTCACGCCGGACAAGTCGCTGGAGCACCAGAACCTCCACCAAAGGCTCGTCGCCACCACGCGTAGCCTGAAAAAGCAGAAGCGGAAGCTCAAAACAGCGGAAGATGCACTCAGAATAAGATGGGGCAAAGTACTCAATACCATACACAAGTACGGCAACAGTCATCACACAAAGAGCTATCCGAAGCGGAAATTACTACCGGAATTTGATGAAGAGGGCTTAGAGCCCCCACAGTCAAAAAACAAGGAAGTCATCAGGTCGGATAGACGACCCCACGATCGACATCAAGCGACAAAGGGCGCCACACTCAATGTGGCACACGATCCGCCCAAGGATTCGCATCAAAAAACCGGTTGTCACGCCCAAGATGCGACCCTATCCTAAAGGAACTCGAAGGTCCCACCAAGGATAGAAGCGCATCTTGAAGACACTTTTTGCAAGGTGGATATCATTACATCAACATTACATAATAGATGGAGATACATACAAGAGGAATACAATGCCACACGAATACATCATCATCATACATAAGATCAACATCCGACTACGGATGAAACACAAGCAGAAACTCAAACGACATCCACCCTGCTAGCCCAGGCTGCCGACCTGGAACCTATCCCCTGATCGAAGAAGAAGTCGAAGAAGAAGAACTCCAAAACAAGCAACATCGCTCTCGCGTCATGATCATCGCATAACCTGTACCTGCAACTGTTGTTGTAGTAATCTGTGAGCCACGAGGACTCAGCAATCCCAATACCGTGGGTATCAAGACTAGCAAAGCTTAAAGGGAAAGGAAGGGGTAAAGTGGTGAGGCTGCAGCAGCGACTAAGCATATATGGTGGCTAACATACGCAAAAAAGAGCGAGAAGAGAGCAAACGGAACGGTCGTGAAGCTAGCAATGATCAAGAAGTGATCCTGAACTCCTACTTACGTCAAACATAACCCAAAACCGTGTTCACTTCCTGGACTCCGCCGAAATGAGACCATCACGGCTACACACACGGTTGATGCGTTTTAATTCGGATCTGGTGTCAAGTTCTCTACAACCGGACATTAACAAATTCCCATCTGCCTCATAACCGCGGGCATGGCTTTTGAAAGTTTAAACCCTTCAGGGGTGTCCCAACTTAGCCCATCACAAGCTCTCACGGTCAACGAAGGATATTCCTTCTCCCAGGAAGACCCGATCAGACTTGGAATCCTGGTTTACAAGACATTTCGACAATGGTAAAACAAGACCAGCAAAGCCGCCCGATGTGCCGACAAATCCCGATAGGAGTCGCTACCTCGTTCTCAGGGCACACCGGATGAGACATCCTACGAGTAAAACCAGCCCTCAAGTTTCCCTGAGGTGGCCCCGCAATCTACTCAGTTCGGACCAACACTCGAAGGAGCACTGGCCCGGGGGGGTTAAAATAAAGATGACCCTTGAGTCTGCAGAACCCAAGGGAAAAAGGCTTAGGTGGCAAATGTTAAAAACCAAGGTTGGGCCTTGCTGGAGGAGTTTTATTCAAAGCGAACTGTCAAGGGGGTCCCATAAATCACCCAACCGTGTAAGGAACGCAAAATCCGGGAACATAATACCGATATGACGGAAACTAGGGCGGCAAGAGTGGAACAAAACACCAGGCATAAGGCCGAGTCTTCCACCCTTTACCAAGTATATAGATGCATTAATAATATAAGAGATATTGTGATATCCCAACATAAACATAATCCAACATGGAGCAATCTTCATCTTCACCTGCAACTAGCAACGCTATAAGAGGGGTTGAGCAAAAGTGGTAACATAGCCAAGCAAAGGTTTGCTAGGAAGGGTGAAAAGGTTAGAGGCTGACATGGCAATATGGGAGGCATGGTAAACAAGTGATAGGTAGCGCAGCATAGCGATAAAACGAAGCAACTAGCAAGCAAAGATAGAAGTGATATCGAGGGTAATAGTCATCTTGCCTGAGATCCCGCAAGGAAGAAGAACGAGTCCATGAAGAAGACAAACGAACGTAGTCGAACGAATCCTCACAACTCCGGAACAAAACCGAAGCTAACGAGAGAAGCAAACCGGAAAGAAGCAAACAATATGGTAAACAAACATCACATAAACATGGCATGATGCACAATCAAGTATGATGCATGTCCGGTTTAAATAGGCATGGCATGGCAAAATGCAACAAACCATACTACAAGTTAAGTGGAGCTCAATATGCAACGAGTTGCATATTGACAAAACACCACATGCAATTATTTAGTTTGATCTCGGTTATGTACCCAGCAACATTAAATGTTATTAAACATGGCAAGGGGTGAAGCATAAGTAAACTAACTATTTAGGCAAGTTTAAATGGGGCCGGAAACAACAAACAACAATTCCGGAAAATCCCCACATGTCATTTAGCAATTTAATGCAAACACAGTTTTAACCATTTTAGTTGTTGTTATCATGATGCGGATGACATATACAAGTTTATGCAATTTTATGAAAATGTTAACATCAGCAAGATACGAGGCATTTGTCACCGTGGTGGAAAGAAAGGGTGTCACGGCGGTGAAATGGAAATGGTGCCAACATTTCGATGATCCGACAACTCGTCGAGATGTCTGTGCAAAAGAAAGTTTGGACGTGAGCGAGTCATGCAAGATGGTGGGGTGATCCCTGATTACTGGGTTCCCACGGGTCGACGGCATGGCAAAAGAGGGGCATCGCAATGACAAACGGGCACGGTGCAAACACGAGCATCCCATACAAGACACATTCATACATGGGCGGTCGTCTTGTCGTTATACCTTTGAAGCGTGCGTTTCGGGGCGGTTCAAAAACGTCGAGGGAAGTAGTCGTTCACGAGACGTCGTGGAAGTAGTGGTACACGTTTCGTAGTTGTTCGGGGTCACGACGAGGAACTTGACGTCCACAGAATCTTCGAGGGTCGACGGTAGTGGTACACAGGCCGTAGTGGAAGTAGTCGTTCTCGCGACGGTAGTGGAAGTAGTTGTACACGTTCATTTCGGAGAGGTACTTGACGAATCCAACGTCTTCGGGGCGACGGTAGTGGTACACACCACGTCGGGGTACTTGTCGATCCGGTCTTGGCGGTGTAGATGTACACGTTGGAGAGGGACTTGTTGCATCAAAAGTCTTCGGTGCCACGGTACTTGTCCATGTAGACATACTTTCGAACAGGAACTGGGCGCATCCAAAATGAGCAAGGCAAAAACCCTCGTTCAACTGTGCTCGAACTTGACGAAATCCACGAACGGGTCTTGGTGTATCCTGGTCTTCGAGAGGTCTCCGAAAAGAACTTGGCGTCCACGGGCACAGGAAGTGAAGATGCACGGAGGCAACAACAGCAGTTGGTAGCGTGTGCGGGCGGCGTGTGGAGGCGGAGCAAGGAACTTGGCACGGCCGTGGCTTCACCTTGCAGAGGAGGTAGCAGGCGGCGAGGCGCAGGGATATCTGGGCATGGGACGAGGCCAGGGCGCGGGGCCGAGCTTGTTCTCGAGCAGAGGACAACGGCGAGGGACTTGACGCGATCCCGACGACGCAGTCGACGTGAGGAGGAGCGGAGGTGTCCTGCACTTGGCCTTGGCGACGAGCGGCGCGGGAACGAGGACGAGGGCGCACGAGGTGTAGCAGAGAGAGGTGGCGAGGGACTTGGGGCTCGGGGTCGCTGGGAAGGAGCAACTTCGGTGCTGCGGCGCTGGAAACGGCAGGGGAGCAACGTCCTGGGGCAGCGCGGCGAGGCGAAGCCCGGCGGCAGCGAGCGGGCTCCGGTGACCGGCTGGAGGTGCGGAGGCGACGAGGAGGACGCAGGCGCAGGCGACGGAGCTGACGAGGCGAAGGCGCCGGGTAGACGAGGAGGCAGGCAAGGAGGTCCTGGCCCGGTGGCGAGCTTGAGGGGATCGGGCGCTCTTCTCATGTGCGATGCATGTGTGTGAGAGGCGGCGCTAGCAGGGGAACGAGGGAGGGGGAGCGATCGGGTGAGGGGAAGAGGCTGCGAGGGGATCAGGCTAGGGTTAGGAAGGGTTGGGCCTCAAGGGGTTTAGTGGGCCGGCCTGGCCTAGGCTGCTGGGCTCTCTTCTTCAGATCTCTTCCAAAAACAGAAAAGCAAAGAAAGAAAGGGAGAGAAAATAAATGAGTGGACAAGAATTTGGACAGGGGGATAATTTTCCCGGACTCGCATAAATGCGCTTGTTCCAAGAAAAATAGAAAGGCCACGATTGAAAGATTTAAATTCAAACTCATTTGAGTTTAATTCAAATGGGTTTGAACTAGGACTTGGTTTTTTGAAGTGTCCAAAAATGTTGAGATTTTTGGTGGAGCTCCGGAAAATGATGAAAGAAATTATGGGCAAGGTTGGAGACCAAGAATTAATATAACAACGGCATGGAATATTTTGCAAGTGGGTTATGGTTAATTCCAAATAAATGGAATAATTTTATTATAGCTCCCTAATAATATTGAGAGACTTTAATATGTTATAAAGAGAAATCACAAGTGAATTCCCTCGACTTAAATGGATCGAAAAATCCATACAATTTATTTAGAAGAGTTATAAAAATTAAATGGCATGATGGCATGATGAAACGATGCAATGCAAGAGATGACATGATGCAATGCAACAAGCAAATAAAACACACGGCGAAACACGGAATAGCTGGAAGTCTTCTGGAGCGTCGGTCTCGGGGCGTTACAACACTCCACCACTACAAGAGGATCTTGTCCCGAGATCTAGGATGGCACCGGAGAGAAACGGAAGAGGAAGAGAAGAGGTAAAACTAAGTTGCTTCTTCGACAAAAGAGTGAAACCAAAGAACCTTGAAAGGTTGAAAAGTTGATAGAAAGAACACAACGGAGTTGAACACAATTGAGAGCACTGCGGTAGAAAATAGAAACAAGGAACACCATTTGAACCTTGGAGGTTGAAAAGCTATGAATGACAAGTACAATGGACAAGAAGGAATTGGAACCACTCTGGTTGAAACGAGATAAACAAGGAACAAGGAAGAACAAATTCGGACAGCACTCCGGTTGAAAAGAGATGCAAGACTTGATAAGATGAAAGAACTTGAATGAGAACACAACACTCCGGTTAAATGGATAAGCACGAAAAGAACACGATCCTCACAATTCACGATGATGAGTGAAGAGAGCAACATCACAATGCCTCCGTAAGAAAGAATAGAAGATAGATCGTTGGGATAAAGGGACGGAGAAGAAAATGACAACTTTTGCAAAAAAAAATGAACTTGGAAATCACCCTTCCAAGAAGGTTATAACGGAGTTGTTGGAAAATCAACAACGAAAAGCACAAGCTTGTTATGGGCTTATGCAAAACATCTCAAAATGATGAGGTGACAACCGGCCACTAACAGAAACAATTGATTGCTTGAGATCAATGAAGAGATGAACACTGCTTTCGCCGAGAGGATAGGAGAAAACTTGGATCATTGATAAGCACCACAAATAGCAACATTCCTTAGGGAAGGCTTTAAGTGAAATCTATACCAAGATAACTCCAACGAAGAGATTAATGGATTGAGAAGAACTCATGCTCGAAGGAGTTGATGGGTTTAACTATCTCATTCTTGACAACTGTTGAATCATGACACACGAAGGGAAATTGTCAAGAGTGACATAACACCATCTCAAAAGATAAGGTAGAAAGAATAGCACTTTGAAATGCAAGAAGAAGAATACTTGAACTCCTCAGAAAAAACATGTGTTAGGCACCATGTTTATTTTAGAGTGTAGCTTGGCGGGTCATAACTTCAAGAGAAATCTTGAAGAACAATTGGAGAATGAAAAGAATCATTGGCGAACCACCATGTTGAGCCTCCATGAAGAACTCCGGTAATAAAAGCATGATAGAAAGAAAGAGAAGTTGAAATTACAAGGTGAAGCCTTGCGATGATTTAGATGGAGCTTCGCGACAAGATAATGCGGAAAACTTGGAACTCCAGAAAAGAACAGATGAAACACATGAAACCGAGAATGTGATATGATGAACAACTCTAGAAAGAAGAAACTAGATCACTTGGGTGAAACAATAATAAGAATTATGTTATGCGCATCCTTCACCAATTTAAATTGATGACAAGCAACGGATTTGGCATACTACTTATTCTCGTAGAAAGGATTAAGAGAAATATAGCGTAAACTTGAGAAGGTATAGATGGAACCACCGGTGGGATTGAAACAACAAAAGAACGAATGAATTGATACGATAATGAAGGAAGAGAAATCTTGAAAAAACCACCGTAAGAATTGAGAATGAACGTAGCAAAGGCAAAATTCACCGGGAAGAATTGGGAAAATGAATGAAGATGCTTGAGAGAATTTTGATACAAGAGAACGAAGAGATTATGAACTGATTAGAGGATATTTGAATGATTCACCGGTAAGATTTGGAGAATGAGAGCTGAAAGCTAAGAATGAATAATTCTGAGATGATGGGCTCTAGAGAATCAAACTGAAAAGACTCCTGAATAGATCTGGATGGGTGAAAATAATTCTCATAATCGAAAATAATTATGAGAGGATGGCATCAAGCTAGAATCACGAATCTTTGAGAGAACGGATAAGATTTGGAGGAAAACTCTTCTTTGGTCTTCAAAATGTTGACAATGAAGATGAGAACCACCATGAAAATTTATGAGACACTCCGGAGCAAAGAAGAATAGAAATGTTGAACCAACGATGAAAATGTTTTATAAGCGATCTTGAAGAAGGAATATGACTGATGATAATTCATTCTTACGTCAAACTTGGAAAATAATTTGGGAATAGCTCCGGGAAAATTAGAAGAGTCAAGTAGGATCCTGGGAAAAGACCTGTGGGTTAGGGCCCACTCAAAAGAAACACCTTCGAAAAATTACTTGAAAGGGAAATTGCACCGGTTGAATTAAATGGCTTGAATGAGATAACAATCTCCAAATAGCTTGAACGGATTAAGAATGGAAACACAAATCTTCTGAGATATCTTCAACACTCTGGAACAAATGAATAGCCAGAGGTGAGTGATTAAGAGGTGCACCAGCATGAGAAAGCATTTGACACGAGGAAAGGAATGTGATCAACACTGAAAGCTTGAATTGAATCCACCGGAGAAGAAAAGAGAACAAAGAATAATAAACTTGAAGCTCTGTTAGTATCTTCCTCAGAATCACCGGATAAGAACATTGACGGAAAAGAATGGAGAGACTTCCCATCAATAAAATGGATACCCGATTAAGAAATCTGAGTCCTTGAAGAAAAGGGTGGGAGGGTGGGGAAAACAAAGACAACTTGGGATGAACGAAACAAACACCATTGAGAAAACTTAGAATTGATCTTGCGGATGTTGAAATGATCGGATCCACTTGAAGAGAAGCACATCGGTCGGAAAAGAATTAACATGACAATCTCGATGATCATAAGGATTAGTATTCACATAGTAATATGAGAAAACCATTTAGGAAAGGTATGGATTCAACATTTGACTTCGAAGCTACTTGATTACCACAACTCAAAACAAAACAAAGGATTTGGCTTGCAGAATAAGCCGGAAAAAACATATAACAGAGATTCCGACCGAAGTTTTCGTGGTGGGGCCCACACGGGCTCGATTGTACAGCACCTTCATGTACAAGGCAGTGCACATGACATACGAAGTGTCCCCGAACCAGCATAGCCATGGGTTCTTTAAGACACAACGAGACCACTGTAAAAGCGACCGTGGAAAGGCGGACCACTAGACATCAAACCCCAATCTCATATCATGCATCTATCGGAAAGATATTCTAGGAGCTACTTGAATTCCCACCTATAAAACTCCCGAAACTTTCTGGTTATGCAATCTGGTGTTGGGGATACAGGGGAAGCAATATATATCTCACCCAAACTAACAATACCTACATCCAAGCTGTATCCATCCGTCAACACATAACCAATAAACCTTCGGAAATCGTGTACCTCAACCTTCGAAAAGCATCGGTTATACGAGTTATGGCAATACTCCCAAACTCCCGCCCCAGTACTGGGTGGCGTCGAGGTTATCTCACCAACAACTGCATAAAAGAGATTTTCGATGTCGGCAAAACTCAGGTATTCCAGAACTGCAACGATAAAATTATGACGACAACACCTCGGAGCTCAACTCCCTGGGTCACTACCACATAAAAGACAGGAGGCACCAAGAACAATGTTCTCGTCACAAAACCATCGGAACGATTCCAAGATACCCGCGTGATCCTAAAAAAATTTTAGTGAAATTTGAGGAGAGGAAAGTCAAAACATCTACGTCAGGAGACCTCACCAGAGCAACGAAGGGACTGAGGAGTAAAAAGAATCCTACTCTCCGATATATATAATCCTAAGACTCAAAACATTTTTTTCTAGACTCAACAACGGCCAACAATCAAGGGGGCTCCTATGGTCGGTCGAGGCTCTGATTACCAACTCGTCACGCCCAAGATGCGACCCTATCCTAAAGGAACTCGAAGGTCCCACCAAGGATAGAAGCGCATCTTGAAGACGCTTTTTGCAAGGTGGATATCATTACATCAACATTACATAATAGATGGAGATACATACAAGAGGCATACAATGCCACACGAATACAACATCATCATACATAAGATCAACATCCGACTACGGATGAAACAGAAACTCAAATGACATCCACCCTACTAGCCCAGGCTGCCGACCTGGAACCTATCCCCTGATCAAAGAAGAAGCCGAAGAAGAAGAACTCCAAAACAAGCAACATCGCTCTCACGTCATGATCATCGCATAACCTGTACCTGCAACTGTTGTTGTAGTAATCTGTGAGCCATGAGGACTCAGCAATCCCATTACCATGGGTATCAAGAGTAGCAAAGCTTAAAGGGAAAGGAAGGGGTAAAGTGGTGAGGCTGCAGCAGCGACTAAGCATATATGGTGACTAACATACGCAAAAAAGAGCGAGAAGAGAGCAAACGGAATGGTCGTGAAGCTAGCAATGATCAAGAAGTGATCCTGAACTCCTACTTACGTCAAACATAACCAAAAACCGTGTTCACTTCCTGGACTCTGCCGAAAAGAGACCATCACGGCTACACACACGGTTGATGCGCTTTAATTCGGATCTGGTGTCAAGTTCTCTACAACCGGACATTAACAAATTCCCATCTGCCTCATAACCGCGGGCACGGCTTTCGAAAGTTTAAACCCTGCAGGGGTGTCCCAACTTTTCCCATCACCAGCTCTCACGGTTAACAAAGGATATTCCTTCTCCCAGGAAGACCCGATCAGACTCGAAATCCCGGTTTACAAGACATTTCGACAATGGTAAAACAAGACCAGCAAAGCCGCCCGATGTGCCAACAAATCCCGATAGGAGTCTCACGTACCTCGTTCTCAGGGCACACCGGATGAGACATCCTACGAGTAGAAACAGCCCTCAAGTTTCCCCGAGGTGGCCCCGCAGTCTACTCAGTTCGGACCAACACTTGAAGGAGCACTGGCCCGGGGGGTTAAAATAAAGATGACCCTTGAGTCTGCAGAACCCAAGGGAAAAAGGCTTAGGTGGCAAATGTTAAAAACCAAGGTTGGGCCTTGCTGGAGGAGTTTTATTCAAAGCAAACTGTCAAGGGGGTCCCATAAATCACCCAACCGCGTAAGGAACGCAAAATTTGGGAACATAATACCGATATGACGGAAACTAGGGCGGCAAGAGTGGAACAAAACACCAGGCATAAGGCCGAGTCTTCCACCCTTTACCAAGTATATAGATGCATTAATAATATAAGAGATATTGTGATATCCCACCATAAATATAATCCAACATGGAGCAATCTTCATCTTCACCTGCAACTAGCAACGCTATAAGAGGGGTTGAGCAAAAGCAGTAACATAGCCAAGCAACGGTTTGCTAGGAAGGGTGAAAAGGTTAGAGGCTGACATGGCAATATGGGAGGCATGGTAAACAAGTGATAGGTAGCGCAGCATAGCGATGGAACGAAGCAACTAGAAGCAAAGATAGAAGTGATATCGAGGGTAATAGTCATCTTGCCTGAGATCCCGCAAGGAAGAAGAACGAGTCCATGAAGAAGACAAACGAACGTAGTCGAACGAATCCTCACAACTCCGGAACGAAACCGAAGCTAACAAGAGAAGCAAACCGGAAAGAAGCAAACAATATGGTAAACAAACATCACATAAACATGGCATGATGCACAATCAAGTATGATGCATGTCCAGTTTAAATAGGCATGGCATGGCAAAATGCAACAAACCATACTACAAGTTAAGTGGAGCTCAATATGCAATGAGTTGCATATTGACAAAACACCACATGCAATTATTTAGTTTGATCTCGGTTATGTACCCAACAACATTAAATGTTATTAAACATGGCAAGGGGTGAAGCATAAGTAAACTAACTATTTAGGCAAGTTTAAATGGGGCCGGAAACAACAAACAACAATTCCGGAAAATCCCCACATGTCATTTAGCAATTTAATGCAAACACAGTTTTAACCATTTTAGTTGTTGTTATCATGATGCGGATGACATATACAAGTTTATGCAATTTTATGAAAACGTTAACATGAGCAAGATACGAGGCATTTGTCACCGTGGTGGAAAGAAAGGGTGTGACGGCGATGAAATGGAAATGGTGCCACGGCAACATTTCGATGATCCGACAACTCGTCGAGATGTCTGTGCATAAGAAAGTGTGGACGTGAGCGAGTCATGCAAGATGGTGGGGTGATCCCAGATTACCGGGTTCCCACGGGTCGACGGCATGGCAAAAGAGGGGCATCGCAAGGACAAATGGGCACGGTGCAAACACGAGCATCTCATACAACACACATTCATACACGGGCGGTCGTCTCGTCGTTATACCTTTGAAGCGTGCGTTTCGGGGCGGTTCAAAAACGTCGAGGGAAGTAGTCGTTCACGAGACGTCGTGGAAGTAGTGGTACACGTTTCGTAGTTGTTCGGGGTCACGACGAGGAACTTGACATCCACGGAATCTTCGAGGGTCGACGGTAGTGGTACACGGGCCGTAGTGGAAGTAGTCGTTCTCGCGACGGTAGTGGAAGTAGTTGTCGCGTTCATTTCGGAGAGGTACTTGACGAATCCAACGTCTTCGGGGCGACGGTAGTGGTACACACCACGTCAGGGTACTTGTCGGTCCGGTCTTGGCGGTGTAGATGTACACGTTGGAGAGGGACTTGTCGCATCAAAAGTCTTTAGTGCCACGGTACTTGTCCATGTAGACGTACTTTCGAACAGGAACTTGGCGCATCCAAAATAAGCAAGGCAAAAACCCTCGTTCAGCGGTGCTCGAACTTGACGAAATCCATGAACGGGTCTTGGTGTATCCTGGTCTTCGAGAGGTCTCCGAAAAGAACTTGGCATCCACGGGCATAGGAAGTGAAGATGCACGGAGGCAACAACAGTAGTTGGTAGCGTGTGCGGGCGGCGTGTGGAGGCGGAGCAGGGAACTTGGCGCGGCCGTGGCTTCACCTTGCAGAGGAGGCAGCAGGCGGCGAGGTGCAGGGATATCTGGGCATGGGACGAGGCCAGGGCGCGGGGCCAAGCTCGTTCCTGAGCAAAGGACAACGGCGAGGGACTTGACGCGATCCCGACGACGTAGACGAGGTGAGGAGGAGCGGAGGCGTCCTGCACTTGGCCTTGGCGACGAGCGGCGCGGGAACGAGGATGAGGGCGCGCGAGGTGTAGCAGAGAGAGGCGGCGAGGGACTTGGGGCTCGGGGTCGCTGGGAAGGAGCAGCTCCGGTGCTGCGGCGCTGGAGACGGCAGGGGAGCGACGTCCTGGGGCAGCGCGGCGAGGCGAAGCCCGGCAGCAGCGAGCGGGCTCTGGTGGCCGGCTGGAGGTGCGGAGGCGACGAGGAGGACGCAGGCGCAGGCGACGGAGCTGACGAGGCGAAGGCGCCGAGTAGACGAGGAGGCAGGCGAGGAGGTCCTGGCCCGGTGGTGAGCTTGAGGGGATCGGGCGCTCTTCTCGTGTGTGATGCGTGTGTGTGAGAGGCGGCGCTAGCAGGGGAACGACGGAGAGGGGGGAGCGATCGGGTGAGGGGAAGAGGCTGCGAGGGGATCAGGCTAGGGTTAGGAAGGGTTGGGCCTCAAGGGATTTAGTGGGCTGGCCTGGCCTAGGCTGCTGGGCTCTCTTCTTCAGATCTCTTCCAAAAACAGAAAAGCAAAGAAAGAAAGGGAGAGAAAATAAATGAGTGGACAAGAATTTGGACATGGGGATAATTTTCCCGGACTCGCATAAATGCGCTTGTTCCAAGAAAAATAGAAAGGCCATGATTGAAAGATTTAAATTCAAACTCGTTTGAATTTAATTCAAATGGGTTTGAACTGGGACTTGGTTTTTTGAAGTGTCCAAAAATGTTGAGATTTTTGGTGGAGCTCCGGAAAATGATGAAAGAAATTATGGGCAAGGTTGGAGACCAAGAATTGAGATAACAACGGCATGGAATATTTTGCAAGTGGGTTATGGTTAATTCCAAATAAATGGAATAATTTTATTATAGCTCCCTAATAATATTGAGAGACTTTAATATTTTATAAAGAGAAATCACAAGTGAATTCACTCGACTTAAATGGATTGAAAAATCCATACAATTTATTTAGAAGAGTTATAAAAATTAAATGGCATGATGGCATGATGAAACGATGCAATGCAAGAGATGACATGATGCAATGCAACAAGCAAATAAAATACACGACGAAACTCGGAATAGCTGGAAGTCTTCTGGAGCGTCGGTCTCGGGGCGTTACAACACTCCACCACTACAAGAGGATCTCGTCCCGAGATCTAGGATGGCACCAGAGAGAAACGGAAGAGGAAGAGAAGAGGTAAAACTAAGTTGCTTCTTCGACAAAAGAGTGAAACCAAAGAACCTTGAAAGGTTGAAAAGTTGATAGAAAGAACACAACGGAGTTGAACACAATTGAGAGCACTCCAGTAGAAAATAGAAACAAGGAACTCCATTTGAACCTTGGAGGTTGCAAAGCTATGAATGACGAGTACAATGGACAAGAAGGAATTGGAACCACTCTGGTTGAAACGAGATAAACAAGGAACAAGGAAGAACAAATTCGGACAGCACTCCGATTGAAAAGAGATGCAAGACTTGATAAGATGAAAGAACTTGAATGAGAACACAACACTCCGGTTAAATGGATAAGCACGAAAAGAACACGATCCTCACAATTCGCGATGATGAGTGAAGAGAGCAACATCACAATGCCTCCGGAAGAAAGAATAGAAGATAGATCATTGGGATAAAGGGACGGAGAAGAAAATGACAACTTTTGCAAAAAAATGAACTTGGAAAGCACCCTTCCAAGAAGGTTATAACGGAGTAGTCGGAAAATCAACAACGAAAAGCACAAGCGTGTTGCGGGCTTATGGCAAACATCTCAAAATGATGAGGTGACAACCGCCCACTAACAGAAACAATTGAATTCTTGAGATCAATGAAGAGATGAACACTGCTTTCGCCGAGAGGATAGGAGAAAACTTGGATCATTGATAAGCACCACAAATAGCAACATTCCTTAGGGAAGGCTTTAAGTGAAATCTATACCAAGGTAACTCCAACGAAGAGATTAATGGATTGAGAAGAACTCATGCTCGAAGGAGTTGATGGGTTTAACTATCTCATTCTTGACAACTGTTGAATCATGACACACGAAGGGAAATTGTCAAGAGTGACATAACACCATCTCAAAAGATAAGGTAGAAAGAATAGCACTTTGAAATGCAAGAAGAAGAATACTTGAACTCCTCAGAAAAAACATGTGTTAGGCACCATGTTTATTTTAGAGTGTAGCTTGGCGGGTCATAACTTCAAGAGAAATCTTGAAGAACAATTGGAGAATGAAAAGAATCCTTGGCGAACCACCATGTTGAGCCTCCATGAAGAACTCCGGTAATAAAAGAATGATAGAAAGAAAGAGAAGTTGAAATTACAAGGTGAAGCTTTGCGATGATTTAGATGGAGCTTCGCGACAAGATAATGCGGAAAACTTGGAACTCCAGAAAAGAACAGATGAAACACATGAAACCGAGAATGTGATATGATGAACAACTCTAGAAAGAAGAAACTAGATCACTTGGGTGAAACAATAATAAGAATTATGTTATGCGCATCCTTCACCAATTTAAATTGATGACAAGCAACGGATTTGGCATACTACTTATTCTCGTAGAAAGGATTAAGAGAGATATAGCGTAAACTTGACAAGGTATAGATGGAACCACTGGTGGGATTGAAACAACAAAAGAACGAATGAATTGATACGATAACGAAGGAAGAGAAATCTTGAACGAGCCACCGTAAGAATTGAGAATGAACGTAGCAAAGGCACAATTCGCCGGGAAGAATTGGGAAAATGAATGAAGATGCTTGAGAGAATTTTGATACAAGAGAACGAAGAGATTATGAACTGATTAGAGGATATTTGAATGATTCACCGATAAGATCTGGAGAATGAGAGCTGAAAGCTAAGAATGAATAATTCTGAGATGATGGGCTCCGGAGAATCAAACTGAAAAGACTCCTGAATAGATCCGGATGGGTGAAAAGAATTCTCATAATCAAAAATAATTATGAGAGGATGGCATCAAGCTAGAATCACGAATCTTTGAGAGAACGGATAAGATTTGGAGGAAAACTCTTCTTTGGTCTTCAAAATGTTGAGAATGAAGATGAGAACCACCATGACAATTTATGAGACACTCTGGAGCAAAGAAGAATAGAAATGTTGAACCAATGATGAAAATGTTTTATAAGCGATCTTGAAGAAGGAATATGACTGATGATAATTCATTCTTACGTCAAACTTGGAAAATAATTTGGGAATAGCTCCGGGAAAATTAGAAGAGTCAAGTAGGATCCTGGGAAAAGACCTGTGGGTTAGGGCCCACTCAAAAGAAACACCTTCGAAAAATTACTTGAAAGGGAAATTGCACCGGTTGAATTAAATGGCTTGAATGAGATAACAATCTCCAAATAGCTTGAACGGATTAAGAATGGAAACACAAATCTTCTGAGATATCTTCAACACTCTGGAACAAATGAATAGCCAGAGGTGAGTGATTGAGAGGTGCACCAGCATGAGAAAGCATTTGACACGAGGAAAGGAATGTGATCAACACTAAAAGCTTGAATTGAATCCACCGGAGAAGAAAAGAGAACGAAGAATAATAAACTTGAAGCTCTGTTAGTATCTTCCTCAGAATCACCGGATAAGAACATTGACGGAAAAGAATGGAGAGACTTCCCATCAATAAAATGGATACCCGATTAAGGAATTTGAGTCCTTGAAGAAAAGGGTGGGAGGGTGGGGAAAACAAAGACAACTTGGGATGAACGAAACAAACACCGTTGAGAAAACTTAGAATTGATCTTGCGGATGTTGAAATGATCGGATCCACTTGAAGAGAAGCACACCGGTCAGAAAAGAATTAACATGACAATCTCGATGATCATAAGGATTAGTATTCACATAGCAATATGAGAAAACAATTTAGGAAAGGTATGGATTCAACATTTGACTTCGAAGCTACTCGATTACCACAACTCAAAACAAAACAAAGGATTTGGCTTGCAGAATAAGCCAGAACAAACATATGACAGAGATTCCGTCCGAAGTTTTCGTGGTGGGGCCCACACGGGCTCGATTGTAGAGCACCATCATGTACAAGGCAGTGCACATGACATACGAAGTGTCCCCGAACCAGCATAGCCATGGGTTCTTTAAGACACAACGAGACCACTGCAAAAGCGACCGTGGAAAGGCGGACCACTAGACGTCAAACCCCAATCTCATATCATGCATTTATCAGAAAGATATTCTAGGAACTACTTGAATTCCCACCTATAAAACTCCCGAAACTTTCTGGTTATGCAATCTGGTATTGGGGATACAGGGGAAGCAATATATATCTCACCCAAACTAGCAATACCTACATCCAAGCTGTATCCATCCGTCAACACATAACCAAGAAACCTTCGGAAATCGTGTACCTCAACCTTCGAAAAGCATCGGTTATACGAGTTATGGCAATACTCCCAAACTCCCGCCCCAGTACTGGGTGGCGTCGAGGTTATCTCACCAACAACTGCATAAAAGAGATTTTCAATGTCGGCAAAAGTCAGGTATTCCATAACTGCAACGATAAAATTATGACGACAACACCTCGGAGCTCAACTCCCCTGGCCACTGCCACATAAAAGACAGGAGGCACCAAGAACAATGTTCTCATCACAAAACCATCGGAACGATTTCAAGATACCCGCGTGATCCTAAAAAAATTAGTGAAATTTGAGGAGAGGAAAGTCAAAACATCTACGTCAGGAGACCTCACCAGAGCGACGAAGGGACTGAGGAGTAAAAAGAATCCTACTCTCCGATATATATAATCCTAAGACTCAAAACATTTTTTTCTAGACTCAACAACGGCCAACAATCAAGGGGGCTCCTATGGTCGGTCGAGGCTCTGATTACCAACTTGTCACGCCCAAGATGCGACCCTATCCTAAAGGAACTCGAAGGTCCCACCAAGGATAGAAGCGCATCTTGAAGACGCTTTTTGCAAGGTGGATATCATTACATCAACATTACATAATAGATGAATATACATACAAGAGGCATACAATGCCACACGAATACAACATCATCATACATAAGATCAACATCCGACTAAGGATGAAACACAAACAGAAACTCAAACGACATCCACCCTGCTAGCCCAGGCTGCCGACCTGGAACCTATCCCCTGATCGAAGAAGAAGCCGAAGAAGAAGAACTCCAAAACAAGCAACATCGCTCTCGCGTCATGATCATCGCATAACCTGTACCTGCAACTGTTGTTGTAGTAATCTGTGAGCCACGAGGACTCAGCAATCCCATTACCATGGGTATCAAGACTAGCAAAGCTTAAAGGGAAAGGACGGGGTAAAGTGGTGAGGCTGCAGCAGCGACTAAGCATATATGGTGGCTAACATACGCAAAAAAGAGCGAGAAGAGAGCAAACGGAATGGTCGTGAAGCTAGCAATGATCAAGAAGTGATCCTGAACTCCTACTTACGTCAAACATAACCCAAAACCATGTTCACTTCCCGGACTCTGCCGAAAAGAGACCATCATGGCTACACACACGGTTGATGCGTTTTAATTCGGATCTGGTGTCAAGTTCTCTACAACCGGACATTAACAAATTCCCATCTGCCTCATAACCGCAGGCACGGCTTTCGAAAGTTTAAACCCTGCAGGGGTGTCCCAACTTAGCCCATCACAAGCTCTCACGGTCAACGAAGGATATTCCTTCTCCCAGGAAGACCCGATCAGACTCGGAATCCCGGTTTACAAGACATTTCGACAATGGTAAAACAAGACCAGCAAAGCCGCCCGATGTGCCGACAAATCGCGATAGGAGTCGCACGTACCTCGTTCTCAGGGCACACCGGATGAGACATCCTACGAGTAAAACCAGCCCTCAAGTTTCCCCGAGGTGGCCCCGCAGTCTACTCAGTTCGGACCAACACTCGAAGGAGCACTGGCCCGGGGGGTTAAAATAAAGATGACCTTGAGTCTGCAGAACCCAAGGGAAAAAGGCTTAGGTGGCAAATGTTAAAAACCAAGGTTGGGCCTTGCTGGAGGAGTTTTATTCAAAGCGAACTGTTAAGGGGGTCCCATAAATCACCCAACCGCGTAAGGAACGCAAAATCCGGGAACATAATACCGATATGACGGAAACTAGGGCGGCAAGAGTGGAACAAAACACCAGGCATAAGGCCGAGTCTTCCACCCTTTACCAAGTATATAGATGCATTAATAATATAAGAGATATTGTGATATCCCAACATAAACATAATCCAACATGGAGCAATCTTCATCTTCACCTGCAACTAGCAACGCTATAAGAGGGATTGAGCAAAAGCGGTAACATAGCCAAGCAACAGTTTGCTAGGAAGGGTGAAAAGGTTAGAGGCTGACATGGCAATATGGGAGGCATGGTAAACAAGTGATAGGTAGCACAGCATAGCGATGGAACGAAGCAACTAGCAAGCAAAGATAGAAGTGATATCGAGGGTAATAGTCATCTTGCCTGAGATCCCGCAAGGAAGAAGAACGAGTCCATGAAGAAGACAAACGAACGTAGTCGAACGAATCCTCACAACTCCGGAACGAAACCGAAGCTAACGAGAGAAGCAAACAGGAAAGAAGCAAAAAATATGGTAAACAAACATCACATAAACATGGCATGATGCACAATCAAGTATGATGCATGTCCGGTTTAAATAGGCATGGCATGGCAAAATGCAACAAACCATACTACAAGTTAAGTGGAGCTCAACATGCAACGAGTTAAATATTGACAACACCCCACATGCAATTATTTAGTTTGATCTCGGTTATGTACCCAACAGCATTAAATGTTATTAAACATGGCAAGGGGTGAAGCATAAGTAAACTAACTATTTAGGCAAGTTTAAATGGGACCGGAAACAACAAACAACAATTCCAAAAATCCCCACATGTCATTTAGCAACTTAATGCAAACACAGTTTTAACCATTTTAGTTGTTATTATCATGATGCAGATGACATATACAAGTTTATGCAATTTTATGAAAACGTTAACATGAGCAAGATACGAGGCATTTGTCACCGTGGTGGAAAGAAAGGGTGTCACGGCGGTGAAATGGAAATGGTGCCACGGCAATATTTTGATGATCCGACAACTCGTCGAGATGTCTGTGCAAAAGAAAGTGTGGACGTGAGCGAGTCATGCAAGATGGTGGGGTGATCCCGGATTACTGGGTTCCCACGGGTCGACGACATGGCAAAAGAGGGGCATCGCAAGGACAAACGGGCACGGTGCAAACACGAGCATCTCATACAACACACATTCATACACGGGCGGTCTTCCTGTCGTTATACCTTTGAAGCGTGCGTTTTGGGGCGGTTCAAAAATGTCGAGGGAAGTAGTCGTTCACGAGACGTCGTGGAAGTAGTGGTACACGTTTCGTAGTTGTTTGGGGTCACGACGAGGAACTTGATGTCCACGGCATCTTCGAGGGTCAACGGTAGTGGTACACGGGCCGTAGTGGAAGTAGTCGTTCTCGCGACGGTAGTGGAAGTAGTTGTACACGTTCATTTCGGAGAGGTACTTGACGAATCCAACGTCTTCGGGGCGTCGGTAGTGGTACACACCACGTCGGGGTACTTGTCGGTCCGGTCTTGGCGGTGTAGATGTACACGTTGGAGAGGGACTTGTCGCATCAAAAGTCTTCGGTGCCACGGTACTTGTCCATGTAGACGTACTTTCGAACAGGAACTTGGCGCATCCAAAATGAGCAAGGCAAAAACCCTCGTTCAGCGGTGCTCGAACTTGACGAAATCCACGAACGGGTCTTGGTGTATCCTGGTCTTTGAGAGGTCTCTGAAAAGAACTTGGTGTCCACGGGCATAGGAAGTGAAGATGCACGGAGGCAACAACAGCAGTTGGTAGCGTGTGCGGGCGGCGTGTGGAGGCGGAGCAGGGAACTTGGCGCGGCCGTGGCTTCACCTTGCAGAGGAGGCAGCAGGCGGTGAGGCGCAGGGATATCTGGGCATGGGACAAGGCCAGGGCGCGGGGCCGAGCTCATTCCCGAGCAGAGGACAACGGCGAGCGACTTGACGCGATCCCGACGACGCAGACAAGGTGAGGAGGAGCAGAGGCGTCCTGCACTTGGCCTTGGCGATGAGCGGCACGGGAACGAGGACGAGGGCGCACGAGGTGTAGCAGAGAGAGGCGGCGAGGGACTTGGGGCTCGGGGTCGCTAGGAAGGAGCAGCTCCGATGCTGCGGTGCTGGAGACGGCAGGGGAGCGACGTCCTGGGGCAGCGCGGCGAGGCGAAGCCCGCCGGCAGCGAGCGGACTCCGGTGGCCGGCTGGAGGTGCGGAGGCAACGAGGAGGACGCAGGCGCAGGCGACGGAGCTGACGAGGCGAAGGCGCCGGGTAGACGAGGAGGCAGGCGAGGAGGTCCTGGCCCGGTGGCGAGCTTGAGGGGATCGGGCGCTCTTCTCGTGTGCGATGCGTGTGTGGGAGAGGCGGCGCTAGCAGGGGAACGAGGGAGAGGGGGGAGCGATCGGGTGAGGGGAAGAGGCTGCGAGTGGATCAGGCTAGGGTTAGGAAGGGTTGGGCCTCAAGGGGTTTAGTGGGCTGGCCTGGCCTAGGCTGCTGGGCTCTCTTCTCCCTCTCTCTTCTTCAGATCTCTTCCAAAAAACAGAAAAGGAAAGAAAGAAAGGGAGAGAAAATAAATGAGTGGACAAGAATTTGGACATGGGGATAATTTTCCCGGACTCGCATAAATGTGCTTGTTCCAAGAAAAATAGAAAGGCCATGATTGAAAGATTTAAATTCAAACTCATTTGAATTTAATTCAAATGGGTTTGAACTAGGACTTGGTTTTTTGAAGTGTCCAAAAATGTTGAGATTTTTGGTGGAGCTCCAGAAAATGATGAAAGAAATTATGGGCAAGGTTGGAGACCAAGAATTGAGATAACAACGGCATGGAATATTTTGCAAGTGGGTTATGGTTAATTCCAAATAAATGGAATAATTTTATTATAGCTCCCTAATAATATTGAGAGACTTTAATATGTTATAAAGAGAAATCACAAGTGAATTCCCTCGACTTAAATGGATCGAAAAATCCATACAATTTATTTAGAAGAGTTATAAAAATTAAATGGCATGATGGCATGATGAAACGATGCAATGCAAGAGATGACATGATGCAATGCAACAAGCAAATAAAACACACGGCGAAACTTAGCTGGAAGTCTTCTGGAGCGTCGGTCTCGGGGCGTTACACCGGTCCAACCAAATCCATCTACGGGCCAAGAAAGCAAGCTCCAGTGAGCAATGTAACGCAAAAAATATCTGAACATCGCGGCACACCTACATACAGGGGCGCCGCACATCCCCTATGTTTTACCGATGAGGTACTGGATCATGAATTTCCAGCGGGATTTAAGCCCGTAAACATAGAAGCATACGACGGAACAACAGACCCTGGAGTCTGGATCGAGGATTATATCCTCCATATACACATGGCCAGAGGAGATGACCTTCACGCCATAAAATACTTACCCCTTAAGCTCAAAGGACCAGCCTGGCATTGGCTTAAAAGCCTCCCGAAAACACCATGGGAAGTTGGGAAGAGCTCGAGGATGCTTTCCGGGCAAATTTTCAAGGGACCTTGTCCGACCTCCGGATGCAGACGATCTGAGTCATATAACTCAACAATCCGGAGAGTCAGCCCGGAAACTCTGGAACAGATTTCTTACTAAAAAGAATCAGATAGTCGACTGTACGGATGCCGAAGCCCTAGCAGCTTTCAAACATAGCGTCCGAGACGAATGGCTCGCCAGACACCTCGGCCAAGAAAAGCCAAGAACAATGGCCGCACTAACAAGCCTCATGACCAGCTTTTGCGCAGGAGAAGATAGCTGGTTGGCAAGAAGCAGCACCAGCGACCCGAGTACATCCGAACTCAGAGATGGAAACAGGAAACCGCGCCATAACAAAGAACAGCGCCGGATCAAGGATAACATCCCGATGAGCACGGCAGTCAACGCTGGATTCAAAAGCTCTCGGCAAAATCAGAAAAAGCCGCCCCCCAAAGATGACAGGGACGAGCTATCTAACCTCAACAAAATCTTGGACAAAATATGTCAAATCCATAGTACTCCCGGGAGACCTGCAAACCACACCCACAGAGATTGTTGGGTCTTCAAGCAGTCCGGCAAACTCAACACCGAACACAAGGGGCTCGACACACCAAGCGAGGATGACGACGCACCCCACAAGCAGAACACCAGAGAACAAAAGAAGTTCCCACAAGAAGTCAAAACAGTAAATTCACTTCAGGTGATAAAAGGGAAAAACAGAACGGCACCTACGAAGATACGTGCCATACGGCCTGCCCCAGAGGAGCACCGCCACTGGTTGTTACAACCAATCACCTTCGATCATCAGGATTACTCCAGAGGTATCCGGAACGCAGGCTGGACTGCCTTGGTCTTGGATCCGATTATTGACAGACTCCAATTTACACAAGTCCTAATGGACAGCGGCAGTGACCTAAACCTGTTATATCATGACACGATCTGCAAACTCAGGGTAAACCCAGCAATAATTCGCCATGGCAACACTTCCTTTCAAGGAGTCACGCCGGGCCCAGATACCCAGAGTATGGGTTCCCTTTCGTTAGAAGTCATGTTCGGCTCACCCGACAACTTCCGAAGCGAAAAGCTAACCTTCCACATCGCCCCATTCATAAGTCGCTATCAAGCGCTACTGGGACGTGAAGCTTTCACCCGCTTTAACGCAATACCGCATTATGCATCCCTTACACTCAAAATGCCCGGTCCACGATGCATCATCTCATTAAAGGGAAATATCAATTGATCCCCGAAGTACGGATAATGGTGCGGCCGCCTTGACAGCCGCACACTAATCCAGCTTTACTACCCCGGACACGGTTCGACGAGTCCGGCGTAAACATACAAAGGCTTAATAGCCGCATAACCCTATACAAGGGGCTCCGCGTGTTTACACCAGGAGACAATATGGCACAATTTTACATGCCTCTGTATTATATTTTTTTTCTTTTAATATAGATTTCTCGCACGATTATTTTTCACTAAGTTCCTCTCTTTCGCAGACGAACACCATGCTACGCCTGTCCAGGATACGACACAACGGAGACATAGGCGCAGACGTGCAGTAGGGACCCATTCTAAGGATTCTTTTCAGATTAAGACCCTACGTAAACCTTTTTTACTGTCTCTTGTTGATAACATCCCCCGCTTTCCACTATAACCGAGGAGGAGGCTGGCGTCTTGGCATGTGGCCACGCCAGAATTTTGCGCGTACCTAGACACCAGGGGCTTTTTTACCAAGGGATTTTTTTCGGCCCGTCTCCATAAAGACCGAATACCTTAGGGAGTGTTCGGCGTCGCGAGTTTGGCCTTATATGCATCAGCTCTGAATCATGTCTTTGGTCAAATGTTGGGTTTGCTCGGCTCCTGTGTTTTGCTGCCTTACGTTCCGCTCTATCGGCTAAGGCGGCACTAGGAGAACTACTGCGATTGTGCCCCGGTTCGGCCAGGCGAGCACCTCAGTAGAGAAAGCCGAAAATTGACTGTCATGATATAGCGAGAGACTGGTCAACCACTCGATGACTTTCGGAATCTTTAGGATTCCTCCGCATTAACGAAGGGCCGCTTCACGGTCAGGCACACACGCGCCCCGAATTCGGGCGAGCGCGGTGCCCCTAGGGGCTATTCAGTAGCCCCACTGTCAAACTCCTATGGCTAAGTGAAAGTGATAAAGCATTATAGTCCGGTTGCCTAGTTCGCTGCGCTATCACCTCCTTTATAGGACCAAGATGTTGGATTAAGTGTGAAAAGGCGCCTTTTTGCGAACACCCCCGCATTATATGTGTGGGGGCTGAAGCCAACGACTGCCATCTTTCAGGTTATATACACATATACATTAACGGCCGCACAGGAGGCATTATAATTCATGCAAGCACAAGTATAAAAAGTTTTTATATTCTATCAAAATATTCGTTTTACAATAGCACATGCTATTCGAACACAACATCCTTCGAGCACTGTGCCTCTATTAAACGAGCGCCCTGAAGAACTTCCTCAAAGTAGTGCTTGGTAGGTACTCGGCTTTCGTCCGAATCCCGGGATGCAACAACACTGGCCTTCATATCCGCCCAGTATGTTTTGACACGGGCAAGAGCATCTGTGCACCCTCTATGCACGCCGACCTCTTCATTGCATCAACATGCGGCACCGAACCAAGGAACTGATGCACCAAGCTAAAATAACTCTTCGGCTCTGGCTCTTCCGGCCACAGACGACTCACAACATACCTCATGGCGAGTCCGGATAACCTGTTCAGCTCCGCCCAGGCGGCCAAACGGTCGGATACCAAAAGTGGGCGTTCTGGATTGTGGAACTACAACCAAAAAAGTTCTTCCAATTCATGGTCACCTCGACCCCGGAAGTGTTCGGTCGTGTCTGCCGCACTCGCTGCCAAATCCAGATAAGTGTTTTCCGAACTCCACTACCGGTCTAACGGAGCATACTTAGGATCCCCGAACTTCATCCGCAGCATATAGGGCTTTCAAGCCGTGATATCTCCGGCCTGACATAGCTCCTCCTTCATAGCTCTCATTGCAGAGCGAGTATCCTTGGCCTCGGCAGTGATCTTTTCAAGGTCCTTCTGAGCCGCCCTATCTTCTTGTTCAAGAAATTTACAGCGGTCGGCAGCATCCTTCAATTTTATAGCCATCTCGGCTATTACTTTCTTGCTCTGGCAGTGAGCAGCCTGTTCGGCTTTTAGCTCTTCAGCCACCTTAACGGCAGCCGCATCACTTTTCCTTGCTTGCTCCTTGGCTCGGGCAAGTTCCGCCTGAAGGTTCTCCACGGCAGCAGCACCATCTACATTAAGCACATATCTTATAAGGCACGAGCGTCGAACTCCTCTTATCAGATGTCTTTGGAACATACCTTGTGCCTCATCTAGCCACTTATTTACAGGCGCCATGTCAGCATCCGCTACGTCAAGTTGCCGCTTTAGCTCGGCAGATTCATCAGTCCGGCTAGCCACCGAACGCCTCGCCACCTTCATAAAATAGGTGACATATTATACCTGGGGTTATGATCCTCTGTGCACCGTCACTTTTGATGACACACAGAGTCTCAGGGGCTACTATTTATACAGGGCGCATTTTATATATGTGGCTCTACCAAAAGGTACATCTTTTCACGTACCTCAAAGCCTGTCAGTAAACTCCTGGCGGCCTCCTACAGTCCGCTTTTCGTGGATGAAATCCTTCCAATCACTGTGTTCATCAACATACGGTGTTCTTCTGAGATGGACGCTCGCCCGAGCAGATCCTTCAGCCCCTCCGACCGCACACCAAAGGGTGCCGGACTAGCCTGACGACCTTTTTCAGGGTCCGGACTTGGAAAAACCCTCCGAGACGACACCTCGGGGTCACCTGCCTCGTAAGACGGTGCAACTAGGGGAGGCCTTTCACTCTCCATCATCTCCGGGCGAAGATCCCTTGAAGATGAGCTCTGCTGAGAAGGGTTGAGATCCGAACTGCAAGGTAATATTTCGGTTATCTTCCTCAGAAATAAAACAGGGATGTCACTCATTTTGGAACCCCTCTCTTTACTTACGGTTCGGGGGAGAGCTGATCCCCTTGAGGGCGCAATGCAGCCGGGGCATTCTCCAGCGCCGGATCCTTTGGCGAAGATTTCTTCCCCCATTTTGAGGCCATCCCCTCCGGGTCTTCAGAGGCAGTCCTTTTCTTTCCCTGGTCGGGGGAATTCTCGATTCCTCCCTTCTTGACAGCCTCCTTCGCGGAGGCAGTAGCTCCTTGGTTCCCCTCTTCGCCTTCTGCCGAAAGCACAAACTCCAGCATCCTAGTTAACACGGGATCCGGCACGGTCTCAGGCAGGGGGGCTGGACACCTGATAAGCTTTGCCTTTGCTATCCACTCCTGTTCAAAGGATAGCTCTGTTAAGGGTAATTTTATGATGAAAATACGGATGGTGTATCCAAATACGGGGCTACTTACTTGAGCATCCGGGCGATTGCAGCTTAGACCTGCGTCCTCGGACAAGTCCGGACACCTTGCTTGTGATCCAAAGAACAATTTGTACATCTCCATGGGCGTTGTGCCCATAAAGTGTTGGAGGACTCGCGGTCCCTCCAGATTAAATTCCCACAGGCGGAGAGGGCGACGTTTGTAGGGCAGCATGCGGCAAATCAGCATAACTTGTGCCACTACGGTCAAGTTGATATCTCTTTCTAGGAGATCTCGAATGCGGTCCTGCAGCAAGGGTACGTCTTTGGATGGCCCCCAGATAAGCCCTTCATTGACCCATGATGCTAGCCGTGGTGGGGGACCCGAGCGAAAAGCAGGTGGAGCCACCCATGTGGTGCCCCTGGGGGCTGTGATGTAAAACCAGTCCCGTTGCCGTAAGCCGAACTCCTCTTGGAAAGAGCCCTCGGGCCATGGAGCGTCGACCATCTTGCTTATGATAGCTCCTCCGCACTCAGCGTGCTGCCCCTTGATCATCTTCGGTTCCACCTTGAAGGTTCTAAGCCACAATCCGAAGTGAGGAGAAATATGGAGGAAGGCCTCACACAGGACAATGAACGATGAGATTTGGAGGATGGACTCTGGAGCTAAGTCATGAAATTCCAGCCCATAATAAAACATAAGCCCCCTCACGAAGGGATCAATCGGGAAGCCTAGCCCCCGAAGGAAGTGAGATGTGAACACCACGCTCTCATCGGGGTGGGGAGTGGGAATGACCTACCCTTGAGCAGGCAACCTATGCAAGATTTCGCTGGTCAGATACCTGGCATCTCTCAGCTTTCGCACGTCTTCTTCCATAACGGAGGAAGGCATCCACCGACCTTGAAGGTCGGATCCGGACATCATCGAAGGTCTGAAGTGCCTAAAACTGGAGCTTTGGGTGTTGGAACTCGAGGCGAGGGGCAGATTCGATTGAATTGAAAAGAAAGGAGTCGAGCCTTGGTCTCTTTATAAAGAGGTTGAATACCAAGAGCCCTCCCCGTAACCGTTTGGGACTCGCTTTCAATTAAGGAGTCATACCAAAGGCACGGTTGGGTTACCCACGCTCGTATTGATGAGAATCCCGGAATAAGGGGACACGATCTCTGCTTTGACAAGACGTGCCGAGGAAACCGCCTCGCTAAACGCGCTGAGGTGGAACAATAAAACGATTCGAATAAAGGCTTGGCCGTGGCGTGTTGTCACGCTGCGGAATACGTCAGCAGATTAGATTTGTGCAGATATTATTCTCTCTACAGTGGTATGTGGAACTTATTTTGCAGAGCCGGACAGTATCCTTGTGTTCAACATCTTCTATGGAGTATTCGGAGGAGGAACCCGCCTTGCAATGCCGAAGACAATTTGCGCGCCGGACTCGTCGTCATTGAAGCCTGGTTCAGGGGCTACTGAGGGAGTCCTGGATTAGGGGGTGTCCGGATGACCGGACTATGACCTTTGGCCGGACTCCCGGACTATGAAGATACAAGATTGAAGACTTCGTCCCGTGTCCGGATAGGACTTTCCTTGGCGTGGAAGGCAAGCTTGGCGATATGATATGAAGATCTCCTCCCATTGTAACCGACTCTATGTAACCCTAGCCCTCTCCGGTGTCTATATAAACCGGAGAGTTTTGGTCCGTAGGAAAAAACAACAATCATACCATAGGCTAGCTTCTAGGGTTTAGCCTCTCTGATCTCGTGGTAGATCAACTCTTGTACTACCCATATCATCAATATTAATCAAGCATGAGTAGGGTTTTACCTCCATCGAGAGGGCCCGAACCTGGGTAAAAACATCGTGTCCCTTGTCTCCTGTTACCATCCGCCTAGACGCACAGTTCGGGACCCCCTACCCGAGATCCGCCGGTTTTGACACCGACAGTACCTTCATACTAAGCAGACATTCAAAGAAGATTTCCTTCTCTTCTTTGGTAAGAGCGTAGCTGGCCTGACCCTGATGTATGCCATATTTTCCGTGCATACGTTGTTGGTCCTCCCGTGCCTCCGGTGTATCTTTTGTCTTCCCATACACACCCAAGAAGCCAAGCAGGGTCACGCAAAGATTCTTCGTCACGTGCATCACCTTGATTGCGGAGCGGACCTCTAGGTCTTTCCAATAGGGCTGGTCCCAAAATATAGATTTCTTCTTCCACATGGGTGCACGTCCGTAAGCGTCCTTCGGAACAGGTTGTCCGCCAGGACCCTTTCCAAAAATTACCTTCAAATCCTTTACCATATCATGTACATCAGCACCAGTACGGTGGCGAGGCTTCGTCCGGTGATCCGCCTCACCTTTGAAATGCTTGTCTTTCTTTCTTACGGGATGCCTGCTCGAAAGAAATCTACGATGTCCCAGGTACACATTCTCCTACAACTATCCAAATATATACTGTCGGTATCATCCAAACAGTGCGTGCATCCGCGGTATCCCTTGTTTGTCTGTCCTGAAAGGTTACTAAGAGAAGGCCAATCATTGATGGTCACGAACAGCAATGCCTTTAGGTCAAATTGTTCATGTTTGTGCTCATCCCACGCACGTACACCTTTTCCATTCCACAGCTGTAATAGTTTTTCAACTAATGGCCTTAGGTACACATCAATGTCGTTGTCGGGTTGCTTAGGGCCTTGGATGAGCACTGGCAACATAATGAACTTCCTCTTCATGCACAACCAAGGAGGAATGTTATACAAACATAGCGTCACAGGCCACGTGCTATGGTTGCTGCTCTGCACCCCAAAAGGATTAATGCCATCTGCGCTTAGACCAAACCATACGTTCCTTGGGTCACCTGCAAACTCCTCCATGTACTTTCTCTCGATTTTTCTCCACTGCGACCCGTCAGCGGGTACTCTCAACTTTCTGTCTTTCTTACAGTCTTCTCCGTGCCATCGCATCGCCTTGGCATGCTCTTTGTTTTGGAACAAACATTTCAACCATGGTATTATAGGAGCATACGACATCACCTTCGCAGGAATCTTCTTCCTGGGGCGCTCGCCCTCGACATCACCAGGGTCATCGCGGCTGATCTTATAGCGCAATGCACCGCATACCGGGCACGCGTTCAAATCCTCGTACTAGCCGTGGTAGAGGATGCAGTCATTAGGGCATGCATGTATCTTCTGCACCTCTAAACCTACAGGGCAGACAACCTTCTTCGCTTCGTACGTACTCTCGGGCAATTCATTGTCCTTTGGAAGCATATTCTTTATCATTACCAGCAACTTTCCAAATCCCTTGTCAGATACACCATTCTCTGCCTTCCATTGCAGCAATTCCAGTGTGGTGCCCAGCTTTTTCTTGTCACCTTTGCAATTCGGGTACAACAATTTCTTGTGATCCTCTAACATGCACTGCAACTTCTTCTTCTCCTTTTCACTTGTGCAGTTTCTCTTTGCATCAGCAATGGCCCGACCTAGATCATCAGGGGGCTCATCTGATGCCTCTTCTTCAGCTTCTTCCCGCATGGCTGGCTCAGCTTCTTCGCCCATTGTTGTATCATCGTATTCCGAGAACCCATGGCCAGGATAGCTATCGTCGTCCTCTTCTTCTTCATTTTCTTCCATCATAACCCCTCTTTCTCCGTGCTTGGTCCAAACATTATAGTGGGGCATGAAACCGGACTCAAACAGGTGGACGTGAATGGTTCTTGAGTTAGAGTAATTGTGACCATTCTTACAACCAGCACATGGACAAGGCATAAAACCATCCGCCCGCTTGTTTGCCTAAGCCGCAATCAGAAAAGTATGCACGCCATCAATGAACTGGGGAGAGCATCGGTCATCGTACATCCATTGCCGGAGCATCTTCATTACACACCACTGAATATACCAAATTAATACAAGTTCATACATAAAGTTCATACAACACTTAAATGCAACATACAAATAACTCTCTAGCTAAAGAATTTAAATGCAACAACAAATGCGATCAAGATCGCAACTAAGGTAACAATTGATCCAACAGCATAATGATACCAAGCCACACTATCAATGGCATATTTTCTAATCTTTCTAATCTTCAACCGCATTTTCTCCATCTTGATCTTGTGATCATCGACGACATCGGCAACATGCAAGTCCAATTCCATCTTCTCCCCCTCAATTATTTTCAATTTTTCTTTCAAATACTCATTTTCTCTTTCAACTAAATTTAACCTCTCGACAATAGGGTCGATTGGAATTTCTGGTTCACATACCTCCTAGATAAAAATATCTATGTCAACTTGATGGGCACAATTTGTCATAAACATGAAATGCAACAAATAGTTTTAAAAGAGAATATACCACATCTGAATCATAACACGGACGAGGGCCGACGGGGACAGATATCAAAACCATGGCACTATGTATAACAAACAACGTACGGGTAAGATAATTACATATATATATATCACACAAACATGATTTTTTTATATAAAAAAGATAAGAACAAGATGCTCACCACAAGGTGGTGCCGACGACTGGTCGGTGCGGACGATCGACGGTGGTTACGACGGAGACGGGAAGGCACTAAGTAAACCACACCTACATATGCAAACTAAGAGTTATTTTAAACTCAAATTGCATATAAATCAAATAAACTACCACATATAATTCCTCCCAAATTACTAAAACCCACAAATTAATCACTATATAAAGTATTGCAAGAGCTAATCTAGCAATGAGAGATGAAAGGACAAAGTTGCTAACCTTTGTGATCACTTGAATGGATGGGGGCCTTCGAATCTTGACAAAATTTGGGCAAAATGTGTGATGGATCTCGAGGGGAAGAGAGGATGAACAGAGAGGAGGCACTACAAAAAAAAGACACATCCATGACATTTTGGGCCGAACGAAATTTTTTTCTGTCATACATATGACACTTCTATGACAATAATTGTGACAAAACCCGGTATCATCATAGATGTGGTGGGCTCCTACTTCTATGACAAAAAATCATGACAGAAAATGGGCTTTTCATCCTGGGCGGGCTGGAGACACAGCTGCATGACATTCTTTGGGTCGTCCATGACGGAAAAACCCATGATAGAAGCGAGGGCGAGGAAAATTTCGGGGAGTTCCCGGTTACGGTGGGTGGTCGGGGGCCGAGCGATGCACATTTCTCTCGTACACGTACGCGCGTGTGTGCGAGGCGTTGGCTCTAACTGAACCCGAGCGAGGCGTTGGGCTCTAACTGAACCCGAGCGATTGCACTGCATGCTACGTGTTATTGAACCCGAGCGATCAATCGATGGCTGTTAACTGAACCCGATCGAGCGATTCCTTCGCTATTGCTGCTAACTGAAGCCGATCGATGTTGCCTCTCTAGATGAAC